>NW_026712238.1:4548862-5055210 GCF_030504385.1 Musca domestica | reverse complement strand
GAGAGAGGAAGAAGAAAGGTCAAAAGGTCATTGACCCAAGGTCAAGAGGTCATTGACCCCTGGTCATGGGGTCTTGACCTGGGGTCAATGACCTCTTGACCTGGGGTCAATGACCTCTTGACCTTTCCTCTCTCTCTCTCTCTCTCTTCCTCTCTCTCTCTTCCTCTCTCTCTTCCTCTCTCTCTTCCTCTCTCTCTTCCTCTCTCTCTCTTCCTCTCTCTCTCTTCCTCTCTCTCTTTCTTCTTCTCTCCTTCTTTCTCTCTCCTTCTTTCTCTCTCTCTCCTTCTTCCTCTCTCTCCCTCTTCCTCTTGATCTGGGGTCAATGACCTCTTGACCTGGGGTCAATGACCTCTTGACCTTTCCTCTCTCTCTCTCTCTTCCTCTCTCTCTCTTCCTCTCTCTCTCTTCCTCTCTCTCTCTCTTCCTCTCTGTCTCTCTCTCTCTCTCTCTTCCTCTCTCTCTCTCTCTTCCTCTCTCTCTCCTTCTTCTTCTCTCCTTCTTTCTCTCTCTCTCCTTCTTCCTCTCTCTCCCTCTTCCTCTTGACCTGGGGTCAATGACCTCTTGACCGGGGGTCAATGACCTCTTGACCTAGGGTCATTGACCTCTTGACCTTTCCTCTCTCCCTCTCTCTCTCTTTCTCCCTCTTCCTCTCTCTCTCCCTCTTCCTCTCACTCTCCATCTTCCTCTCTCTCTCTCTCCCTCTTCCTCTCTCTCTCCCTCTTTCTCTCTCTCTCCTTATTCCTCTCTCTCCCTCTTCCTTTTTCTCTCTTCTTCTTCCTCTCTCTCCCTCTTCCCCTTGACCAGGGGTCAATGACCACGTGACCTGGGGTGAATGACCTCTTGACCTGGGGTCAATGACCTTTTGACCTAGGGTCATTGATCTCTTGACCTTCTTCCTCTCTCTCTCTCTCTCTCTCTCTCTCCCTTTCTCTCTCCTTCTTCCCCTCTCTTTCTCTCCCTCTTCCTCTCTCTTTCTCTCTCCCTCTTCCTTTCTTTCTCTCTCCTTCTTCCTCTCTCCCTCTCTCTCTCTCCCTCTTCCCCTTGACCAAGTGTCAATGACCTCGTGACCTGGGTCAATGACCTCGTGATCTGGGTCAAAGACCTCGTGACCTGGGGTCCTCTTGACCTTTCATCTCTCTCTCCTTCTTCCTCTTTCTCTCTCTGCCTCCTTCTTCCTCTCTCTCCATCCCTCTTCCTCTCTCTCTCCTCTTCCTTTCTCTCTCCCTTTTCCCCTTGACCAGGGGTCAATGACCTCATGACCTGGGGTCAATGACCTTTTGACCTTTCCTCTCTCTCTCTCTCTCTTCCTCTTCCCTGCTATCTATTTCTCTCTCCCTCTTTCTCAAATACTGTATAATATTTTTTGAATTCAATTGTGTTCCGATTTAAACCACATATACCAGTAAGACCTTCTGAATACAGCTGTTAAAAATTACAAAAAAAAAAAACATAAAGTCTTTGAGCCCTTTATATGGTCCCCATACCAACAGGGGGAACATCTATAGACAATTTTATAATTTAAGGATTGTCATCTACCAAATCTTCTTAAATAACAAATTTTAAACAGTTTCGTGGGTAAATGTGACTAGGATTAGAATTTTATGCTGATCATGATATATACATTTTATGAGGCCTACGATGCTAATCTACGACGAATATTTACGGATATTTTAAACGGAATGACCAAGTTAATATATCCGCCTTTTCTAGATGGAGGGTATAATAAACATTGGAAATATATAGTTCATTCTGGAAATCCTATTTTATGGTATTTGAAACTTCTAAGATTTTTTCAAAGTGGAGGAGAGAAAGAGGGAGAGAGGAAGAGGGAGAGAGGAAGAAGGAAAGAGAGAGGAAGAAGGAGAGAGAGGAAGAGGGAGAGAGAGGAAGAAGGAGAGAGAGAGGAAGAAGGAAAGGTCAAGAGGTCATTGACCCCAGGTCAAGGGGTCATTGACCCAAGGTCAAGAGGTCAGGGAAAGAGGAAGAGGGAGAGAGAGAGAGAGAGGGAGAGAGAAAGAGAGAGAGAGTGGGAGAGAGGAAAGGTCAAGAGGTCATTGACCCCCGGTCAAGAGGTCATTGACCCCAGGTCAATGGGAAGAGGAAGAAAGAGGGAGAGAGGAAGAGAGAGAGAGGGAGAGAGAGAGAGAGGAAGAGGGAGAGAGAGGGGAATAGGGAGAGAGAGAGAGAGAGGAAGAGGGAGAGAGAGGAAGAGAGAGAGGAAGAGAGAGAGGAAGAGGAAGAGAGAGAGGAAGAGGGAGAGAGAGAGAGAAAGAGAGAGGGAAAGAGAGAGAGAGGAAAGGTCAAGAGGTCATTGACCCCCGGTCAAGAGGTCATTGACCCCAGGTCAAGGGGAAGAGGGAGAGAGGAAGAGGAAGAGAGAGAGAGGGAGAGAGAGAGAGAGAGGAAGAGGGAGAGAGGGGAATAGGGAGAGAGGGACAGGGAGAGAGAGAGAAAGAGAGAGAGGAAGAGGGAGAGAGAAAGAGGGAGAGGGGAAGAGGGAGAGGGGAAGAAGGAGAGAGAGAGAGAGGAAGAGAGAGAGAGAGGAAGAGAGAGAGAGGAAGAGGGAGAGAGGGAGAGAGAGAGAGGAAGAGAGAGAGAGAGGAAGAGGGAGAGAGAGGAAGAGGGAGAGAGAGGAAGAGGAAGAGGGAGAGAGAGGAAGAGGGAGAGAGAGAGAGAGGAAGAGGGAGAGAGAGAGAGAGGAAGAGGGAGAGAGAGAGAGAGGAAGAAGAAAGGTCAAAAGGTCATTGACCCAAGGTTAAGAGGTCATTGACCCCATGACCAGGGGTCAATGACCTCTTGACCTTTCCTCTCTCTCTCTCTCTCTCTTCCTCTCTCTCTCTCTCTCTTCCTCTCTCTCTTCCTCTCTCTCTCTCTCTTCCTCTCTCTCTTCCTCTCTCTCTCTCTCTCCCTCTCTCTCTCTCTCTTCCTCTCTCCCTCTTCCTCTCTCTCCTCTTTCTTTCTCTCTCCCTTTTCCCCTTGACCAGGGGTCAATGACCTCGTGACCTGGGGTCAATGACCTTTTGACCTGGGGTCATTGACCTCTTGACCTTTCCTTTCTCTCTTCTTCTTCCTCTCTCTCTCCTTCCTCCTCGCTCCCTCTTTCTGTCTCTCTCTCTCCCCTTCTTCCCCTCTCTCTTCCTCTCTCCCTTCATCTTCCTCTCTCTTTCTTTCTCCCTCTGCCTATCTCTTTATTTCTCCCACTTTCTTTCTTTCTTCCTCTCTCCCTCTTCTGTCCAAACTCCTCTCTCTATCCTTCTTCCTCTTTCTCTCTTCCTCTTCCCCTTGACCAGGGGTTAATGACCTCTTGACCTTTCTTCTCTCTCTCTACCTCTTCCTCCCTCTCTCTCCCGCTTCCCCTTGATCTGGGGTCAATGACCTCTTGACCTTTCCTCCCTCTCTCTCTCTGCCTCGTCGTCTCTCTCTCTCCCTCCTCCTCTTTCTCAAATACTATATAATATTATTTGAATTCAATTGTGTTCCGATTTAACCCACATATGCCAGTAAGACCTTCTGAATACAGCTGTTAAAAATTACAAAAAAAAAAAAAAACATAAAGTCTTTGAGCCCTTTATATGGTCCCCATACCAACAGGGGGAACATCTAGAGAAAATTTTATAATTTAAGGATTGTCATCTGCCAAATCTTTTTAAATAACAAATTTTAAACAGTTTTGTGGGTAAATGTGACTAGGATCATCAAAATACCGAATATCTGTATAGGGAAACATGGAATATTATTAATAAAAATTCAATGTTTTGCCACCGGAGCTTGAACCCATAACGAACTAGAAATACCAATTTTTAGGCAAATCCGTGAAAATGTGGCAAAAATCATTAAAACATTGAATATCGGGAGGTACCGTTTTATGGGGGCTATACCAAAACGTAGACTGGTATATCTCATTTTCAATACCCATAATCATAGACACATTACAAATTGTTCTGCTTGATTTTGAAGCTCTACGTCAAATAATGTGATTTTAACAGACAGACGGATAGACGAACATCAAGGTGGAGGGTATAATAAACATTGGAAAAAATATAATTTGTTCTGGAAATCCTATTTTTATGGTATTTAAAACTTCTAAGATTTTCTCAAAGTGGAGGATTGTATGAAATATGAGGCTCATTCGATCCTCGGCTAATTGGCAGACCAATTACATTAAGCAGATAATATTTATGAGCCATACCACCATATTTTTTTCAAAACAATAACGACCACTGTGCGTTCGAAAATAAAAAAAAAAACACATTGGACAAATTGGATTCCATTCACCCCCATAAATTACAGTTAATTTTTTCTCACACGCACAAGTTCAAATCGAAATAAATTCCTTATAGGAATTTCACATGCGTACCTAATGTATTCTGTGGCTTTTATGCTTTAGCCAAAAATGTACAATCGGTTCCGGCAAACAAATCTTGTGCATTAAAACAGTCGGCAGACAAAACATCAATAATTTTTTATATTATACATCTGGTATGTCTTTTTAGTTTCTTTTTTTTAACGTTAAAATTTTGCGTGGTTCGGGAGGCTTATTAACTAAAACAAGACAATATGAATACCACACATTAAATGAATGAGAAAAAAAAAACAAAGAAATTGTTTATATAAAATTTCGGACTGTGGGCGTCATTACAGAAATTGTTTTCTCAACATAACAACAAAGAAGAAGCAAACGACGAAGAAGAAAACAACACTGTGAGTTAAGTGAACTTTTACCTTGAAACTAATCGCACTCAATAAACTATCGAATTGAAGAACAAACATAATACATAGCAATCTGTTGGGAGACAGTCGAAACAGTCAATTTGTTTTTGTTTAATGGGAAACGTAAACACCCTATTATCTATGGAAGACCCTGAATTGCTATATTCTCTAAAGAAGGCAGTAGAGTACTTCAAAGTGCTTTACAGGCCAAAAGAAGTCATTATTGTTTTCTGTAGACGTCAGCGTTTCTGTAGAACACCTCGACGCATTTTACTGCCAATAGAAGACCCTTCAGTTTTTTGTTGTCCATGAATCACTCAGAGGTCCTCTATTGTCTATACTATTGTATATAATATAAAAATATTGTGTATAATATGCAGGCCGAGAAAAGTCCCTTAGGCCTGCTTTTGTTTATGGATGAAGGCCCTGAGATCTTAAATTGTCCGTTAAAAACTCTGAGCTCTTCAAGTGTCTAAAGAAGGCTCTGAGATTTTTTATTGCTCATTGATGGCCTTTGAGATTTGTTATTTTCTATAGACCATCGGGGATCCTTAAAGCCCTGAAGGAGCTGGGGTCTTCGATTGGTCTATCGGTACGTTAGGTCTTCTATTGTCTATAGAGGTGCCAAAGGGCTTCTATTGTCCATAGAAGGCCCTGAGGTATTTCTATTGTTCGTAGAATACCTTAAGGTCTTCTATTGGCCATAGAAGACTTTGATGTATTTTATTGTTCATAGAAGATCCTGAGGTCTCATATTTTCAATAGAAACTCTAAGAAGACTTTGATGTTTTTTATTGTCCATAAAAGATCCTGAGATCTCATATTTTCAATAGAAGCTCTGAGATCCACTCTTCATAGAAGACTCGAAGGTTCTATTGCCCATAGAAGACCTTGAGGTCTTATATTGCCTCTAGAAGACTCTGAGGTCTTCTATTGACCATAGAAGATCTTGAGGCCATCCATTGACCATAGAAGATCCTTAGATCTTCTATTATCCACATAAGACCCTAAGGTCTTCTTTTATTCGTAAAAGAACATGATGTCTTCTACTGACCATCGAAGACTTTGATGTCTTTTATTGTCCATAGAAGACCCTGATGCTTTCTAGGCTCCATGAAACACCTTGAATTCTCATATTTACAATAGAAGACGCTGAGGTCTTCTTGTGTCCATAGAATACCTTGAAGTCTTCTAGTATTCATAGAATATTCTAAGGTCTTCTATTCTCCATAGAAGGTTCTGTGGTCTTCTATTGACCTATGGCTCACTAAAGACCCAGAGGTCTTCTGGTATCCATAGAATACCCAGAGGTCGTCTACAGACTATAGATGACCCTGAGATCTTCCATTGATCTATTGATCACTAAAGACCCAGAGGTCTTCCGGTATCCATAGAAGACCCTGAGGTTTTCTAGTATCTATACAAGACCCTTAGGTCTTCTAGTATCCGTAGAAGACTCTGAGGACTTTTAGTGTTCATAGAAGACCTTGAGGTCTTCTATTCTCCAAGAAGACCCTGAGGACTTTTAGTGTTCATAGAAGACCTTGAGGTCTTCTATTCTCCAAGAAGACCCTGTGGAGATATAATGTCTATAGAAGACCCTGAGGTCTGAGATCTCCATATAAGGTCCTGAGGTCTTCTGTTGTCCATAGAAGGTCTTCTGAGGTCTTATATTGATCTATTGCTCACAAAAGACCGTGAGGTTCTATGGCATCCATAGAAGACGCTAAGGTCTTCTAGTATTAAAGAAGACCCTGAGGCCTTCTAGTATCCATAGAAGACCCTGAGGCCTTCTAGTATCCATAGAAGACCCTCAGTTCTCCTAGTATCCATAGAAGACCATAAAAGAGGCACTTATATTATTGACAGAAGAGATTGGGTCCTCCTAATGTCCGAGAAGTCCTTAAGTTTTCCAGAGTCCATAGAAGACTCTGTGGTCTTCGAGTGTAAAAACAAAATGTGTTCTTTTTAGTTGTCGGTAAATGACCCAAAGATCTTCTATTATCCATACCTAAAAAGATTCTGACGTCTTCCTTTTTCTATATGATTCTCAATTTTTGCAACCTCAAAGATCCATTTCTCTAGAGTAGAACTGCGCTGTATGGTTGCTACTTCTACAGGCCAGCTACCGTATGTTGTAACGACTTATCGAGGTTATCTACTCTATGTAGTTGTGACCTCTGCAGGACAGCTACTCTACAGCGTAATGACCTCGGAGATCAGTTTCTCTAGAGTAGAACTGCTCTGTGTGGTTACTACTTCTACAAGCCAGCTACTGTATGTTTTAACGACTTCACGAGGTCATCTACTCTATATAGCTGTGGTCTCTGCAGGACAGCAACTCTACAGCGTAATGACGTTAGGAGTCCAGCTACTGTGTTCAATAGTGACCTCTGAATTCTGAAGTCTTTTTACAGTAACTGCTTCGGGAGGCCAGGTTCTCTGTAAAGTAGTAGCGTTTGGAGGCCATCAACTGTATATAGCAGAGGACTCTGAGGACCACTTTCTCTAATATTAGTGGCGTTTGAAGGTCAGCATTGAGGTCGGGGGCACATGCTTTATTTAGAATTGGCCTATTAGGTCCGATACCCTTATATAGTCTTTTGAAGTCAATTATACTATACTGGTGGCCTCTGATGCCCCATAAGTCTGTAGGAGTTAACTCTAGGGCTAACTTATCTATGGAAAATGGCTTCTGAGGCCAGCTAATATATGTAAAATAGGTAGAGACATCTCAGGCCAGCTATTCTATATTGGAGGCCTCTGCGAAACCAAGTTCTTAAAATAATGGTCTTCATGGACCCCTTAAGACATTGTCACTAATAAAATGGGTTAAGAAAATCTCACTTGTTTTGGTAGCTTTTATCACTTACTGTAACAAAAAATACTATCAAAATGTAAAAGACAAATTTGTCGATAAGATTTGGTAAATTGAATTCCGTAAACAAACAACTTTCAACTCTTCACAATGCCAATCATGTTAACTGATTGGAAAATGAAAAACTTGTATCAGCTCCTGCTGCTGGTGTTGTTCTATTCCATGCCGATGGAACAACCACCGGCATAGATATCACCATAATCAGCAGCAGTAGTGTCGCACTACACGTCATCATTAGAGAACACAAAACATGAATATAATAAAAATCTGATATCTACCTACGTGAGATTAAAGTTAGACAAAAAAAATTCCACATACAACAACAACATATACTTGAAAGACCATCGAATAAGAAATAACCAAGAACAACAACAAACAGTTCAACAACTTTTACTTGGTAACCATATTATGGAAATGTTGTCAGATCACAATCTAAAGACACGATCCCCAATTGGCGCTGGTGGTGGCGGTTTTTCCCTCCAAACTGGTGTAAGCAAGCGGTTATGTGAAGGTGTGGGTGTATAATTTAATTTCATTCCGCCGTTGAGCACTTTTCAAGATTATAACTGACATATAAAAACTCATAAAAATTACGAAAATCACAAACATCTAAAAAAAAGACACACTAAATGTCCGCCCAAAAAAGCCGTATTTAGCTATTTTAAGTACTCAAAGCTGAATAAGGTGGGGGGAGATTGTCCAAATGTGTAGCATTAAAGAATTATGACTGGCTCGGATTTAATGAGAGCAGACAATGTTTGAAGTCGGAACTGCATTAAGGCGCTAATGTGAATATCTTGTGTCAGCAGACAAGATAGCTGACTACGGAGGGGTGGGGAGGGGAGCGGTGGTAATGGGTTTTCCTAGCTTGTCACTTTGTCATATTTAGTGTGGCGGAAGTCAATCATAAAAATAAACTTTATATTTTGACATTAATTGCACACGCACATAACGTAAAAGTGCATGTTGTAGCTGTTCGTTTTTTTGTTTTTGTTGTAGCAAAAATGTAATGCGCCGGCGCAAATGTTTAAATGGCGTTTAATGGATTGCAGGGATGCCATATTTGGAAAATTAAATGAAAAATGTTTTAAATATTAAAAGTTGGGATTGAGCAATTTAATCCGGTAATGAAAAGTCAAAAGTCGGACGGGGCCGACTATATGATACCCTACACCACTGTGCATGTTTGGTAGAGCTCCCGTAACAAAAGAATTTATTTGAAGCAGATCATACCATCTATCAAGATTTGGGTTTTAGAGCAGTTATAGTTTGGTTTCAGAGGGAATATGGAATATGGGAGGCATATCCAAATCTGAATTGATTTTCACTAAACTTGACGGAGACATTTTCATCTTTTATACCAAATAACATTTCTATAGAGTTCATGATATATATTAAAAAAGCATATATCGGAGCCGAGTTCCATAAAATGGAAACGTACTTCGCGAAATTCACTCCATTTTGGCTGATATTAGCCATTATTTGTACAATAAACCTCAAATGGGATTAATAATACATATGGGAGCTATATCGAAATCGTAGCCGTTTTCCATAAAATTTGGCAATGGTATTTCTGAGTTCGATAAGATATCTGGTACCAAAAATCATTGTTGTCGAATGCGCAACGAATGTGAGGGGCTTAAGGACCAAATCGGATGAAACATATATATGGGACCTATAGCAACATCCGAACCGATTTCCTCCGAATTCGATGCACATGCTTCTAGCCTGAATTCGGTCGGATGTATCAAATTTCACGACTTTTGGACAGATATGGGCCATTTGGTGCACAATTAATTCAAAATCGATTGAGGATATATATGGGAACTATACGTATATCTGAACCGATCTTGATAAAATTTGGCAGAGGTATTTCTGAGATGTATCTGATATCTGGTACCAAATATCATTGTTGTCGAATACATATTACGAAAATGAGAGACTTAAATACCAAATCGGATGAAACATATATACGGGAGCTATAGCTATATCTGAACCGATTTTCACCAAATTTGATGTATTTACTTCTCGACTGAATTCGGTCGGATGTGCCAAAACTCAAATCATTTAGACTGATCTTGGCTGTTTGGTGCACAATTAACGCGAAATGGGTTGAAGATACAGGGTGAGATAAAAAACTGCAACACAGTTAAACGCCATAGTTTTTACTTTTTTTCAATTTTTTTTGAATAAAAGCAAAAAAAGTCGGAAATAGCATCAAATTATTATGGTCACCTTTAGCACGAATTAAGGCCTTCCAACGGCCAATGAAACCATCACACCCGAATGTTGCTCTGCGGTATTTTGACCCATTTCCGGCGAAGCGTTTCCTTCAGTTGATCGACACTTTGTTATTTTTTAGTGCCAACCTTGCTTTCCAAAATACTTCAGACACAATAGTCCAACGGATTGTCATTCGGAGAATTTGGTGACCATTGTGCGCTGGAAATGAAGCGAGGAACCTCATTTTGTACCCATTCTTTGGTGGTGCGTGCTGTTGGAATGTCTAAGGTCTGTGGCCATAATGTTTGCGTGCTCAAGGCTTTAATACAACCTCCAGAATATTTTCGCGATAATATTCGGCATTTATTCTGATGCCACGGTCGATTAATGCGAGCGGAGAACGACCATCAGCTCTTATGGTGGCCCACACCATCACCATGGCCGGCGCTTGAGTTCTGGTGGCCAACCGAAGGTGCACATTTTCAGCTGACCTCTTTGGCAAGTAAATACGATCATTGTGTTTGTTTACAAACTGCTGGAAAATGAATGTTTTCTCATCGGAGAAAACCAAATTCGGCAGTTCACCACTTTCGGCCGAGCGAAGCAACTCTTTAGCTCTTTTGAGTCTATTTTCTTTCTGATGCGATGTAAGTTCTTGCACTTTTTGGAATTTTAATGGCTTTACCCCGAGCACATTTTTCAATGTTAGCGATATGTTCAACTTACGAGGCATTTTTCGGTCACTGCGACGCGGGCTTCAATCAAATTGCTTATTTACTTTTCGAACCATTTCTGCTGATGTTGCTGTTTTCTTTCGTCCACTTCCTTGACGTCGGGCTACGCTACCAGTATCCCGATAACGATCGATGGTACGAGACACACAGAAGATTTATTCACATTTAAATGCTGGAGTGCTCTATCGATAGCCGCTTGTGGTTTTCCAGCCAAATATAAAGAAATCACAATATCACGCTTGAATTCCATCACGAATAATTTTTTTTCTGGAAAATTCTCATTAAAATGCTTTTGTACACTTGTAAACAATATAATCAGCTGTCACTGGAATAATTTTAACAGCTGTCGGACTAGTGGCTTAGAAATGACAGCAGTCTGAAGTTGGTTGCAGTTTTTTCATCTCACACTGTAAATGCGACCTGCATTTTGTTCACAAGAATACATGGACGGACGGACAGACGGAAGAATTGACGCAGAAAGTGATTCTATGAAGATCCTCAAAAGTAACTATAGGCCTATCTCGCTTCCTACTCCTACTGACAGATATTAGCCATTTGGTGCACAATTAATACGAAATCGGTTGAAGATATATATGGGAGCTATATCTAAATGTAAACCGATTCTTACCAATTTCAACAGGGTTCGTCTTTGATATTTCATCCCAACCGGATAACAAATGCGACCTTCATTTTGTTCACAAAAATACATGGACGGACGGACAGACATGCAAGAATTGACGCAGAAAGTGATTCTATGAAGATCCTTAAAAGTAACTATGGGTCTATCTTGCTTCCTTCTCCATGTTACAATCTGATGCACAAAGACATAATACCTTTACCACCATGTGGAGTAGGGTATGAAAAGGTCTAACATAAATTGTTGGAATGAATCTAAAATATAAAGGAGGACTTTTCGCTAAAGAAGTAGCAGGAACTTCCTAGTCTTTAAATATCTCATTATGGAGTCCACAATTTAGTCCAAACTTTGAAAATATCGAAATATAAGCAATTGTCGTATTGAACATATGCAGAGGGAATATATTTGTCTTCCAACAGGTCAAAACTGATAACAAAAATAGGATCTGTTCTTGCCTTGAATAAAACATAACGCAAACAAAGATACTTGCTAATATCAAATCATTTCTTTAGAAGTGTTTCTTACCTAAAACTCCCTTCAAATCGGCTTCCCAACAGTGTCGCCATGGCAACCCATTTTGAAATAACAGCCAAACTTCATTTCTGGGTTTTATGCAAAAACCGAAAAAAACTAAACACCACAACGTACAAACTTTGTCTATTTACGATCACACTTCTTCGGTGAGTGCGCACTTGAGCACGGCCTACACGTAAATGCAATGTTGGCCCGGTTGGTGGTTTCTGCCCAGGTTGAACGCGGCGTTTTATCACGGTACCGCCATCAAATTCAAACTTCAAACAGATAAAAATATGCGCCACAAATAAATGTTAAGCGGTGTTATTTTGCGCTTTTTTTATAATTTTTGTATGGTTGTTGTTATTTTCAAATAACCAAAAACTTGAACTGAGAAAAAAAACACGAGTAACCAGAAATTCATAAAACAGCCAAGTTCAATTAACATCGAGCCAGCAACAACAACAAAAAGTACAAACATTTTTTTATGAAGTTTATTTTTAAATACTTCCCACATCATTGTAGAAAAGCCGCTTCGCTATTGACCATAAAAATGTGAACAATTTTTTTTTGTTTTTTGTTGACTTCGGTCGCCACAAATTGTTGAACCATAACCATCGGCGTCGTCACAGTTGATGTTGGAAAAAAAAAACGGGGAAGCATTTGGCAATTGAACACAAGAGGGAACAAATCCAACGAAAAAAAGGGGAAGTCATTGGCCAGAGGGAGCGATGGTGGTACATGGCCCGAAAATAATGTTAAGTGATCAAATTTGTGTGGCCTTATCTTGAATGGCTCTTAAAATTATCTGTGCCTTATTTTTTTAATGTACATAGGTATGTGTGTCCGTTTCGTTGGTATGCTGTTTGTAACAGAGAGGCAGCAAACAGCAACAGCACGAATGTATCTTTTTAAGCCATGTGTGAGTGCGTCTGATTATTGTTAGCAACATTCCATTCCTTTCGATGGGCAATTTGGTTGGTAAAGCTAGTTGCTGCTGCTGCTGCTGCCGTTGACTTTATCTCAATTGTTTTGTGCCAAATACTTGGTCATAATTATGTTGTTGTAGCTCTTTTTGTTTATTTTAGTTATTTTTGTGTGTGTGTGTGTGTGCATTTGCAAGCTTAAAGAACAATTCAACAAAGCCGTTCGAAGCATTCCAATATCGGTTGAGAACACAAAAAACGAAACTACTCCCATCTTTTTTATGCAATTGCGGTTAAGCATTCGGTTCACAGTTATCGGCATTTTTTAGTTGGCTTTTTTTGTTTTTATGGTATTCTCTTTTGTCTCTCCATTCGTGGTCCAAGCGAAATACGCACAGAAAGAGCAGAAGTCGTTAAAGCGGTATTCGTACAAAAAATTTGCATTAAATTGCAACCGCATAGCTGGCGAGCTAGTTTTCTACGAAATGGGATGGGCAGCTGGTGGTGTTTGGGTTAAAAAAAGTCCCAATTTTTTTTAGAGGTGTCTTCTAGTGTAGACATTGGTTAATAGCTTAACAATGTCGATATGTCATGTTATCTAGGGTATATATGTATGTAGGTCACAATAGTGGAATATTGATATATTGAAAATGGAAGTGGGGTTTGTGTCAGAATCGAAGCCTATTGTTTTTGGAGATGATCGCGAAATATTGAGGCGTTGAAATGGACCAAAAACAGAAAAATTTCCTGATTTTGCTGTTGCTCTACAGGCCATAATTATAAAGCAATGAAGCTACAGTTTAGGGCTGGGAAGTCTACCCAATTGGACGGTCATCGGGTAATATTTAGTGGTTAAAAAAAACATTAACTTTTATGTCAAAAAATATGAAAATTTCCACACAATAGTTTAAATACCGACCAAATCTCAAAAACATTAAGAGATCACTTCTGAACATTACAGTTATGTTGATAGGCAAGATAAAGGATATATAGCAAAATAGGTTCAATATACTATGTGAGATGAAAAAACTGCAACCAAGTTCAGACTGCTGTCATTTTTAAGCAACTCGTCCGACAGCTGTTAAAATTATTCCATTGACAGCCCATTACATTGGTCACAAGCGTACAAAAGCATTTTGGTGAGAATTTTCCAGAATAAAAGTTATTCGTGATAGAATTCCAGCGTCACAGTGTGATTTTCTTATATTTGGCTGAAAAACCACAAGTGGCTACCTTTAGAGCACTGTAGCATTTAAATGCGAATAAATCGTTTGTATCTCATACCATCGCTTGTTACCGTGATACTGGTAGCGTAGCCCAACGTCAAGGAAGTGGACGGTAGGAAACAGCAACATCAGCAGAAATAGTTCGAAAAGTAGCGAAACCCGTGTCGCAGTGGCCGAAAAATGGCTCGTGAGTTGAACATATCTCAATAATCCATTCGGCAAATATTGAACAATGAGCTCGGGGTAAAGCCATTGAAATTGCAAACACTGCAAGAACTTTCACCGCAACAGAAAGAAAACAGACTCAAAGGAGCTAAAGAGTTGCTTCGCTTGGGCGAAAGTGGTGAACTGCCGAAATTGGTTTTCTCCGGTGAGAAAACATTCGTTGTCCAGCAGTTTGTAAACAAACAAAATGACCGTGTTTACTTGCCAAAGAGGTCAGCTGTAAGTATGCACCTTCGGTTGGCCACCGGAACTCAAGCGCCGGCCATGGTGATGGTGTGGGCCGCCATAACAGCCGATGGACGCTCTCCACTCGTTTTAATTGACCGTGGCATCAGAATAAATGTCGAATATTATCGCGAAAATATTCTGGAGGGTGTATTAAAGCCTTGGCACGCAAACATTTTGGCCGCAGACCTTGGACATACCAACAGAACGCAGCACCATCGCAGTTAGCTCGCACCACCCAAGAATGGTTACGAAATGAGGTTCATCGCTTCATTTTCAGCGCACAATGGCCACCAAAATCTCCGGATACCAATCCGTTGGACCATTGTGTCTGGAGTATTTTGGAAAACAAGGTTGGCACTAAAAAATACCAAAATTTCGATCATCTCAAGCAAGCGCTTCTCCGTGAATGGGCAAAAATACCGCAGAGCAACATTCGGGCAGCGTGTGACGGTTTCATTGGCCGTTTGAAGGCCAAAGGTGACCAATTCGAACAAATCTAAACTTATTCTAATATTTGATGCTATTTCCGACATTTTTTGCTTTCATTAAATAAAATGTAAAAATTATGGCGTTTGACTTTGTTGCAGTTTTTTTATCTCACCCTCTCCTCCTTTATCCTCCTCCCATAATGGGTCAACTTTTCAGGTTTTTGGGGATTTTTTAAAGGGTTCCGGTACCAAATACCGAGTTTCTTTTAGTGCTCAGGAATTGGTTCATCACTTGATGGATGTATGGTATTTTCTTAAGCTATATATATATATATGTACGAATAACCGGGTAAGCGAGTATATCACCCCACTTAGGTGGGGTTTATGTCCGAAAAATTTTCCCATTTTGCAATTTCCCATATCCGTGCACCTAAGTTAGTAACCCCTCCAAATAATCAACTTAGACCCTAAAGAGTATATATATTCTTGATGAGCCAAAAATTAACCATGTTCTTCTGTCTAAATGCTGTAATCACGGTTACTTTAGGTATTTAATATTTTTATAATGTTAGACTTTTTGTTAACTAAAATTTATGAGATAATTTTATTTCATGTTCGGATCGGCCAATTGGCTGCCAAGATCGTGCGATTTAACGACTATACACTATTTTTTGGGGGACCTATGCTAATGTTTATGTCTATACAGATGAGTTCACTCCAACGGAATACGACACCATTGAAGAATTTATTCGTGAAGCACCGGCCGAAATGCCAGAATTTGACTAAGCGGAAGGACAATTATAATTGTTGAGGTGCAGTCGCGGTCAACATTTGTATAAAATATTTATATATACACCGTAATTTTTAAATGTTAATAATTTTTTATTTTAATTCCGCCAAATTTTGGTATTTTGACTTCTTATTATATAGAAATGCCATTAGCAAAAAATCAATAAAGATCCACGTTTTTGTACAGCTCTTCAAAATATTGGGGTCCCAGTGCATATTCTCATGGCTATATAAAAGCTTTAAAAAGTTTGGAATCTGAAACCTAATAACAACGCCGATACACTTGTCTTCTTCTGTTTTAGCTCTTCTTTTAAAAGGCATGAAGCATAATGTCAGCCAAATTACCACCACGAGAGCACTTATAGGACCATATGCTTTTAATGGAATTTTGCATGGTCAAATCAAATAGTGGCTGTACCATGTCCTTGATATCTTACGAATTTTATCTTTGGGGTCTTTAACTGACGCTGTGCTATTGACGAAGACCTGATCTTTGACATAGTCCTAAAGGAACGTTTAGGTATTATTAGAAAAACTTTTATATTTGAACAACCTTCAAAGGTACATCGTTTGAAGACCTTCCGATAGCCGGTTAATCTAAAATCACATACAAATTAACTAAATTCTCATTGACCTTAATTACGTTATCTAAGCCGCTGTAAAGTATATCAGATGATTTTGCGACTGCGTGTTACACATTTTTATAATTACTGATATCCACTTGAAAATTGGACATAAAACTCACACGTCAGTTTGTTGTTTGTTTTTAATAATTATATGACCGAAGCGGATAATTAACAAGACACCAGCAAGGTCAGGTGTAAATACATACAAATTGTTGACATTTGACCAAAACATGTCAGTTATTGATTGTAATTGTGCGATAACGTCATAAAACGACCGGCCCATCATGTTCAAAATACACTGTCTGCTATGACGGAAGGGTATTTGAGATTCGTTTATTTGGAGGCACAAACAACTTTGCCGCAAATACGTTTTAGCCTCGGTGCAGTGAAGCGAATTTTCCCCCAACCCACGTTGTTGTTGTTGTTGTCGTGATGTCGTTGGTGGAACCATATTTTACAGAAAATCACGTAAAAGCATTTATCACATTTTGTTCGTTGGCAGTTAGGTCGCCGCTAATGCCAGGGCATAAAATATAATTATACACAGTTTTTTTCTTTTTTTTGTGGAAAACGAATTGCCTTACAAAAATATGAAGAGGAAATTCCATAAATTAATTATTATGTAATGAGAGAAAAAAAAAATAACAAACTGTTGATATTCAGCACTTTGACTAATTTGGTCACAGCGGACTCCTCATTAGACCACAAAATGGATTGCCACAACATGTTTAAGTTTGTGAAGGCTAGAAGTAATGTTAGTTAAAATTTTGAATTAATTTAAAAATTACGGAGCATAGAAATGGAGTTCGATTGGGTGGTGATTAAAATGAAGTCACTTCATGAAAGTTAAAAAATATCATTCTTTTGTTATATCAGAAATTAATATAATTATGATTTTGGAAACAATTATTTCCCTTAAGTGACGTATGGAGACAATAAAGCGGATCTATGGTTGTGAAGCTAACTTCTACTTGCCCCTATATTTGTCATCCATGCATGAAGCTTGTTAATTAACATTTTTTTACTAACAAAAGCATGATTCAGTTTGACACATATTAGTTGTGTGTTTTTGAAAATAAGTCATGACTTCAAAAAAGTTCTAATTCTACTATGTGTGGTTTTGTATTTTAATCTATGTTTAAATTTGAGTCAATATTGTTGACTCAAATTTTTAAAAGCATAATTACGACATTTCAAAAAATATTCACTTGTTTATTTTTATCACTGGTAATCATTTAACGAGTATATAACATATAACCACATTTTAATTTGTAAAACAAGTAAAAAAAGCTGTAAGTTCGGCCGGGCCAAACTTTGAATACCCTCCACCATTTGGAACGAATGTGGCAATTTTCAAAAAAAATTAAATCCGTTAAAAATTCAATTAAAAACTTAAAAATACAGAATGAAGCCGTTAGGGCACATACGATGACGTGGACCTGCATAGGCAACTTTTGTCATAAGTCATTACAATATCCAAATGAGAAACTTGAAAAAATATAGGTGAATAATGTAGCTAAAATCATCAAATACCGGGAGGTACCGTTACATGGGGACTATACGAGTAGGTAAACCTGCACAGCCATTTTTCTGTCTTTGGCTTCAAATACCAAATTTGAAACAACTCCGGTGAATAATGTCGCTAAAATCATCAAAATACCGAATATAGGGAGTTTCCGTTATATGAGAGCTATACGAAGGCGTGGACCTGCACGGACAATTTTCTGTCATAGGCTGTAGCATCCATTTTGAACTTCAAATACCAAATTTAAAATATTTCCGGTAAATAATGTCACCTAAATCAGCAAAATACCGAAAATAGGGAGGTACCATTTTATTGGGGCTATACCAAAACGTGGACCTACATGGCCCAATACCAAAAGTCCTGAAGATATAATATACATAAGAGTAGAATTTTATCAACCTACTTCATTTCGATCGTAGACTTAGCTCACATTTCAAGAGAGGTACTATTTTTTAAAATGATGGCCCTTTGTGGTGGAGGTACCGGAAGGTGTAATGAAAAGTAATAATAGTTCCTTGCCCAAGTAAACATCCCTTAATTATTTCACATTTTATCATACTATTCAAAATTTTCGAGGTACCAGAAGGAGTCAACCGATTCCGTTCTCTTTCTCATCAGACCTGAGGTTGTTTAAAATGTCAGTACAAATATAACAATGTGCGAACTTTGAAAAGAATTGAGGCATAATATAAAATTTTGATCCTTTGTGGGGTATATACCAGAAGAAGTGGTCCGCAATATCCCGCCTTCATACTAGATTGGATGTTCATTTCTCATTTCTTCCCTTATGGATTTTCAAAAATTTTACTCGTTGTGGGGAAATTACGAGAAGGAGTGGTCCATGCTATCATATCTTCATACCAAAATTTGAGTCCGTTTGAAAATGTATGACAACCGATCCCCTATTTTACTTTTTATAATCCGATATTGCCCATATTCACACCTGAACTAGCATTAATACAAATATTACGATTTGTAAAGTTAGAACCTAATCGGATGATCTTTTCTCTTTGTATGAGGCCGTGCCAAATGAAAGTATACCATCTGTAGCCATATTATAGTCGAGGGTATAATTATTTTTTAATGTTTTGATTTTTTTTGGGAGAGTTACAAGAAGGAATCATCCCATATTGTCCATCCCTAAACATTACGTAAATCTGATAAATATGGACGAAATCGAATGCTCCCTTCAAGAGTTATCATGCGCTCGGACAAAAGAATAGACGGAGGGACATAGCTAGATCGATTTTTTCCAAAGACACTTAGAGTCTAAAACATTATTCCGATTAGGTACATTTTGTTTTTATAAAGTGATTTATACCTTCAGCCGCAATAAGGCTAAATTTATTGATATTGGAATAGACGAACTTGGAGAAAAATGGGATATTTTATGAGAAACATTATTTTGCAGAACTTGGTGGAACTTCCTGTACCGATATAAAATGAACATCCGATTATTTGTCTAAAAATATACACTTGTTTGTACCCTCCACCATATTATGTAGGGTATATTAACTTTGTCATTCCGTTTGTAACTCCTCGACCCAACAAAGTATATATATTCTTGATCAGCACAAAGTTCTAAGTCGATTTACCGTCTGTCTGTCTGTCCGTCTGCTGTAATCACGCTATCTTTCGAATGAATTGATATAGAAGGCTATGATTTTGCACACATGTTTATTTTTCCAGTAGGCAGGTTAAGTTCGTAAATGGGCCATATAGGTCCACGTTTTCATATAGCCCCCATATAACGGTACCTCCCGATATTCGGTATTTTGATGATTTTAGCGACATTATTCACCGGTATTGTTTCAAATTTGGCATTTGAAGTTCGAAATGGATACTACACCCTAAGACAGAAAATTGTTTGTGCAGGTCCACGTCTTCGTATAGCCCCCATATAACGGTACCTCCCAATATTCGGTATTTTGATGATTTTAGCATCATTATTCACCAGAATTGTTTCAAATTACGTATTTAGAGTTCGTTATGGGAACTACAGTCTGTGACAGAAAATTGTCTATGCAGGTCCAGGTCTTCGTATAGGCCCCATATATCAGTACCTCCCGATATTCGGTATTTTGACGATTTTAGGTAGAATACCCACCGAAATTGTTTGAGATGTGGTATTTGAAGTTCGTAATGGATGTTACAGCCTGTGACAGAAAATTGTCTATGCAGGTCCAGGTCTTCGCTACATTATTCATTATTCACCGTTTATTTCCAGTTTCCAGTTTGGAATTTGAATATTGTTATGACAAACAATGCCACGTCGTATAGACGCCAATATAACGGCTATATTATGTATTTTTAAAATTCTCTTAAATTTTTTAAGGATTTTATTTTTAGAAAATTTCCAAATTACTCCAAATGGTGGAGGGTGTTCGGGCCGGCCGAACTTACTGCTTTTTAACTTGTTCAATATTGAAATAATACATTTAATTAGAAACTTATCCACCTTAAGATGAAAGACGACTTCCTAAGAAAGACAGAAAGACATACTGTGTATTCTATCTATCGAAGATCTCTTTCAAGGAGTGTTCGCCAAACTACAATGTCAATGTTATTTGCACCTGTTAGAAAAATAAATAAGCTGGCGGGAACTTCAAAGTTTGCGACACAAGCAAAACTAAGTAAATACCCATCTTATAATGACAAAGATATACGAAAAGTGTAAACAAAATGATCCAAATAGAAAAAAATCGCAACAAAATACAAACAATTAAAATAAATTTTGTGTAAATCTTTTATTCCCCGTTAAACAAGTGGAAATAAATACGAAAATGCGTAACAAAATTAAGATATTTGCGGCGTCATTGATATGGGCCAATGAATACCAAAAAAATAAATAAATGGAAAAAACCTCAAAAATCTAAACAAAAAAAGAGGAAAAATAAAAAACAAACACTTGTTTCATATTAAGCGAACAAAGGCAATAACACAACCATATAAGACACACTGCATATGGACGAGCTATCGAACCGCAACAAAAGCTGTGGCCACCAAAAAGGGATAGACGCCGAACATCCATTTTTGATAATTGGAATTCGTATGACTGAAATAGGCGGTGTTGTGGTCCAAAAATAACCAAAACTAATGTGGGAACGCTTTGCTTTTGCTCCGCTGGTTGGGGTGGTGGCGTTTGGACGAATTTGGTTGGTATCAGAGACCTGCTCCAGTGAGAAAGTGGAATGCTCTATGAAAACATTTGGAGCATGTAATCTATCAAATGACTATTGAGACGAGTATTGATGTTAATGTTGTAATACGATTCGAAATGGAAAATTAGAAAGGCTCTCAACATTGTTGTTATTTTTTTCTTCTTCTTCTTCTTAGTTCGGTGATTAAATAGAAATTTCTCCTCGGATATTCCGCCAAATGCATTCAATCGAATGCTGGAGATTGGTAATTTGATGTGTTTGTAGTTCATAATGATGATAATGACGTTGCGAGGTTGTTGTTGTTGTTGTTGTGGCGGTGGCTACTGCAGCAACACACATACACACATGGCATATGGGGCGGATTTTAATGTTGTAGCTTTATGTAAATTACGATGTTAATGACATACAAAGCAGCAGCAACTAAAACAAACTGCTATTGTATGACTCATTTCAAACGCTAACAAAGGCTATTGTTGGAAATCGTAGTTGTGCTGGAATCCGGTTGGTCTGCAAATGACAGGAAATATATTGTGTGTGTGTGTGTTTCACATTTTATCTAGAGTCATCTCTGTAGATAAATATGAATCCATTCATCATCATCATTTTCTTAGTGCCACCTGTAGAGGCAAATGCCGTGACGTGATCAAAATAGTATTCGAACAAGTGTGATTGTGTGTGTGTAAGTCATAATGCAAATCATAAAATGATTTCATTGCAATCGGATATTTTTCTTTTTTTTAGAAATATGAGCCGTGAAAAAATCCACATAACGCTTTGCATTGATTTGTACTTAAAAGAGTTCATGTTTTTTGTGTTAACTCACGGTAATTAAGTTACCAATGAAATCGAAAGGGTGGGTTAAATTTAAACGTACAAATTTAGAAAAAAAAAAAAACAAGAAAAAAGGCAACTAAGCTCGGCCTTCACGAACTTTTAATACCCTCAACAATTTCGAAAGACCTTGCAACATTAAAAAAAAGTCCTGCTGAAGAAAACGTAGCGAAAAGTATTAAAATTCCGAATAACGAATAATGCAGTTATGTGGGGCCTATACGAAACTTGCCAAAGAAAGCGGTGCCTATTCCTAACTCCAAATATTAACTTTGAAATAGTACAGTTGAAAAATGTGGCTAAAATCAGCAAAGTACCGAAAATAAGGAAATACCTTTAATAGGGGGGTCATTGCGAGCTTCAAATACCGAATTTGAAGGCATCCCGGAATAAGTGTGACACAAATCCCCAAAATACCGAATATCTGGGGGTATTGTTATTTCGGGACTACAAGGATGTTTTCAACATACCGGGGACACAAATTGACTAAAACATCCACTTTAAATCTGCCGGTACAGTTATATGGGGATTTTGCCAAAATATGGACTTTTACGAATTGACCGTAAACATCATTTGTACTCCATTTTATGGATTTAAGTTCGAATCGGCAGAATGCCTTTCAACTTAAAATCAGTTGCCTTAAGTTCCCAAAAATGTGGGGGTTTATCATGAGCCAATACCTGCAAAAATACTGAATTTTAGTCCATTCAGTTAAGAATTGAGGTTAGATCCAAATTAAACAGAGACTATCAACATTTTTCTAATGTTTTGAACCGTTGAGGATATAGCACAAAAAGAACTGGACATAAATCGTTACTCAAATATAGCGATGAGATAAGTGTGGACTCGCCCTATTATTTGTTATACCCTCAGCCATATGGCTAGAGAGGGTTACAGGGTGAGATAAAAAATAAGTGCAACAAAGTCAAACGCCATTATTTTTAACTTTAGATTTGTTCGAATTGGTCACCTTTGGCACGAATTATGGCCTCCAAACGGCCAATGAAACCGTCACATGCTCCTCGAATGTTGATCTGCGGTATTTTGGCGCATTCCCGGCGAAGCGCTTGACACTTTGGTGTTTTTAGTGCCAACCTTGCTTTCCAAAATACTCCAGACAATATTCCAACGGATTGGTATCCGGAGGTATTGGTGGCCATTGTGCGCTGGAAATGAAGCGAGTAACCTCATCTTGTAAACATTCTTGGGTGGCGCGTGCTGAGTGCGATGGTGCTGAGTCCTGTTGGAATGTCCAAGGTCTACGTCCAAAATTTTTGCATGTCAGTCCGTCTGTACATGTATTTTAGTGAACAAAATGCAAGTTGCATTTATTATCCGATGCGATGAAATTTTCCAAAAAATATTTTTTGACCCAAGGACGAACCCTATTGAAATTGGCGATCAGATTTATATAGAGCTCCCATATATATCTTCAACCGATTTCGGGTTAATTGTGCACCAATATCAGTCCAAAAGTCTGAATTTTGGCACATCCGACAAGTGCCAAGTACAAAGCAAGTACATAAAATTTGGAGAACATCGGTTCAGATATAGCTATAGCTCCCATATATATGTTTCTTCCGATTTTTTGTTTAAGTCCCTCACATTCGTAATATGTGAGCCCAAAAACATCTCTGCCAAATTTTATCAAGATCGGTTCAGATTTTGATATAGTTCCCATATATATCTTCAACCGATTTCGGGTTAATTGTGCACCAAATGTCCAATATCAGTCCAAATTACCTGAATTTTGGCACACCCAACCGAGTTCGGCCTGGAAGCAAGTATATCATATATATAAATATAAAAGATTAAAATGTCTGCGTCAAGTTTAGTGAAAATCGTTTCAGAATTGGATATGCCTCCTATACATTAGTTCCCTCTGAAACCAAACTATAATTGCTCTAAAGCCAAATGTTGAAATAAATTCTTTTATTACGGGAGCTCTACTAAATATGCATAGTGGTGTAGGGTATCATATAGTCGGCCCCGCCCGACTTTTGACTTTCCCTTATTGGTTTAACATTCGACCTAAAAACCAATTTGCGGACGTCAGAAGACAAATAGAATCCAATGCATGTAAAATGTTATCCCCTATTTTAAAATTTGTACATTAATTGTTGCATTACCCTGTAAACGAGTGCTTTTAAGTTTAATATGTATTAAATTTCCTCAGTTTTTTTACAACAAATGTTTTTGATGTAAACTATATTTTTTTTGTTTGTTTGTTTGCTTCTTTTAATTCTGTTGCAGGTTTATTACGATTTTCCATTTGTTTTTGTTGCTTTTGTTTTCAATGAATTTTCTTGGGTGTCAGCATGCTAATTAAACAATACACAAACAGTTTATTAAAAATGCTCGACTTAATACTCGAAAACCTCAAATGCAAAAAGAGGTTACTAATTTGCCGGTAAGGCTAAATAAAAGTGGGCCCTATAATAAGCAACAGTTAAAACAGGACTCAAGTAAAAATGAAATATGTAAGGGCAAGAAGTCTTAGCACCAATAGTCTATTCAGTGCTAATTTTTAACAGTCTCATAAAAAACCAAAATTTCCACAAATAGCATTTTCTTCCCAAACCACTTTTGTGGCAATATTTCCCGTTTCAAGTTCTTAAGAACTCAGCTTGACCTTCAATTTACAAATGTTCGGGCAAATCTAATCTACTAAAAAAATATATACCTCTCGTTATAATAAGCACATTTGTATCAGGTTTATTAAAGAAGCTAGTATGAAATTAATGGACAACAATTATACAAAACTTAGTTATTATTAGATTAAGTCAACACCACCATGCTTGAAGAAGAAGAAAAAAATAATATGGCAAGAAAATATAATCACTTCAAGGGAAAAAAATTAAAGAAGCCAACAACAATTACTTGTTAATGGATTCTGAAGAAAACAAGTTAAAATTGCAAATGCCTGCGAACGGAATAAAAAATGTTTAACATTGAGAGTAATTAAATTTAATATTCACCACAATAAAAGTATGAATGAAATTCATGGAATTTGTAATTTTTAGTAACTAAATATATTTCTAGTTTTATTTTTTTTCAGGCATGTTAAATTATACACAAAAATTAACATTTACAGTCAGTGAAGACAGTCTTTGTCTAAAAATACAACAGGTATTGTGACCAAAGAAGGCACTTAAACGATCTTCTAAGAATCGTTGGCCTGCAAAAGGTATTCTACAAAGACCAGCAAAATGACATCTAGCCATAGAAGACCTGCAAAATATCTTCTAACCATATAAAAGGTATTTTAACAATAGAAATGTGATAGGTGTCATTTAGCCATAGGATATCTGTATAAGGGCTTCTAGAATACCTGTGAAAGGTCTTCTACCCACAGACCCCTAAAAATTCTTCAGAGTATGCAAGTAACTTTCAGGCCGTGACAACCTTTATGTCAGCCACAGAAGACCTGTAAAAGGTCTTCCGCCAATACGAGATCTGCAAAGAGACTTGTATCGACAGGAGACCTGTAAAAAAATATTATTTATAACCCATTGTAAGGTGGAACATTACACTGTTTAATATATTTTTATATGTGTTGGGGGTATTATAAGTTTGATTGGGCCAAAAATTATGTAACATCTCGAAATATTGGTTTCCCACATAGGAAAGTATATATGGATCTTCATATCTCGCCGAGCTGAGTCGAACTAGCTATGTATGTCCGTCCGTCCGTCTGTCCATGTTAATTTGTAATCACTCTACAGGTCGAAATTATGGCCCGATCTTCACGAAATTTAAAATGGAGATGGGGCTAGGACCAGAATAGAACCTATTGATTTTGGAGATGATAGAATAATATTTATGGGTCGAAATGGACCAAAAACTGAAAAAAATTCTGATTTTGCAGTTGCTGTACAGGTCGCAATTATAGACGAAGACGCCGAATTTAGCATGGGGCTAGAGCCTAAGGCTGGGCAGAAGTCTTCCAATTTTGGTGGTCATCGGGTAATATTTAGTGGATAAAATAGACCATAACATTTGTGTCAAATAAAATTCAAATTTTCCATTAAACCGCGAATATTTTTAATTCCGGCGAAATTACAAATAGAGGAACAGGTCAATCTTTACCGTTACGTAGATGCTGATAGTAAATATATCGAATATGTATAGCGAAATATATACAATGTATATATACAAAGGAAGGGGATGTTAGTTAGAATGCTTATATCTCAAGAATGGCTGGACCGATTTGGACAAATTTTGTTAATTCAGAATGCCCTCTTGGCATAAAAGCATAAAATCTAAAAAAATCGTATAAATTTTATTTTTATTATTTTTTCATATTTTTAATCGCATGCGAATGGATTTGGACATAAGGGGCTTCTAACATATTGTAATGTTGTAGGGTATCACATGGTCGGCCCCGCACGCCTATAGCCTTTGCTTACTTGTTCTAAATTACAGAAAAAATCCAGCAGATTATGAAAGTAGAGCTAAAAATAGATGTTACATGTATCGGAAGGGCAAGTTCTACTCACCTTGGCATATTTTAAAAATTTTGAATTTCTTGGAATCTGTTCATTATACCTTACACCACAAGGTGGTCAGGGTATTATGTCTTTGTGCATTTGTTTGTAACAGGCAAAAGGAAACGAGATAGACCCATAGTTCCTTTTAATGATCTGCATAGAATCACTTTCTGAGTTGATTTATGCATGTCAGTCCGTCTGTCCATGTATTCTTGTGAACAAAATGCAGGTCGCATTTATTATCCGATTGAGATGAAATTTTGCACAAATCATTTGTTTGGTCCAAGGACGAACCCTATTGAAATTGGAGATAATCGGTTAAAATTTATATATAGCTCCCATATATATATTCGTCCGATTTGCCTTTTATTGTGCACCAAACGTGTAATATCAGCCCTAATAGTATGGAATTTTGTACATACAACCAAATTAGGCCTGAAAATAAGTATGCCAAATTTGATCGAAATCGGTTCATATATAGCTATAGCTCCCATATATAATGTTCATCCGATTTGTTATTTTTGTCCTCCCAAGCCGTAATACGCACTCTGTAACAACAATATTTGGGGAAATATATCAAATACAGCTCAGAAATATATTTGATAAATTTTATCGAGATCGGTTCAGATTTGGATATAGCTCCCATATATATCTTTATCCGATTTCAAATTAATTGTGTACCAAATGGGCAATACAATTCCGAATTTAAAAATGCTTTGGCATATTTAGTCCCATTATAATCATAGCGTGTATGATTGAATTCTCCCATAAAAACTTGTAATTGTTATGCGGAGCTCTACTAAATTAGCAAGCGAAGGGTATCATAAAGTCGGCCCTCCCGACTTTAAGACTTTCTTTACTAGTTTTATTAAACGTTGTTTTCTTAGATTTTCATTTCTCTCATTTTAACCATCTCTAGTCTGACCATTAAAAAAAATTCTGATACATAAATTATATTTGGGAGTCTTCTCCTCGTTATGTTATGACTTCCAGATGAGGATACCAACCATTTTAAGGTATTTTGAATTTTTTTTGAAACATATTCCATCTAAGTTAGTTATAATTTGCTATTTGGGGTATTCATTAAAAATGTAAACTCTACATAAAAAATTTCGGTGTCGTCCGAAATTGGGTATTTTGAAGGGTTTTACCCCACTTCCCAAGTATATTAGTTTAAATTTAGCATTGGAGGTTCTTATTAAGAACGTCGGAAGAGATTTTTGAAATCAGTCCGCCATATATATACCCGAAGTCAGGTTCTTTCTAGATTTTGGACTCATTTTCCAACGGAATTAGCAATAACTTTATATTTGGGGTTCTCCGATTTTGGGTTTTTTAAATCGAGTAGCAAATTGTGCTCAACCAAATTTGTCTCATTGTAATATTTATATCAGACTCAGGTCAGGAGCGAAAATGAAAAATGTCGGCCATTTGAATAATATTATTTTGAATAATATCTCTCAAAAACGTGGAATTAGAGTTAGATTCTTTCAAAATATAAATATCTCGGTATCCCAGTCAATAGGGGATCTTTTGCGGAAATGACATATATCGACCCATTCTAAAGGAATATATATGTCCAAGGATGGTTTTGCATTTCGCACATGACATCTCATTCTGGTACCTCTCTCAGAAATGGTAAAAGTTTTTGATAATCATGACTTTTATGAAAGTCAAAAAAAAAAAAAGAAAAAAAAAAACCCTGATTTAAATCAGACTGCTACACAAATATTAAATCACTCTCCATGTCTGCGATCCTGTCCAAACTTGGTTGCATTTGAATAAAGCCAACTTTGGCCATTTTGAAAATGGAAAAAGCTGGTTTACTCCTCTTGAAAATATTTCTCAAAAATAATCTGAAGAGCCTATTTTTTATCCAACTTCAAATATATCTCATTACTGCCAATATGATGTTTAGTGTGAGCATGGGATATATCGGTCCACTTCCCCTGTTATCTTCTACAAAATAGACGAAATGCAGAATTAAAAATTTTATAAAAAATTGAAGGGAGTTTCGGATTTTGATGAAATTTTGCGGATCCTAATATTTGCAACAGACTTCTCAGTTGTAGGAATCGGTGATATCGACAAATTTTTACACAAATGGCTTTTGGAAAATAAATTAGTGGATCAATGTTAATAATATATTGGTCCACTTATAAGATTATTAAAACCAAATCATACCTGAGGGTCACATGTTGAGGGGACTTAAAACAAGTTAAAAAAAAATCTCGGATTTTTCAACACAAAAAATTTCGAAAAGGTAAAAAGGGGCACATTACGCAAAATGTAAATGAAAATTATAGCTGAATCCCAAACTTTGCCTAAATGCAGTGATATGAAGATTTAACTGTTTCTGTTTTGAAGAAAAAAAACATTAGTTCACTTAACCGGCGTTAGACATAACACAAATCTCAAAATATCAGATAATATCAAACTCCGTCCAAAGTCTTAAAATCGTAAAAAAAATCGAAAAACTATGGTTTGCTTAGCCGGTGTTGGATATACTCCAGAGGAAAAAATCTTAAGGTATAAATTAGGGAGGTTTTGTTATTT
Source organism: Musca domestica (assembly GCF_030504385.1). Classification (NCBI taxonomy): domain Eukaryota; kingdom Metazoa; phylum Arthropoda; class Insecta; order Diptera; family Muscidae; genus Musca; species Musca domestica. The sequence goes on along the minus strand of NW_026712238.1, from coordinate 5,026,504 downwards.
GTGGTCTAAATGAAGACGTGGACCTACATAGGTAATTTTCCGTGATAGGTGGTAATACCCATTACGAGCTTCTAAAGTGAAATTGGAAACAATTCCGGTCTATAATGTCTCTAAAATCGTTAAAATAGCGAATACCGAGGATATCGTTGTATGGGGGATATACCATATCTTGGACCTATATAAATAATTCTCTTCCAAGGTATACCGTACTCAGAAGGAACATCTGGTGCGGATTTTCAAAAAATTCCATTGGAAAATTTAGCTAAAATCATGAAAATATCGAATATTGGGAGTTAACTTTATATAGGGCCAGCGCTAAGACATAGACCTACATAATTTTTTGTCATAGGTTGTAGTACCCATTAGGACTTTCATATACGAAATTTAAAACAATTCCATTAAATGATGTCGCTAATATCATCAAAATATTGAAAAAGGGAGGTGTACGGAGGGAAGAATACGAAGACGTTGACCTGCATAGACAATTTTCTGTCATAGGTTGAAGTAATTGTGAAACAATTCAGGTCTATAGTGTCGCTTAAATCATCAAAATACCGAATATTGAGAGTTACTGTATGTATACGAAGACCTGCATACGCAATTTTTTGTCAGAGGCTAAAATAATCAAAATACCAAATATTGGGAGGTACGAAAACGAGGATCGACATTACCTATTTACGAACTTAACCTTCTTACTGCCAAAACACACATGTGTGCAAAATTTTATCTTTCTACCTCCATTCTTTCGAAAGAATACAACAAGGAGGCATACAGACGTCGCTAAATCGACTAAGAATTTTACGATGATCAAGAATATATCTACTTTGTTGGGTCTGACATAAGTATTTCGAGGAATTACAAATGGAATGACAAAATATACCCTCCATAGTATAGTGGAGGATTTAAAAATAGTTATTAGGAGGCAATATGTCAGCTATAACAAGGGCCTTTTGTCGATTTTTTGAAAAAAATAAATATTAGTTAGCTACAACCTCCGAACTTGTAAACCCCCCATCACATGACTTCATGTTGAAATGGTATTTCCACAAGCTTAAAATGAATTGAGTTTTTCATAAACTTCTTTAAATCAGGGTAAAAATTCTTTCATCTGGAAAAATATTTAAAAAACCCAAGACCGCAAACTGACTAATACTTTCTAAATTCTTACTTTTTTCTGATAATTTAGAGTTTAGAACATGACGAAGTTCAATATAGGCATAACGGCTTAAATTTATGCAAAATCCACCTCCATAATTAAATAATTTTGTATTCCAGCTTCATATTTACACAGCCATTGAAAACAACAAATCCAGTTAATTGATGACTTTTGAATATTTTTCGTTTGCCGTCTTCCAGCAACTGTTGACAACAAACAATACTCACCTATCCAACTTTGCTTTCTCAGCTTTGGCAAAAATCAAGCCATTATTATCCGCATACACACACACACCAGCGACAGACAGCGAACAAAACTACTACCGATTTCGAAATAACTTTAAAACTCGTCAGAAAGCGAAATGAGCGCACTTCCAGTAAGGCAGCAGCGTCGTAGTTACAAAAAAAATTTCCTCCTCCTTTATTGTTTTATAAATAATGGAGGTAGATGCGGACGCGTCGTTGTTTGATGAGGTGAGGAGGAGATGGGGTGGCGACCGCGACTATTAAGGAGACAAAAACAACAATAACTGGATTGTCGGCAAAAAAGTATCTTTCTTTGTTGTTGCGGTTGTGTTTTCGTATTTTCGGGAATTTCGTTAACACTCACACGCGATATATTCTGAGCTCACGTTTTGCAGATGTGACGACGCTATGTTCTGCTTTTCTACCTCAGAGAGCAACAATGCAACAGTAACAACAAAAAACCGACAACGTTTAATTGTTAATTTTATTTTTTTTTTCTTCAACGAATATTTACGGTTGAAGTTTATAATATTTTTTTTGTTTTACTTTTTTTCCAGATAGCCACAAAACTTGTTTTAATTCTCTTTAGTTTTACTCTTTACACTAGGTATTCGAATTGTTTATGGTTTTCGTATAGCGCAGTCCAACACGGTTCTTTTATTTATTTATGTTTTATTGTCCGCCGCACAAACTTTTTTCACTGAACTTCAAACTCGAACTCACGCAACGAAAAGTTAAACATCAACTGAATGAAAACACGGCAACAATTCAGCGTTTTTGCCAAGATCACCACCGCCAACAAACAATGCTCTCTCTGTCGTGGGGGATTCTCTTTTCACGACTCTCTCTGTTGGTGAGTGTTGCCAAAGCTCCCCTCCCCCTGAGCATCTTTCGTAGTGTTTTCTTTGAGTCGTGTGAGTTTATTATTGCTTGTTATCGTTGTTGTTGTCGTGTGGCTCCAAAGAAATGGAGAGTAAACAGGAAAAAAAGAGGCAATGATTTAAAGGTGCAAAATTTGGAAGTGTTGCTAACCCAATATTTCGTTATTCGAATTCGAAAAAAATTGAAACAAATTGAAATTGAACAAGCTGTTTTCATTTTGCCTATGGAATATAGAATTTGGTGAGGATATATTTAGATTCCCCATAATATGATGATAATAAATTAAATTTGCATCTTCTGTTCTATGACTCAACACAGACCTAATTGTTACAACCTTTAAAGAAATAGGCTCAAATCTATATATACCAAATCTGTCAAAAATTTTAAATTTTGAAAATTCAGCTGTGATTGCTTCGATTGGGCGTACATTTTGCAATATTAGGAAGGCCTGACATCCTTTACAAATGAATTTCGAATAATAGTCAAATTTGGATGGGCCTATATAGCCAACGAAAGCATGAAAATAAAATGGTCTTTAAAATCCAGTCATGGAGAAAAACATTGGGCGCCATAAGCATATATCCTGGATCTCTATAAAATGTGTGTGTTCGAGGTATACATTCATATGTATATCATTATATGGGGGCTAAACGAAGACGTGGATCTGTATGAGCAATTTTCTCTCATAGGATGTAGTACCTATTAGGAACTTCAAATTCCGAATTAGAAAAATTTTCGGTGAAAAGTGCTATCAAATCATCAAAAGAGCGAATATATTTAGATATAATATGACACTATACCAAAACTTAGACAGGGTGAGATGAAAAAACTGCAACCAACTTCAGACTGCCGTCATTTCCAAGCCACTCGTCCCCCAACTGGTAGAATTATTATATTTTATATTGTTTACAAGCGTACAAAACATTTTAATGAGAATTTTCCAAAAAAAAGTTATTCGTGATGGAATTCAAGCGAGATAGTGTGATTTCCTTATATTTGGCTGGAAAACCACAAGTGGCATTTAAATGTGAATAAATCTTTTGTTTCTCGTACCATCGCTCATTATCGTGATACTGGCAGCGTAGCCCCACGTCAAGGAAACCCGCGTAGCAGTACTTAGCACGCGCCACCCAAGAATGGTTACAAAATGATGTTCCTCGCTTTATTTCCAGCGCACAATGGCGACCAAAATCTCCGGTTACCAATCCGTTGGCCTATTGTGTCTGGAGTATTGTGGAAAACAAGGTTGGCTCTAAAAATACCAAAGTGTCGATCACCTCAAGCAAGCGCTTCACCGGGATTGGGCGGTTTCATTGGTCGTTTGAAGGCCATAATTCGTGCCAAAAGTGACCAATTTGAACAAATCTAGACTTATTCTAAAATTTGATCCTATTTCCGACATATTTTATCTTTCTTTCAATAACATTTAAAAAAAATGTTAAAATTATGGCGTTTGACTTTGTTGCAGTTTTTTTATCTCACCCTGTATTGACAGTTCTATGCAAGGATAATTTTCACATAGTGGAACACAACTCCAGCAAATTCTGGTAAAAATTGAGAAAAAACATCCATAAAAACTTTAATCTGTCGGTACAGTTAAATAGATGCTATACCAAAACTTGGACCTATATAGCCCATTTTCAATACCTAAAATCCAGCAAAACTTATACACATCTGAGTATAATTTTATCAATCTACTTCATATCGTTCGGAATATAGAGTGATCCTAATTTACAGCAAGTTCTGGTAAATATTGCGACTAAAACACCCAAAAAACCTAAAATCTGTCGGTACAGTTACATAGAGACTACACCAAAACTTGGACCTATATAGCCCAAAATATATGTACACCAAAAGTTTTGCATACTTTATACCCATCTGAGTATAATTTTATTAACCTACTTCATATTGTTCGGAAGCTAGAGTGATTTCCAAAGACAGACAGACGAACGAACCCTAAATCGACATAAAATTTTATGCTGATCAAGAATATATATCCTTTGTGAGGTCTAACATTTATATTTCGAGGTGTTACGAACAGAATGAAAAACTTAATATACCCTCCATACTATGGTGGAGGATATAAAAGGGACAATGCCAAACTGTATCATTTTCTGGATGCATTGGAAGCTTTTGCAATGTTTCTGGCTGATCTTCACTTCAAATTGTACAATTCTGCTTAGTTACGTAGTCATTGAGTCGATAAAGAGCTTCGTCTTTAAACACGAGAAGCGGCGATGAACATTCGTGACAGAGAACGCACTTTGATAGTAAAATTTTTTAATTTCGTTTTTAAGGCGACTCATGGTTAAATTATAGACAAAACTGAAGTGGTTTGACAGTGAAACAAAACACGAAACGTACTTGAGCTGTTTAAACCCGTGTTGCCAAAAAATAATATCTAAAAGTCATACTTTACAAATAGTGCCGACAAAGAACTAAGCCATGTCTACTTTGAGGGGAAACTAAGATGTCTTTTTAAATCCAGGCATGTTGTTGGGCGCCACGTTACAATATCAGATGGGGCAGATTGACGAAATTTGAAAAACACTTGAAGTTTTTTTCAAGTAGTTGTTCTGGATTCAAGAAAATGGTATTTGGGTGCCGATCAATCCTCTGTGTTGGTGCATATCTTTGAACTCTTCAAAATATGTACCGTTCCAAGGTGAATACAATATCGAGCCGCTTTTACAGTTAATGTCTTGTGGAACACTTTGTGCATCTTTTTCATTTATAAAATATCATTTAAAGGGGTTATTTTATGCCTTATATCTACAAAAGAACTTTTGAAGGCCTTTTATTTTTAGAAGATAAAACACTATACTGGGCTACTATCCGTAGGAGACCTTCTAAAAATGTTCATTATAACTACTTTAAGGATAAAATTAAATTAAATTTTAAATCTTCTGAACATTTTCATTATAACTCATTTAAGGATAACATTAAATTACATTTTAAACCCTGTCATGGAAATCATGTTAGGGCGCCACAAAAGGTATTCTCTAATAGAATACCTATAGAAGATCTTCTATCAATAAAACACTTGTAGAATATTTGAAACGATTTGTATGGATGGACAGCCAACGAAACCACAAATCTCTTTTTGGAGGAAATTAAATGGATATTTTATATCTAAATAAGAGATTGGGCGCCACAATCGTAGTTTTCGATTTCCACCATTCTATGCGCATCTCAGTAAAGGATCTAATGATTTTATAGAAACTAATGTCGCCTGAAATTTTTTTCTCATTTTGTATAGAGTTTGTATAAAGATTTTCTGCGGTGTTGACTTTATCTCTGAAAAACCCAAATTCCAAATCATAGTAAAGAATTTAAGAAAAGGTGGGTGAAAACTTACCAAGTTCCAGGTATAAGTCAAAAATTAGTATTCTAGGAAGATCTCTTCAAAAGCTTGATACGTCTGCGATTGACATATGCAAATCGTCTAAGCTTTTAATGTTATTTCGATTATGTAAAAACTAAATTTTAGGCATTACGGTCCTTAATAAAATATTTGGCTAAAATGCCAAAAAAGTCCTTAGATCGGGTGGTAAAGTCGTAAGGGCTCTATACAACAGGGCTCTATATACAATTTTGGTTATGAAATAAGATTTAGTTGACGTCTAAAGGGATTATTTCGAATAGAGACAACTGTAATAACAATCTCATACACAATATCTGTAAAATTATTTTTATAGTCACGGCGCCATCTTGTGGGGAATAGTATAACAAACATTAAACATTTTATTAACAGCTGTTAGATTACTTAACAGTCCTCATCTTTGTTTATTACAGCGGGAATTGAACTTCCGTTAAAGAAAAGTTCTTTTAAAATAATGTTCTGTTAAATGTAAATGTCTCCAAAAGTTTATTTAAAAGTTCAACTATAGAAGCTTTTATAAAAGCCACATTTATTAAAGAAAAAAGCACACTATTTACAACAGATTGTTAACTTTCAATAAAATCAAAAAGATGCTAGACATGTAGCCAACAATAAAGCACATCATAGAAAACAAAGCCAAATTAAGATTTAGCCAACCAATCATCCATTTAAAACTAAATGGCAAATTCATCTTCTTGGTCCCGGTAATTTTTTCATATTTTGTCCATGGTTAGTTCTGCATTTATGTATCGGCATCTATCTAACGTCCGAACGACCGCATTTTCTTGCAAGAAAAAAATGCAGGCCGGCTGACTTGAAGATGGGCATTTCTGGTAGTGGTTTGTTTGCAATACTCCCAGCTGTTTGCAATACGGTGTTGTTGTTGTGTGTCTATGTGTGCCCACAACCAGTGGCATTTGGCTTGTTTTGGTTCTTGTTAGTCGTCGTCGTCGTCTTCTTTTGGTCTGCAGCAAGAAGATGATTGGCGAGTTGTTATTCGTCTGCCAGCGAATTGGGATATATGTGTCAGAGCTAAATTCGAAGTATAAACAATTCAATGTAGTTTATGTGTGTTAAACGTTGTGGCACGAGTGACCCATTTTCCTTTTGTTTTTTTGCAAACGATAGCGAAATGAACGTCGACAGGGGGATAGCGATTTATAGATGCATGAGATTTTCATTAATAAATTTCATTGTGTACGCTAAATGAACTTTAAAAGGTAATATCAATGAATCATCAGCAATGTGATTAGAGTAAATGGGGATTTGAAAGGAATATTGCAGTGAATGCAAAACCCATCGAAAAGTTAATGGTAAAGTGGATACAAGGAAAATATAAAAGGATAAATTTGATTTTTACTTCATTTAGAGAACTTAATAATTTGTAACAAAACCGCCTATCATGCGAAATCTTAAATTAGGACAAAATCTCTAAACCATTTAAATTTTAATTTAAAAATTTAAATTTTTGGTATAATTTTTAATTTGAACTTATAGAAGAACTTATATGAAGGCGAAATTGGAAAATGCATGCGAGGGCATATCCTTCTCTTTAGAAGATCATATGAAGATCATATGTTTTATGAACGCGTCGCATAGTGGTGAGTGTGTGATAGTGTCTATCTGGCTTTCCTTTTCACTGCAAATTCCTGATCATTAAGCTCGTCTCGAAAGAGAAAACAAACACATAAATCATAAAACATATGATCTTCGCCTTAACAAGGCAAAACTCAAAAATTCAGCCGAGCCTGGCTGTGGGATTTGAACCGCGGACCTCTGTGTGCAGCCAACTCGAAGTTGCCGTCTCTACGTTCAGAGCCATTAACCCGTCTTCCTAAAGCAGCACTAAAACAAGTGTATGCATTGGAAGCAATGTAGTTGTTGTGGACAAAAAATCCATCACTACAAAAACAAAACTTTGCTGTGAAAAAGATCTGCCAATAGAACTTGAGTCGAACCTGGAGAGCTTCTAGTGTATAATTCGCATATGCTAATTTGCAATAAGTTCGAAATATATACTACTTTCCAGAGAACGGCCCTTGTAAGCCATCATCCACACCAAATATGCCTGATCAGCCGCTTAACCAACGGCGAAACGCGTCGCATAGTGGTGAGTGTGTGATAGTGTCTATCTGGCTTTCCTTTTCACCGCAAATTCCTGATCATTAAGCTCGTCTCGAAAGAGAAAACAAACACATAAATCATAAAACATATGATCTTCGCCTTAACAAGGCAAAACTCAAAAAATTTTTATACCCTCCACCATAGAATGGAGGGTATATTAAGTTTGTCATTCTGTTTGTAACACCTCGAAATGCATGCGAGGGCATATCCTTCTCTTTAAGATTTCAAAATATTGAATTAAAATTTTAAAAAAGCCAAAGGCACTACAATGATATTATCTTGAAAATGAAAATAAGCGGAAGGTATCGATGTATGAAGTACTATTTCAAAATCTAGACACATAAAAAAATTTTTTTTATACCCTCCACTATAGTATGGAGGGTATATTAAGTTTGTCATTCTGTTTGTAACACCTCGAAATACACATTTTAGACCCCACAAAGTATATATATTCTTGATCAGCATAAAATTCTGTAGCGATGTCCGTCCGTCTGTGGAAATCACTCTATCTTCCAAACGAATTGAAGTAGATTGATAAAATTTGACTCAAATGTATGTTATGTCTGCAGGTCTTCTGGTATTAAAAATGGGCCATGTAGGTTCACGTTTTGGTATAGCCCCCATATAACGGTACCTCCCGATATTCGGTATTTTAATGATTTTAGCGACACTATTTACCGGAATTGTTTCACATTTGCTATTTGAACTTCGTAATGGATACTACAGCTAGAACATTGTCTGTGCAGATCCACGTCTTCGTAGAGCTCCCAATTAACGGTACCTCCCGATATTCGGTATTTTGATGAATTTATCTACATTATTACTGATTTCTATCTTAAATGTTGTGAAATAAATCAGATTTCCAACAGTATACCTTCCCCAAATACTAAAGTTGTTATTGTTTAGTTATTTTCGTACTTTTTAGTAAGTATTTCCAAATCCCCTCAAGTGTCAAACCGCACAAAAATTCATTCTAATGCCAAATTTTAGATTTTCAACTAAAACCCTTACCCAAAAAACAAATTTATTACTTTTTAGTAAGTATTACCAAAACCTTTTCCAAATTGTAACCCTACATACAAACAGTGATCCTAATATCAAATTTATTCATACCTTTTTGCATATAAGTATGCATTTCCAAACAATTTTTCTGCATAACCCAATCCGACACTCAAACAGTAATCGTAATTCGAAATTTAAGGATTCTATCTCTATCTAAACATATAAGCACCAATTTTCAAAAGTACCTACATATCCCAATCCTATACTCTGACAGTAATCTTATTTCCTATTTTCAGGATACCAGCTCTATTGCTTCAGCCAAATCCAAATTGTACCAAATATAGTACACTTAAGTACAAATGTTCATAATTACGTACACCAATAGAAATCTTACTTTATAGCCCACTAAGAATCAGCCTTAAAACAGAATTTCCAGAAATACATACATTCCTCAGTCCTAGAATGCAATAATAATATTATTTCTAAATTTCAGAATTCTAGCTCTAACCTAGTTTCACCCAAATCGAAATTGTACCAAATTTAGTATTTTTTGTGCAAATTTTGAAAACTTCCTCCAAATCCAAATCTTACACTCCGCAAGAAATGCAAATTTTAAATTTCAGGTTTCCACCTCCATCCGTTCCTTCAAATTCAAATTTTACTAAATTTAGTATCGTTTTGTACTTTTGTACATCTATAATACACTCCATAAGTGACCCTCATTCCAAATTTAAGAGTTCTAGCTCAACTGATTCCTCAAATACAAAGGGTACCATATTGAGTACCTTTTGATCCGCACCGTTTTAGGAAGAATTTTCAAAAAAAAAAAAATAAATAAATAAATAAATAAATAAATAAAAAAAAACAGCCTTATCTGACCCTTTCGTACCATGAGAGACCATCACACAAAATTTCAAGATTCTAGCTTCAGTCGTTCCGTATGGTATCGGCTTGAAATACTATTGCCCAGTTTTTGGATATCAGTCCTGATTTCGATAAAGCCCTCAACTGCCCGGATCATATGATCAAACTTGAACTAGAATAAAGTCTGCCAAGTTTGAAAAAAAAACGATGCAAATTTATATATATCATCCGATTTTGAACTTGAGCTTACATAAGGTCATATGCACTCTATAGCAATGATATTAGATATAAGGGGTGATGCACAGCAGAAAAAAGTATATTCGTTAAATTTAGTTGACGTCGATTAAGATTAAGATATAACTCCATATGATTTCAAATTAAACCCGCTCTGGAGCTCTCTCCTTTTTATACTCTACACCAGGGTCAGGGTACTATGTCATTGTGCATTTGTTTGTAACGGGCAAAAGAAAACGAGATAGACCCATAGTTCCTTTTGATGATCTGCATAGAATCACATTCTGAGTCGATTTCTGCATGTCCGTTCGTCCGTCTGTCTATGTATTTTTGTAAACAAAGTACAGGTCACATTTATTGCCCGATTCAGATGCAATTTTGCACAAATCATTTGTTTGCTCCAAGGACGAACCCTATTGAAATTCGAGATAATTGATCAACATTTAGATATAGCTTCCATATATAACTTCGTCCGATTTGCCTTTTATTATGCACCAAACGCGAATATTAGCCCAAATGGGATGGAATTTGGCTCTTACGACCGAATTGAGTCTAGAAGCTAATATGTCAAGTTTGGTGAAGATCGGTTCCGATATAGCTATAACTCTCATATATATTTTTCTTCCGATTTGTTAAGCTTGTTCCCCACAGCCGTAATATGCACTCCGATATTCAGGGAAATATATCAAATACAGCTCAGAAATATCATTGGCAAATTTTGTCGAGATCGATTCAGATTTGGATATAGCTCCTATCTTATGTTATGTGCAGCTCTACTAAAGATTCAAAGTGGTGTAGGGTATCATAAAGTCGGCCCGCCCGACTTTAGGACTTTCTTTACTGGCTTAATATAATCCTTCTCGAAGTGATATCATGCACTCTATAGCAATGTTATTTGGTACGAAATATAAAAATGTCTTCGTCAAATTTAGAATTGGATATGTCTCCCACATATAAGTACCCTCTGAAACCAAATTATAACTGCTCTAAAGCCCAATGTTGATAGGTGGTATGATCTACTTAAAACAAAAATCTTTTGTTACGGGAGCTCTACTAAATTTGCATAGTGGTGTAGGGTATCATATAGTCGGCCCGCCCGACTTTTGATTTTTCCGTACTGTTTTTCTTGATTTTGGGCCGAAAGTGGCGCCCAATTTTATTGCAATCCCCTTATTTTTTAGTTGCAAATTTAGACAATTAAGCTTTTCCCCAAAGAGAAATAAACAAATGAGAAGCATGTTTTATTGGCTGTGGAGCTAGTTATATATCTTCCAGAACTACATCCTTATTCTCTGAACAGAAAAATAGATTAATATATAATAGGGTACATCCCACAATAAGTCAAATCCATGTGTAAATTCCTAGAAGTTATTGTTTATTTTATGTAGTTCTCATTAAGTTCACTTCCTTTATAAAGTGTTAAATAAAAAAAATAATTTAACATTAATAAAATATTTTCCACCGTTATAGTGTTTACAATGCTCTGGAATTTGTTCGGCATCTTTGAGTAAGAAAAAAAAAATAGTTGTACCTAACAAATTGCAACCGACGTTGCCTGTGTGAAGAAGATGCCCCATATTCGTTGCGTTGTCGGCACCATTAAATCTATGCCATCTCGACATGATGGATGTTGTTGGAAATGACCCTTTTTGTTGTTAATTTTTCCTGATTTATTTTCATTAGAAATGTGAAATGTTACAAGTTTATTTAATGTTCCATTGTCTGGGACCCTTTTCCAGCGCTCTCTCTCAAGAAAATTTCCTGTTTATTGTTTTGCTGGTGCGACAGAAGTGTGTGTGTGTGTTGCAATAGTTGTTCACCGGTTAGTAGATATTGTAGTGCAGGGCTTTGTCGTTCAGCTGCTCTTGTTTTTTGGTGTCTCATTGCTTTTATTTCGGTTGTAAGTTGCTGCTGTATTATTGTTAGACAATTGTTGTTGTTGCTGTTGTTGCATTACTGTGTGGCAAGTTGTTTTGTTGTTTTGCTTCACAATGAAACAAGTTTCCATTCTTATTCTTTGTTGTCGTCATAAACCCATGTAACTGTAGCTAAACAATGCGACGTGCATTATCGTGTTACTAACCCCATGCAGAGCTGTTGAGCTTGGCAACATTTTGGAAGTAAAGTTCTTGTTTATTTTTTTTTTTTTTTCATTTTGAAATTGTGTTTTTTTTCGGGGGTTAACTTACACTGCAACTGTTCATTTTGCTGTTGGCCAAGTTAAAACTGGTTTTAGGTTTTTCTCTCAACTGTCGCTTTGCAAATAACGAATTCCCTAGAATACGTCAATCAGCTAGTAAATTTGTATATGGATATGTGCAATACATATGCATATTCAGATTAGGGTGGATTGTATTGATATTTAAATATTAAATTCAAATAACGACTTACGGGAATAAAGCTACACGTTGTCCTATCCCGTGAATCTGCAACTTTTTTTTAACATTTTATGATAAATTGGAAGAGCGACTGTCTGAGAACGCAAACCTCTTTATTTTTTTTACCGACCAATTGGTCACTTGATTTTTTTACATATTTGCAATCTATATATTTATCAACGACTGAAGCCGGAATCTAGAATTTCATGTGGGTCAATGTTGGTAGATAGGTGTGAGATAAGGATGGGTTTTTGGATATTTGGACTATAAATGTATTACAAGTACTAAAAAGCACTATGTTTGGGAAAAGATTAAGTTTGGGAAGTAATGTTGATATAAGGTGTTTTTGGAAATGGGTTATTAATGAACCAATGGTACTAAATTTGGTAAAACTTCGAACGAAAGAAGCTGGTAATTTCAAATGTTGGTATTATTGGTCACTGCGGGTGGGGTAGGTTAAGATAAAGAGTTGGGGTTGGAAATTTGGTCAACAAACGTACGAAAGGTACTAAATGGTACGAAAAGTACTAAAATGTACCAAAATTGAGTACTTTGTTTTGGACAAACGGAATGAGTTAGAATTCTGAAATTTGGAATGAGAATTACTGATAGAGTGCAGGATAGATGTAAAAATAGAATTTTGGAAATTCCAAATTTGAGGTAACGAAAAGTTCTAAAATAGTACTAAACTTCCAAAATGGCACCATTTGGTATTATGTGAACGGAAAGAAGTAAAAACTTGAAATTTGATACGAGAATCGAGGATGGAAAGTAAATTTGATATATGAAGGCGGGTTTGGAAATATGTGCTAAGTGTAGGAACTGTACTAAATGGTACTACATTTGTAACATTTTGGTTTGGGGTGAACGGGTAAAGTTAGAATTTTAAAATTTTGTATTGGAGTCCCTGATAGTTTTAGGTTATTGATAAAGAGGTGACTTTGAAAATGTGTAGTACAAGTGCACGAAAAGTACTAAATAGTACTATATTTGGTATAATTTGGTATTGGGTAAACAGAATCTGGAATTCGGTGTTAGTGTTGCTAATCATGTGGACACATGGATGTGGCTTTGGAAGTGTGTACTGTTATTGAACGAAAAGTACTGAATCGTACTATATTTTGTAATGGGTGAATGGATTGAGATAAAATTCTGAAATTTGATATGTAGATTACTGATGGTATCAGTGTTTGAGATTTGGTGGTGGTTTGGAAATCTGTCCTATATTTTAACGAAAATGTATTAAATGGTACTAAATTTGGCACTGAGCGAAGGGATATGGCTGGAATCCTTAAATTATATATTGAGGACTTTGTTGGTATTTAGAATTGAGCTATGGAGGTGAATTTGAAAATTTGCACTATAATTATTCGAAATGTACTAAATGGTATTAATTTTGGATAACTATTTGCGGCTAGGATGATGAGATGTAGATTGTTTAGGATAAGTGTTATTAAATTTAGTTATTGTTATTAAATTTAGTATTCGATAAAAGAATAGAACTGATATTCTGGAATTTTATATCTAAGTCATTGTCCTTTGGGTTTACATATGGGGACATTGAAATAGTTTTGGGCAGAAAAATTGCATGTGGGTTCATTGTGCAATGGTTTTACTCATATTCAAAATTAAAGATTTGAAGACTAACACGAACTGTTGGAACGATTCTAAAAATTTGAGGCTGACTTTCGCTGACGAAGTAACTGGCACATGCTAGTCGTTTATGTATGTGTACATAAGAAGAAATAACTGCCACAACAGACTCATTATCTGAAATTGGCACTTTTTATAAGTTTTATTTTTAATATGAAAACCCCTCTACCCCTCGTATTGTTCTAGCATTGACCTATGTATTAGTGTGAATAACATGTCAGTGTAAAATTACAATTGCTTGACAGAGTGGAAAGGCAGCAGACAGGTCTGAAATGTAAAACAATTACCTTTCTTTTAATTTCAATTAACTGAAGCTTTTAGAATATTTCAGGTGAAGGTATGAAGAATGGTATTATATTACAGACAGGGTTGCAAATAATACATTTTATACATTTTTAAATTTTAAATAAGCAAAGAATATAGAAGACCGTGTCCGATCCTGTAATACCCTACAACACCATAATTTGCGGTAAAGTTTGTAGAACTGAAATCCTTCTGTCAATGGACGAAACCCTCAAGTTAAAGATAGCCCTATAACTACTACTTCTTCCAAATATAATTGCTCTTTTTTAATAAAGAGTCCATTTAATACTTGCAAATTGGTTCTCATGGTTTCTGATCGAATTCATGAAACAATGAACAATTTCAAGGCAATTGCTGTATATTTACGCCCTCTGTCGTTCTAACCGGAATGCAAAGAATGCTTTCAAAATTACTCCAGACACAATGGTCCAAGGGATTGGTATCCAGAGATTTTGGTGGCCATTGTGCGCTGGAATTGAAGCGAGAAACCTCATTTTGTAACCATTCTTGGGTGGCGCGTGCTGAGTCCTGTTGGAATGTCCAAAGTCTGCGGCCAAAATGTTTGCGTGCCCAAGGCTTTAATACACCCTCCAGAATATTTTCGCGATAATATTCGGCATTTATTCTGATGCCACGGTCGATTAATACGAGCGGAGAGCGACCATCGGCTATTATGGTGGTCCACACCATCATCATGGCCGGCGCTTGAGTTCTGGTGGCTAACCGAAGGTGCACATTTTCAGCTGACCTCTTTGGCAAGTAAACACTATTATTTTGTGTGTTTGCAAACTGCTGTATAACGGGGAATACCAAATTCGGCAAATACCAAATTCGGCAGTACACCACTTTCGGCCAAGCGAAGCAACTCTTCAGCTCTTTTGAGTCTATTTTCTTTCTGTTGCGGTGAAAGTTCTTGCACTTTTTGGAATTTCAATGGCTTTACCCCGAGCTTATTTTTCAATATTTTCCGAATGGAATATTGCGATATGTTCAGCTCACGAGCCATTTTTCGGCCACTGCGACGCAGGTTTCGATCAAGTCGTTTCTTTACTTTTCGAACCATTTCTGCTGAAGTTGCTGTTTCCACTTCCTTGACGTCGCGCTACGCTACCAGTATCACGGTAACGAGCGATGGTACGAGACACAAAAGATTTATTAACATTTAAATGCTGGAGTGCTCTAACTATAGCCACTTGTTGTTTTCCAGCCAAATATAAAGAAATCACACTATCACGCCAGAATTCCATCAGAAATAACTTTTTTTTCTGGAAAATGCTCACCAGAATGCTTTTGTACGCTTGTAAACAATATAATGAGCTGTCACTGAAATAATTTTAACAGCTGTCGGACGAGTGACAGCAGTCTTAAGTTGGTTGCAGTTTTTTCATCTTACGCTGTATATGAACATCCTTGAAAATCCTCGACTATGGAACTTGAGGGGTCCTAAGAAAATCTAGAAAAAATCCACACCTTCGTGTCCTGGGGAAGTCTAAAAAAAGTTTAGAAAAGTTTGGAGAAATATATAAAAATCTTTGAAAATACGCGCCTTCGAACCCTTCGGGGTTTGGAAATGTTTATAAAGTCCACGTTTTCAGGCCTAAGAGGAGTCTACATTTTTTGAAAAAGAAACACATATTCGAGCTCTAAAGTATTCTTGAAAATATATTCAAGAAGTCCACGCATTGAAGATATCTAGAAAAAAGCCTTTAAAAAATCCGCCACTTTGTGCCTTGAGGGAGTCTCCCTATTTTGGAGGAGTGTAGAAAACATTTAAATAAAAAGCCAACCCTTTGGGCCTTTTGGCCCGATAATATTATTATCAGACTAAGATCGAGTTAGGAGATGGGCAATATCGGTCCGCTCCTTCTGGTACCTCCCCCATTTTCGATTTTCTTGTAATTTTGGCCATACCAATATTTTTATCTGTATTGGATGAAGTATGAAAATTGAATACTTCAGTCGACTATATCTGGTAACTTACGCACATTTTAACATTTTCTAAAAATTATCACATATCGCATATAAAGTGAAGGAATTAGTCGATATAATCCAAACCTGACACGTCGCAATATTTATATTATATTTATTTAGGTCCTATAGGAAATCGTCAATATTGGCCCACTCCTTCGGAAGGAGGGTCGAAGGGTCGAAAATTTGAATAATCATAACAGACGTTAAAATATATTTAAAAAATCGAACATTGGCTGAAGGTATACATCTGTCGGTTAAACCCCCATCCCATAGTGTGGCGCTCAATTTTCCACTTCAGAATTTTAGCAATCGCAAAATAACCTTAAAGTAATCGCTTGTATTGTGTGGGAAAAATAAAACAAATTAAAACTGTAAAAAAAAAACAAACAATCACTCCTGATGCAGTGAATTTGTAGTTGTTGGTATGTTGTTCGGTGGGGGCAATTTATGTGGAGACAACGCCGCTAACCAACTCTACACTAGTGGCGCACAGCTAAAAACCATTCACACAAAACGGTAGCAATATTGAAAAAACCTAATGGGAGAAACAGAAAAGCTTTGCGATTGCGCACCGCTGAGAAATCTACACTAGCTATAGACGTGGAGACAAGCGGTACGCTGACTGACTGACATGCGCAAAACTTAAACCAGTTATGAGACAACTTTCATTACGTGCTGACGTTTCGAACGGATCACAACGTTTATTTGGCTGCGGGTCGTCGAGGTAAAAGCGGTTAAAATTCGGTTGTAAAGCGAATGAATATTTAACGAATTTTAGAGCGTTGTCGCCGTCGTTCTTGTAAACTGTGGCGATCTGTGTGCGTACGGGTGTGTGTCTGTGTGTGCGTTTTCAAAATTTGTGTGCTTTTCCAGCAGAGTCAGTCAGTGAGTGATTGCAACAAGAAGACATCGAAACACTTTGGCATTTGTACAAAAATTTGTTGGTGTGTTAATTGAATGTGACAGTGGCCAGTTTTCTTGTAACGTTTTTGTTGGTGTTGTTGTTGTAATTTGGGAAAGGTGTGAAAATGAAAATTTTGAAGAATTTATTTGCCTGACCGAAAACCCAAAATACTTAAAGCAGCAAACCATCGTAATTCTATTTTTGTGTGTTTTGTTGGCGTTTCCATGGGCTTTGGACCAGATAATAACGCTGCTTAAATTAAAATTAAAGCGAGGTCAGCCAGTTAAAGTTGTTGCCGCTCAGACATTGTGGTTATTGTCGTTCGGTGAATTTGTTGTTTGTTGCTGGTGGTGTTTGTCTTGTATCGCAGTGGTGTTGTTGCTGTTATTTTAATAAGCCCAGTTACTTTGTAGTTTGTACTGGTTGCTGTTGGCTATCGCCTAGTCCAGTCTATAATGCAATCGTGTTTGCAAGCTTCATGTTTTTTTACTTAAATTAATTTTTGTTTTTGTTTTGATTTTTTTTTGTGTTTGGCTAAAAAACAACACACACACGGCCGAGCCAAAAGTGAACCAACAGTGCGGTCAAGCTGTAGTAGCTGTGGCAGAAAATCGAAAAAAAAAAAACAAATACCGCCAATGTGTTGCCATATCCAGTGTCCGTGTGTAAAGAGAAAGGATTTTTATTGAATGGGTTTTCAATAACGTTTACGTTTATGGAGTCAATAATTTCTTTAAATAAAACCAAAAAACAACAACAAAAATAAAAGTTTTTGAATTCAAAATAAACCGTGTAAAAAATGTCTGTTCAACAATAATAAGCTCCAATGTGGGTTGCATTTAAAATTAATTCCATTAAATTCTCCAAAAAAAAAAAAAAACTACAGTGGAAAATATTGTGTTCTTATAAAACTCACTGTTATATAAATACTCAAAAAAAAAAAAAAACACCAAGTGCGAAATATTAAAATTCGGATTCCGGTTTGGCAGGCAAAAACAAAAAACACAGGCAAAAGTTAAACGAAATAATAATAATAAAAAAAGTTCTCGATAAATAAAAAACAAGCAAAGTGAAGTGAAGTCAACAAAATGTTACCAACTCAGCAATGAAACAAAAGACTTAAGACACAAACATGTTTGCAGTGCAATCATATGTTGGGCAAAAACAAAAGCAACCCGATCACAAACCCAAACAATAACAATAAAAAAATACAATTCACATATTTGGATATATTGCAATTTTTCAAAAATGTCCATTTCGTAACGAAGGAAAAAAACCAAACAATAAATGGATATTTTACAATTTTGTGAACCCCTAACATTATTTATGGCTATCACGGCGTGATCGCTTTATAACCAAAATTGAAGAAATTTGCATATCTCTGTTTTTTTTTTTCTGAAAAGTGTGTTTTGCGAAAAGGTCACTATTATTTTTTGTTAGATAATCTAGAAGCAACTTGGGAATGCATTAATTTAAGATTTAACATCCATTTATTAGAATGGAAGAAAGAGTTTACCCAAAAGACGCTAATAGCTTGACTTAAATATTATTTGCATATTTTTGTTGTGAGCAATTTGCTAATTAATTGCCATTTAAAAATGAAATTCCTGGAATAGAAAACCAAAATTTTTTTTGTTATTGATAAAATCATCAAAATAATTCATGGCGGGGGACACACATAACATTACCGATGGATGACTTTTGATAATTGAGGTGCCTGAAAATATTAGGGTATAAGAATCAGAAATTATCCAGTAAAGAAAGGAAAAAAAGGTGGACTATGCCAAGCATAATATAATCTAATCAAATGAAATTTAAACAGTTTTTGAATATTCAATGCATTTAAATTTAATAGAGGTAGCAATCTCTCTCCTCTTCCACGTTACTGAAATTTCGAATTACATTTTTTTTAAATTCTTGCATATAGGTACCATAGAAATATTAAATTGTAAAAACATTAATTAAAACAAGTAACCTAAGGTCGTGCGGGGCCGACCATGTGATAACCTACAACACTACAATATGTTAGAAGCCCCTTTATGGCCAAATCCATTTTGGAAGATTTCGCTTTTTAAATTATGTCACGGAGCACTGCCCAGATTCTACCCTTAGCATTTTGAATAGAGACAATTGCCCAATATTTTCCCACTCGTCGTGCTGTTAGTTGTTGTCGTTCATTTCATAGCAAAATATTATCCAATGGTCATCTAAAATGCTAGAATTCTTCCATGCCCTTAACTCTTTTCTAATGCAAAATTCCGTGTCGATTGGTTTCAATTGTAATATCAGGAAAATTGTTTTCTTTTTGATTCATTCGAACTTCTAAATATTTTGCGATTATCTCCAAAAGCAAGAGATCCCTCTGTATCTCCAAATTTAGACTCATCTATATGATTTTCTTGTCTACGATATTTGGCAATGTTCGTCAACGAAATCAGCATTAAAAAACCAGAAGTTCGCCTTTTGTGTATTTCGGATATCATCTGTAAGTAATCTTGGCATTTTTTTACACAAAAGTAGTGGCCAATTCTACCGGCTGTCCTAAACTCTAACTTCATGCGAGATTTTGTGTTCTTTGGCTTCAATTGGCGACGTGTATAACGGCTGCAAAATCAGGAACATTTTTAGTTGTTGGTCCAACCCCTAAATGTATTGCAGGCATCTTTGAAAATAATAGGCCTAGTCCTTCTGAACCTAACCCTACCCTTGTGAAATTTTTCGTGAGGATCGGACGATAATTGTAATCTGTATATAATAACCCCAACCTGTGTTGTAAGGTGAAAAAATATTACAAAATATACTGTTCAATATTATAAGTCAAACTGAAAAAATCGCATGCGATAAAAAAATATGAAAAAATAAAAAATGTCACAAAATACTACAAAATCTATATTAAACTACAAAATTATATATCTTTTATGGCAAGAAGGCATTCTGAATTGACAAAGTTTGTCAAAATCGTTCCAGCCATTCTTGAGATATAAGCATTCTAGCTAACATCCCTTTCCTTTATATATATATTATATATTCGAGTTCAACGTCTATTTGTGATTTTCACGATGACCATCCAAATAAGGAGGCTTCTGCCCAGCCCTAAGTTCTAACCCCATGCTAACTTCCGCGTCGATTGGTCAATAATTGCGACCTGTAGAGCAAATGCACATTTTTAAGTTTTTGGTCCATTTCAACCCTTATATATTATGTGATCATCTCCAAAAGCAATGGACTTCTATTCTGGCATTAGCTCCTTCTTCATTTTAAATGAAGATCGGGCCATAATTAAGACCTGTAGAGTGATTACAAATTAACATAGAGAGACGGACGGACGGACATTCATAGCTATGTCGACTCAGCTCAGCGATATAGGAAGATCCATATGTACTTTCCTATGTGGGAAACCAATATTTCGAGGTGTTACCCAATTTTTGGCCCAATCAAACTTATAATACTCCCAACGTATAGTGTTGTAAGGTATAATTAATTTGAAAACAAAATATTTTTATCCTTCTATTACCTCACCGATAAAAGGTCAACATTTCCAAAGCAAATAATTTGCCTTAAAGAAATAAAAAGGATCATCCCATTTTGTCTAAACTTTGCAAATTTGTATCGGTGCTAGGACAAGTCTGGCAAAATAGGCAATATCGGACCTCAGTTTCTCCACAAAAAGATAAATTTTGAACAAACTATACCCTTAGCCTATGTCCTTTTATTAAAATATATTTTGACTTGCATTATGATTTTTCAAATTGATGGCTCTTTATGGGTGATTTTCCGAGGAAGTGGAAAAACATGGTCGATTTCGTATCTTACCTAAGTCTGATATGAATATTACAACGTGCTATATTTGGACCATTGAGTACAGCCTTCACTTTGTATGAGATATGTGATATTTATACCCTACACCACATAGTGGTAAGGGTATTATGTTTTGGTGTATTTGTTTGTAACATGGAGAAGGAAGCGAGATAGACCCATAGTTACTTTTGAGGATCTTCATAAAACCACTTTCTGATTTGATTTATGCATTGAGCACCAAATGACCAATATCAAATGACCTCAATATTGGCACATCCGACCAATTCAGTCTAGAAGCAAAATCAAATTTGGTGAAAATCGGTCCAGATATAGCTACAGCTCCCATATACATGTTTCATCCGATTTCGGGTTAATTATGCACCAAATGGCCAATATCAAACCAAATTACCTGAATTTTGGCACATCAGACCGAATTTAGTCTAGAAGAAAGTAAATTAAATTTGGAGAGATTCGGTTCAGATATAGCTATAGCTCCCCTATATATTTGTTTTATTTGATTTGGTGTTTAAGTCCTCGCATTCGTAATATGCACTCCAAAAAAGTGATATTTGGTACCAAATATCATTTACAGCCCATAAATACTTCTGCCAAATTGTATCAAGATCAGTTCAGATTTGGATATAGCTCCCATATATATCTTAAACCGATTTCGATTTAATTGTGCACCAAACAGCCAATATCAGTGCAAATTATCTGAATTTTTGCACATCCTACCGAATTCAGTCTAGAAGCAAGTACATCAAATTTGGTGAAAATATGTTCAGATATAGCTTTAGGTCCTATATATATGTTTCATTTGATTTGGTATTTAAGTACCTGACATTCGTAATAATCATATTTGGTACCAGATATCTTATAGAGCTCGGAAATAACTTTGCAGAATTTTATCGAGATCGGCTAAGATTTGAATATAGCTCCCATATGCATCCTTAATCCGCTTTCGGGTTTATTGTGCAAATAATGGCGGGACGTACGTTTTCATTTGGTGGAAACCGGCTCCTACATATACAAGATGAGATAAAAAAACTGCAATAAAGTCAAACGCCATAATTTTTACATTTTTTTTTAAATTTTATTAAATAAGAGCAAAAATTTCGGAAATAGCATTAAATTTTAGAATAACCTTTGCCACGAATTATGGCCTTCAAACGGCCAATGAAGTGGAATTCGCTTTTGGTTTTTCATTAGGCACTTTTTCTCCGCGCCAAAAAATTCAATATAGGACCAGAATTTGCTATACCTCCATATACAAATTCCAACTTTTTTAATCGTTTGAAGCCACAATTTCCAACCAAATGAACTGAAACTTGACTTTTATAATGTGGTAAATTTTTATATAAGGAGATCTTTTTTAGAATTCTACAAGTTCTACAAGTTTGTTTGTCATTTTAAGATTTTCTCATTTTAAAAAACATTTCTACATAGTCTTGTCTATATGGTCCTATAGAAATGTCATTCATTATTTTTGATTTGTCTCATGTCCCAATACGAGTCTAATCCACATCATCACTGCAAACAGAACAAAATATAACATTGTTGTGACTTTATTACCATCATGAGATCTTCAAATACGATCTGTATGCAAATACTGTATTGTTTTTATGTTTATCAAACAATTCGAACTGTAACAAACGACAGATGTTTTTTTCTTTTTGGGTTTTGTGTTTGAAAACAAACCATTTGCGTTTGAGACATAAAATTTGAACATCTGTGTTTAATCTATTTTGTTGTTGTTTGAAATGACATGAAAGAGATATAGAAAATAATGAGTTTACAACAAGAAATGAGTTTCCAACAACAAGAGAAGAGTATGAGTGGCATAAACAAGCAAACGGTCGATACGATTTAGATATGTGAGGAAACAACTTCCAGAAGAGGTTGTAGAAGCGAAGTATGACTGTTAATAAAAAGTTAAAGGCATTTTCAACAAGAAAGAAAAGAAATAAATATGAAATAAATAAAAAAATAAATAAAAACCAACTAAAATAAAAAAAAAAAAAAATAAATAAAATAAAAAATATTGGGACTAAAAGCTTATCAAAAAAGTCTGAGATATTTAGTGAATATTTTTGGAAGTACATATTAGAAATACAAGAAACTCTATTTGTACAAAGTCATAGAACATTGTCGGTGATCTACCGACGTGAGCTAGAATTTGGAAATTTTTACATGAAGGTTACAAAAAGTAATAAAATGTGCAAATTATGTTACCCAGCGATCGGGAAAAGCTAGAACTTTTAAATTTTAGATTCTGAGTTTAAACAAGTTAAAATGCAGTTAATTTCGGCTGATCCAAAATTTGTATAACATTTGGAAGGAACTTTGAAAATTTCAAACAATTCTGTTGAAAAAATTCCTCTAAAATGATCAAAATATCGAATATACTATTTTATATGAAGTTCAGATAGAGTTTTTTCGAACGGATCCAGATGTAGCCAATTAAAACTATATGAAAGAGTTTAAAGTTCAATGTCTGAAGTATGCGAATTTCCACGTTAAATTGATGGTCGATCTAGATTATCAGGTCAAAAAAAAAAAAAAAAAAAACGCTTTACAAATAATCTTAGCCAACCATAAAATTAAGGTATTTGTACTTCTTTGGGTAGTCCCATATATTCGAAACTCCTGATTGTCTTACGTTTTTACCCTACAACACTATGTGTTTGGGGTATTATATGTTTAATTGGGCCAAAAATTATGTAACACCTCGAAGTGTTGGTCCCCGACATAGGAAACTATAATTGGATATTCATATCTCGCCGAGCTGAGTCGATCTAGCTATGTACGTCCGTCCATCAGCCCATGATAATTTGTAATTACACTACAGGTTGCAATTATGGAACGATTCTCACGAAATCGAAAATGGAGGTGGGGTTAGGGTCAGAATTGAAGCATATTGTTTTTGGAGATGATAGCAAACTATTTAGGGGTTAAAATGGACCAAAAACAGGAAAAATTCCTGCTTTTGCTGTTGATCTACAGGTAACAGATGTAGACCAAACGACGTGAAATTTAGCATGGGGCTAGATTAGGGCTGAGCAAAAGTATACCAATTTGGACAGTTGTCGGACAATATTTAGCGGGTGAAGCAGACGATAACTTTTATGTAAAAAACACAAATTTTCACCAAACAGTGAATATTTTTATCCCAGCGAAATCACAAAAAAGGGACACTTCTGACTATTGCAGTGATGCTGATAACCAATATATCGGATAATTGCAAAATAGTTACAATCTGAATGTAAAAGGAATTTATGTTAGTTATTCCGCTTATGAGTCATGAACCGCTGAACTGATTTTCAGAATACTCATCAATTTGGAATGGTCTCTTGCCAGAAAAGGATAAAATCTAAGAAAATCGCGGAAAAATAAGCCGATAAAAAAGTGAATATTTTTTGTTAATTTTTTTTTTCAATGTTTTGTCATATTTTTTTTATAGCATGCGATTTTTGCAATTTGACTTACAATTTTTAATTGTCAAATTTCTAAAGTTTTTCTACACCTCGCAACACAATGTTTTGAGGGTATTATATACAGATCGCAATTATGGTCCGATTTTGCATGGGGATAGGGTTAGGTTCAGCATTAAAACCCATTGTCTTTGAAGATTTAGGGGTTCAAATGGACCAAAAAAATTAAAAATTTCCTGATTTTGCTCTCGCTCTACAGTGATTGATTTTCACAATAGAAAACCAATCGACACAGAATTTTGCATGAGAAAAGAGCTAAGTACAGGGAAGGAGTCTAGCATTTTGGATGACCATCGGATCATATTTTGTTTTGTTTTGAATACACGACGGAGTGCGTAAATATTGGGCAAATGCCCCTGGTCAAAAAAAAAAAAAAAAAAAAACTAAGGGTAACATCTGGGCAGGGCTTTATGACATTATTTTAAAAAGGAAATCTCCAAAATGGATTTGGAAGTAAGGGGACTTCCAACATATAATAGTGTTGAAGGGTATCACATGGTGGCCTCGCCCTTACTTGTTTGTTGCTATACCCTGGAAAACAAAAGGGTATTAAAAGTTTGATTGGCCCATCAATGGTATTTGTCTCCGTCCGTCTGTTAATCTAAAAAAATTAAAGGAATAGGTTCACAATAGAAGAATATTTTATACCGAAAATTTTGCACCTCTAAAGTTAGCAATTATATGAGAATCAGACAATAATTGTAAACAAAATTAAGTTCTACAATAGATTGTAGCCAAACACTGATCACAGAGCTGAAATCTAGTTTCAACCCATGCTGAATGATATTAAACACAATGCAATTAAGCATTTCTAAAGAAAAACTTAAAACTTCCGTTTTTAATATTCCAGCCATTGTGGGACAACTAATGTTCTTTAAGAAGGAAATAAATGCTTCCACAAAATGCAGAAAAATAATAATCCGCTTAACATAGAAATATGTCCTCCAAATGTTATGTTTAATTTGCAAATTTACTTTATTTACAACTGACCGAGAGAGAGAGGGAGGGAGAGAAACGTGGAGAAAATCAAAAGACTTAAGACACAAACCTTATGTTCATTTATCACAAAAATATTCACTTCATTGGCACAGCTGCAGATTTAATAGAAAAATAATACATCATCAAGAAATAAACACGTGAGAAAATTGAAAATCAAGCCACAACAACAACAATAATTTTAAAATATTTATTTAAAGCTCCTTATGGGCATGGGGAATCTTAAATTGACTGGAAATTAATTGTATGTATGTGATGGCTATGAGATAAAAGTTAATAGAAAATTGAATGAACTTTGGGGATAAAGAGAGGGAGAGTGACAGAGAGCAAGAGAAAAGTGTTGAAAATTTGCAATTTGATGGAGATGATGGAGTAAAATCAACAAACAAATATTTGAATGCTCTCCAAAAAATAGCAACGTAAACAAACACCACCACCACCACCACAACAACATCTATAAAAACCCCATTTGTATTCAACATATATATTTATGTATGTGTGTGTTTCTTTTGCATTTGACAGATCTTTAGCTAACAACAAACAAACATATGGACTTTTGTGAAGTGTATTGTGATTATTCTCATAAACAACGAAAGAAAATAAATCTTCATTATTGTATGAAAAATCACGAATTCATCAACTGGTTACAGAGGTAAACCACAGAAAATAAAATAAAAAAATAAAAAAAAAATTAACCAAACAACAAAAAAAGAGAAGAAAAAACAACACAACCTAAAGAAAAACTGCGGGTTGTTGAAGTTTAAAATATATAAACCCAGGGCAACTGTAAACTTACTTGTCTACCAACGAAGCCAGTAATTGCATGTACCACAAACACAGCTCTATCAAACATCCAGCCAGCAGCGGATAAACACAGCTGTTATTGCAGCAGCAGCGGAGGCAACAGCAGCCATCGCTTACATAGTTCAACAACATTTGACGTGTTGCCGCGCAATATGTAGTACGTCGTCATTTGGCGCATTCAACTGAATTTACATAATTTAAAAAAAAGGAAAATAAAAACAACAATCGCCATCAACGAATATCAGCAGCAAATATTGAGGGAAGAGGAAAAATTTCACTCGATACTTTTTAATCAAAAATTTCGAATATTGAATACATTCACTGTAATCATATCATAATAACAATAGATAACGGCTCTGGGGCCCTTATGAATATGTTATTAACCCTCATATTGGCAACACTGGCACATGGTAAAAGAAAAATGTCACAAATGGTGAATAACCTTGAAATGAAGGGCAGCGAAAGAGTTGGAGGTGTATGGCTGTGGATGCTGTTGCTGATGGTCACATTGCGTGCCACAACGTGTCAAGGTAACTATTTTTCATTTTATTATTATTTATTTATTTATTTATTTTTTTTTTTTTTGAATTAAATAAGATGAAACAAACCATCTTTTCTTCAACGAAATCGGCTAAATGTTAGCGACGTTTAATTAATAATTTCTAATTTTTGTTTACATTGCTGAAATTCCTTTTTACAGATACAGGATATTTTTTATTGAGGAAATTTTAAAGACATGTAATTCTATTTTTAAAGCCCACAACACTATGTGTGGGGGTTATTATCAATTTGTTTCGATGATAAGAAAACAAACAAGTAAAAAAGCAGTAAGTACCCTCCACCATTTAGAAAGAATTTGAAATTTTTCGAAAAAGATAACATTAACATTTTAAAGATACCGAATATAGCCGTTATATTTGGGCCTGTACGACGTGCACCTACATAGGCATTGTTTGCCACAAGCCATTACCATATTCAAATTCGAAGCTTGAAATAAACGGTGAATAATGTAGCCAAAATCATCAAAATACCGTACATAGGGAGGTATCGTTAATTAGGAGCTATACGAAGACCTGGACCTGCATAGACAATTTTCTGTCACGGGCTGTAGTTTCCATTACGAACTTCAAGTATGACATCTCAAACAATTTCGTTGAGTATTGTACCTAAAATCGTCAAAATACCGAATATCGGGAGGTACTGATATATGGGGCCTATACGAAGACCTGGACCTGCAATGGCAATTTTCTGTCACAGACTGTAGTTCCCACTACGAACTCTAAATACGTAATTTGAAACTACTACGGTGAATAATGACGCTAAAATCATCAAAATACCGAATATTGGGAGGTACCGTTATATGGGGGCAAGACGTGGACCTGCATAGACAATTATCTGCCTTAGGCTATACTATCTATTTCGAACTTCAGACACCAAATTTGAAACAATTCCGGTGAATAATGTGGCTAAAATCATAAAAATACCGAATATAGGGGGGTACTGTTATATGGGGGCTATACGAAGACGTGGACTTGCACAGACAATTTTCTGTCTCAGGATGTAGTATCCATTTGAAACTTTAAACGCCAAACTTGAAGCAATTCCGGTGAACTTTTGATCCCCGGCATAGGAAACTATATTTGGATCTTCCTATCTCGACGAGCTGAGTCGATCTAGCTACGTATGTCCGTCTGTCCTTGTTATTTCCAATAAACAGCGAATATTTTTATTCCCGGCGAAATCATAAATACATTAAAATGTCATTTCTAACCGTTACATAGCGGGTACATAGAAAAATAGGTACAATCTATGTGTACAAGAAATTGGTGTAAGTTATTCCGCTTATAAGTCAAGAACGACTGATTGTGACAATTCTTACCAATTCGGAATTACCTCTTGCCAGAAAAAGATAAAATCTAAGAATATCACCCAAAAATATGGCAATAAAAAACTGAATATTTTTTGTAATTTTTTTTTCATATTTGACTGACAATTTTCAATTTCAACACTATGTTGTGGGGGTATTATATTCAGCTCGCAGTTATCGTCCGATTCTTGTGAAATTTCGCAAGCAGGTAGGTTGAAGGTCTGAAAAAAGCCAATTGTTTTAACGATGTATATTTAGGGGTCCACATGGACCATTAACATTTTCCTGATTTGGCAGTCGCTCTACGGGTCACAATTAAAAACCAATCGACGCAGAATTTTGCATGAACAACAATACGAACACGGCAGAAGTCTTGCATTTTGGAAATTGATTTTTTATGTGAAATTGCCTTGAATACCAATCTGCATGTCAGATATAGGGCAAAACAGGAGATAACATTTGTGCAGGACTATATAGCATTATGAAAAAATCGAATGAAATGGGTTCGGAATTAAGGATGTTTTCTAATATACAGGGTGAGATAAAAAAATTGCAACAAAGTCAAACGCCATAATATTTACATTTTTTTCTTAAATTTTATTGAATGAAAGCAAAAATGTCGGAAATAGCAT
Organism: Musca domestica; assembly: GCF_030504385.1. NCBI lineage: Eukaryota > Metazoa > Arthropoda > Insecta > Diptera > Muscidae > Musca > Musca domestica. Next base: position 4,997,818 of record NW_026712238.1, on the reverse strand, counting down.
ACAATTTTAGAATAGATTTAGATTTGTTCGAATTGGTCATCTTTGGCACGAATTATGGCCTTCAAACGGCCCATGAAACCGACACACGCTGCCCGAATGTTGCTCTGCGGTATTTTGGCCCATTCCCGGTAAAGCGCTAGTTTGAGGTGATCGACACTTTGGTAATTTTTAGTGCCAACCTTGCTCTCCAAAATACTCCAGACGCAATAGTTCAACGGATTGGTATCCGGAGATTTTGGTGGCCATTGAGCGCTGGAAATGAAGCGAAGAACCCCATTTTGTAACCATCTTGGTGGCGCGTGCTGAGTGCGATGGTGCTGAGTTCTGTTGGAATATCCAAGGTCTGCGGCCAAAATGTTTGCGTATCCAAGGCTTTAATACACCCTCCAGAATATTTTCGCGATAATATTCGGAATTTATTATGATGTCTTGGTCGATTAATACGAACGGAGAGAGACCATCGGCTGTTGTGGCGGCCCACACCATCACCATAGCCGGAGCTTGAGTTTTGGTGGCCAACCGAAGGTGCACATTTTCAGCTGACCTCTTTGGCAAGTAAAAACGATCATTTTGTTTGTTTACAAACTGCTGGACAACGAATGTTTTCTCATCGGAGACAGAGAAAACCAAATTCGCCAGTTCACCAATTTCGGCCAAGCGAAACAACTCTGTAGCTCTCTTGAGTCTATTTTCTTTCTGTTGCGGTGTAAGTTCTTGCACTTTTTGGAATTTCAATGGCTTTATACCGAGCTCATTCTTCAATATATGCCGAATTGGATATTGCGACATGTTCAGCTCACGAGTCATTTTTTGGCCACTGCCACGCGGGTTTCGATCAAGTCGCTTCTTTACTTTTCCAACCCATTCTGCTGATGTTGCTGTTCACTTCTTTGACGTCAGGCTACGCTACCAATATCACGGTAATGAACGATGGTACGAGACACAAAAGATTTATTCACATTTAAATGCCGGAGTGCTCCAACGATAGCCACTTGTGGTTTTCCAGCCAAATATAAAGTGATAGTGTGATCACGTTTGAATTTCATCACGAATAACTTTTTTTCTGGAAAATTCTCACCAAAATGCTTTTGTACGCCTGTAAACAATATAATGATCTGTCACTGGAATTTTAACAGCTGTCGGACGAGTGGCTTAGAAATGACAGCAGCCTAAAGTTGGTTGCACTTTTTTCATCTCACCCTGTATGAGAAGAATATCCTCCTGTGAATCGATTTCTACTAAATTTCCCGAGGCATTTGTGCCTTTTTAATTCGGGTTTCTATTTCCCATTTACTGCACAATTAACTTGAAGTCGGATAAAGATATATATGAGAGCTATATCCAAATCTCGATTTCGGTAAAATTTGGCAAAGATATTTCTGAGCTGTATTTTATATATTTCTCTGAATATCGCAAGCAAACAAATATAACAAATCGGATGAACAATATATATGGGAGCTATAGCTATATCTGAACCGATCTTCAAATTTGGCTTACTAGTTTCTAGACTCAATTCGGTCGTAAGTGCCAAATTTCATCCCATTTGGGCAAATATTAGACATTTGGTGCACAATAAACGGTAAATCGGACGAAGTTATACATGGGAGATATATCCAAATCCGAACCGATCTCGATAAAATTTAGCAAAGGTATTTCTGAGCTGTATTTGATATATTTCTCCAAATATTGTTGTTACAGAGTGCTGCGGAGGACAAATTCAACAAATCAGATTAACAATATATATGGGAGCTATAGCTATATCTAAACCGATTTCAATCAAATTTTGCTTGCCTGTATTCAGGCCTAATCTAGTGCAAAATTTTATACAATTTGGGCTGACATTTCACGTTTGGTGCACAATATAAGGCAAATCGGAAGAAGATATTTATGGGAGCTATATCTAAATTTTGACCGATTATCCAAAATTTCATCTGGATCGGGAAAAAATGCGACCTATACCTTGTTTACAAAAATACATGGACAGACGGACGGACTCAGAATGTGATTCTATGCAGATCATCAAAAGGAACTATGGGTCTATCCCGTTTCCTCATGCCTGTTACAAACAAATGCACAAAGACATAATGACCACCTTGCGATGTAGGTTATAAATATAAATAAAGAAAAATGAAAAAGGTGAATAATTGTAATATACCAGGCTTAAGTTCTCAATTTGTACAATGAATAGCATTGATCCATTTCGATAACGGAGCGAACAGGGAAATATCAACATTTTGAAAAATACTAAATCACATAAAATGTGAATTTGGTGTCCTATTATTGTCAAACTTCGTAAACCTCTTACAAAAAATGTGATATATTGGTCCAACCTTTTGATTCCTCTTGAAAACAATCTCCTTCTTAAAGGATATATAAAATATAATCGGTTGCCCGGACTGATATTTTTTGTAAATTGTTTAAAAAATTAATTAAGACAAAAAAAAAAAAAAAAACATTTTAAAACTCCCCCACAAAATTTCTCCACACTGCATTATTTTTAAAACCATTAAAGAAGTATTTTTTGAAAATTATCATTTCATTTTCGTTTACTTTCAAAAATCGAGTCAATAAGTGTTTTAAAAGTATTCCACTTAATTTTTGCCAAACGTCTCGAAATTGAAAAGTAACACAACTTTAATGGTATATTAATTTACCAATTATAGGCAAAGCGTTCAACAATTTCGCTTTCATTATTTTGCGATACTTGTTTACTCCCCCTCCACTTATCGGCAATCTTCACACGTCACTGGGTGTAGGTTGTTGGTTGGTTTTCTTGTTTACATTGATTTTCGCATGTTCAGCAACAAAACAATTGGTTGCCAAAAAAAAAAAAAAAAAAAAAAAAAAATACATAATCTAGAAAAACACATTAAAGTATATCAGAATCAAACGGAAGTATTAACTCGTTTCACAATATCGGCTATTACTTCAGCCAACAACGAAAAAACCGCCGTAAAAAAGTTAATAAAATGAATTATAAAAACAGAAATATCTGTGATTGCCACCCTCTAATAAAAACGAGAATTGATTAGAATTTATTTATTTCATATTTCATCAAAGCAGATTGCCCCATCCGTTAATGGCTGGTGGTGTTGTTGTTTCAAAATGAAAGGAAATCCACAAATTTGTAGTTTTAATTTTTAATTGCCAAATACCGAAATCAGCTTGAAGATGATCTGGGAAAAAGAATCCACTAAAAAACCCTAAAAAAACTATTTAATCTTCAGCTGACCTTCATGGCTGGTTGAGCGGCGTTTTTTTTCGTTTTTCTTCTTCTTCTTCACAGAGAAGCCTCAAATACACCTCTTACAGCTCCCAAATTTTCACATGACGATCTCTGTGTTTTCATCGTGAATGTGCAAAAACGGAAATACATAATTTTGTCTGTTCGTTGTGTGTGCGAGCTTCTACAAAGAAGTATCAGCTACTTTATGCGTGTGTCTGTGTGTGTGTTTCCGTGCTTATTATAACCGTACCAAAAAATTATGAGAAATAGTTGTCGAAATTATTTCAAATATATTTTCATGTTTGACACATATAATTTAATTTGTAGGAAAATTATGTTTTGCCAGCAATTTAGTTAAAGCGAAACAAAAGACTTAAGACACAAGCGTGTTCTGGGCCAAACTAGTTTGGTTAGCACAATTAAGTATGGAACGTTGGGGTGTCGAAACAATGTTCGGACAGTTATGGTGGGAATACGCTTTAGAAATTTTTGTTTTTAAATGGTGAAGAAATGAATTGAAATATTCGACAAGATTCTAGCTCTAAAGACACAAAAGTCTACACCAAGGGTATAATTTTAAAGACTTTTGAGTTTCTATCAGTGACATATTCTGAGGTCCTACATTTTCCATTTTTTATATTTTATATTATAAAGCAAATTTTTCCTAGTTTTTTATACCTTCCACCATAGTATGGAGAGTATATTAAGTTTGTAATTCCGTTTGTAGCACCTCTTTATATTCTTGATCAGCATCAAATTCTATGTCGATTTAGAGATGTCTGTCCGTCTGTGTAAATCACTCAAGCTTCCAAACGAAATTAAATGAAATTTTACTTAAATGTATTATATATCTGTAGGACTTTTGGTATTGAAAATGGGCCATCTAGGTTCACTTTTTGCTATAGCCCCGATATAATGGTACCTCCCTATTTTCGGTATTTTGGTGATTTAAGCGACATAATTCACCGGAATGGTTTCAAATTTGGTATTTAGAATTCGTGATGGATACTACAGCCTATGACAAAAGTTGCGTATGCAGGCCCACGTCTTCGTATAGCCCCGATATAACGGTACCTCCTTATATTCGGTATTTTGATGATTTTAGCTACATTATTCACAGGTTTTTTTTTTCAAGTTTCGTATTTGAATATTGTAATTCGTATGGACCCCAATATAATGGCTATATTCGGCATTTTTAAGATTTTGATACAGTTTTTAAAAGATTTTAATTATTATTTTTTTTTTTGAGAATTTCCTAATTTGTTGAGGATTTCTAAATTTCCAAATTTGTTTTTGAGAATCTCCAAATGTTGGAGGCTATTTTTTCCTATTTTTTTTTTCATTTTTCATTTAGCCCCACTTCTCAACAGAATTGTTTGAAATTTGGTATTTGAGTTTCGGAATAAGACCCAAAACTGTCTAGTAAAATAATTTGGAACGGGTGCGTTTTCCACCCTCAGCCATATGAATAGAGAGGGTATATATCATTTGACACGGCCAAAACGTGTCCCATCGAATAAACGGTTTTAGACCCTAGCTCTCTTCGGACAAAATCCGTTTCAGGACATTTGCAGTCGATCTAGGGTGTCCGTCCGTCTGTCTGGCTAGTGCTCACGATAACTCTCGAAGGAAGTACCCGATTTGATAAAAACTTGTCAAACTTAGATTAAGTTCAGATATGAGCCAAATCGGCCCATTCCTTCTTGTACTTCCCTCACAAAATATCAAAATATTCAAAGAAAATAATTTACTTCATAAAAAGAGAAAAAATTATCCAATTTTAAACAGACTTTGCAAATCCCAATATTTTGGGCAGTTCTTGATCAGGGAAGAAACTGAACAATAGTCCACAATCGGTCAACATTTGGGATAATTATATCTCATATAATGTGAAATACAATTCCGATTGTCTTCAAATTTCACACATGCCAATATTTTCATAAACATAAGATCTGATGTGAAGATCGGATATACCGACCCACTTCTTCCGGTACTTCCCCCCCAAAGAGTTAAAATTTTGGATATCCATGAAGCCTATAAAAATCGAAATAAACGTCATGTTTCATTCAGACTAAGCACATCACAATATTTCCATCAACACAATATTTTTGTGAAAATTGTAGATATCGGTCCACACTCTCTGGAACCTCCCCCCCACAAAGGGTCAAAGTTTCAAAGTTTTGAATAATCATAAAATCCGAAATGAGCATCCGGTTCTCTTTATATTTCACACAACCCACTATTTCTGCTTACACAATATCTGCTATGAAAGTGGAATATATCGGTCCACTCCTTCCGGTATCTCACCCACAACAGGTCAAAATTTTGAATACCTATGAAGCTCATAAAATTCGAAATTTACATCCAATTCTATTCATACTTGGCACATTTCACTATTTCTATCAACATAAGATTTGTTATTAAAATGGTAGAGATCGGACCATTCCTTTTTGGTACCTTCCGCACAAAGGGTCAAAATTTTGAATAAAAAAATAAAATCCAAAACAAGCATCCGGTTCTCTTCATATTTCAGACATCAAATTATTTCTATTAAAACAAGATCGGCTGTGACGATAGAACACTCTTCTGGGACCTCCCCGACAACGCGAAATTAACATCCGATTCCATTCAGACTTCGTACATTTCAATATATTCACTAACACAAGATCTCTTGTAAAGATAGTTGAGATTGGACTATTTCTTCTGGTACCCCCACCCACAATGGGTCAATATTATGAATAGTTATGTCTCTCATAAAATGTGAAATAAGCATTATATTCTCTTCAAGCTTCACATATCCCAATATTTTTACTAACGAAAGTTCTGGTGTGAAAACGATAGATATCGGCCTACCTCTTCTGGTACCTCAACCACAAATGTTTACAATTTGCAACTATTATTCTCTCATAAATTGCGAAATAAGACGGTGATTCTGTTCAAACATGGTATAGCAATATATATCTCTTAGCCAGAGATCTGGTGTGAATATGAAATTTAACGGACCACTCCTTCTTGTACCTCCCCCACAAAATTTTCAAATTTTGGTTAACAATTATTTTCAAAAAAAAAAAAAAAAACTGGTTATAGATGTTTGATTTTCTTTATATTTTAAACATTCAGATATTTTTATAAGTATTAAATAAAGTGTGAAAATGAAATAATTCGGTCCACTATATCTGGTAACTCACTCACATTTCGATATTTTCCAAAAATTTACCACATTTATCATATAAATTAAAGGAAGTAGCCCATATAGTCCAAATGTGGCACGTTCTAATATTTACATTAGACTTAGATCAAATACGAAATGGAGAGTACTGGCTCACTCTCTCGGAACCACCGCTATAAAGGATTATCATAATGCAAGTCAAAATATATTTAAATAAATGAATATTGGTAGTTGGTATACATCTATCGACAAAACCGACTGTTACTTTTTAACTTATTCGTATTATCCCCATATATCGGTGCCTCTTGATATTTGGTGTTTTGATGATTTTACGACATTCTTAAATGAATTTGTTTGAAACTTGCTATTTGAAATTCGCTGGACCTAATTATAAAGCTCAACGATTTTCTTTATCCTTATATGACGATACAAACAGATATTCGGTATTTTGAGGGGTTTGAAGATATGTCATAACCTTATGGACATTCAAGATTGTTGGCAAGCAAAAAAGTAGTATAATTTGGAATGGGTACATTTTTATTACTTGTTTATATATAGTCCGTCTGTTACATTTTCCACTAAAAATCACAAGTCCAAGCTAATCAATACCTACACCCGAAGATGATTCCGTAACACTGCAATGAGTTGTAATAAAACCAAGTTTATCTGTCCACAGACACACACAAACATACAAACATACGTGATATTGCATTTCAATTTTAACGGTTGATTGCGTCAAGAAACGTACAGTTACTTTGAATGACTCGATTGACACAACCGGAGAGAAGGGAATTTAATACAAGAGGCTTGTGCTATAAATTAAAGAGAACGCTTACCGCAGCAATGAATTGTGTAATGGATGGTACGGGCTCCGATGCGGGATGATGATGATTGGTCTAATAGGAATGCTAAATAGAAAAAAGGTTTATTATTATTGGTGTCATATAACAAAATTGTAAAGCAAATACAATTGAGAAGAAGAGCAAATTGTGTTATAATTCCATAAGAAATTATTTTATGAAATAATTATACCCATATTTGAAAATACCTATGTTTATGGGCTTTTAAATTTGATTGATTTATTTTCAAAATATTGAGCAATTATTTCACAACATTTCTGCAATGTTGCGTAAAACTTTATGGCTCAACTTGATTGCGATTGCCTTTAATTGGCAATGGCGCCAATTGTATTTCCTTTTAGATCTAAAAATAAGCTGAAATGACATAATATATATTTTTTTTTGCTGGCAAACATTAATCGAAAAAAAAACTAAACCAGAAATTATTCCCATAACTACTTCAAATGTGATTTAATTGGCGTGGTTTACGATAAACGGGTGATTGTAAGGAAATGGATACAAGTTTTTGATTTTTTCATGTGAAGCCTGTGTGATTTTTATAGCCACCTTTTTGTTTGGGGAGAATATATTTAGATGTTTTGGTCCCAAAAGGGAGTAACATAACAAAATAATGGTCACCTTTTGTTATTATAATAATTGAGTTTTGTGTTTTAGAGGTGACTTAGGTATGATTGTCCATCCAAATTTTTTGGCGCATTTTTAGGTCTCTTATCAACAACAGCTGTTATTGATTTACGGGAGATTTTAATGTTTTGGGCATATTTCAAGTTCTGGTGGTATTTTCCGATAAAGTAGACCAATTTCGAAAAGATATTACATAGATGCCACTAATTTCAGTTTGCTACACAAATCACTTGGATAGGATGGTAGGTGTCAAAGTTCTCAAAAATATTTTCAAATATTTCCAAAGGTCCAAAAATTCTGTAGCAGCCTGTATACGTTCCATCCTTCTCTATAGAAATTATGGTATATTGAATTTGACATTTGTGAATATATAAATTTATGTTCAACATGAAATTCTATGTCAATACAATACAGTGCGATGAAAAAACTACAACCAACTTCAGACAGCTGTCATTTCTAAGCCACTCGTCCGACAGCTGTTAAAATTATTCCAGTGACAGCTCATTATAATGTTTACAAGCCTACAAAAGTATTTTGGTGAAATTTTTCCGGAAAAAGAGTTATTCGTGATGGAATTCAAGCGTGATAGTGTGATTTCTTTATATTTGGCTGGAAAACTGCAAGTGGCTTTCATTAGAGCACTTCAGCATTTAAATGTAAATAAATCTTTTGAGTCTCGTACCATCGCTCGTTATGGTGATACTGGTAACGTATCCCGACGTGAAGGAAGTGGACGGAAGAAAACAGCAACATCAGCAGAAATGGTTCGAAAAGTAAAGAAGCAACTTGATCGAAATGAGCGTCGCAGTGGCCAAAAAATGGCTCGTGAGCGGAACATATCGCAATATTCCATTCGGCAAATATTGAAAAATGAGCTCGGGGTAAAGCCATTGAAATTCAAAAAACTTCCACCGCAACTGAAAAAAAATAGACTCAAAAGAGCTAAAGAGTGGCTTCGCTTGGCCGAAAGTGGTGAATTGCCGAATTTGGACATTCCAACCACCATCGCACTCAACACGCGCCATCCAAGAATGGTTACAAAATGAGGGTTTTTCAGCGCAAAATGGCCACCAAAATCTCCGGATACCAATCCGTTGGACTATTGTGTCTCGAGTATTTTGGAAAGCAAGGTTGGCACTAAAAAGTACCAAAGTGTAGAGCACCTCAAGCAAGCGCTTCGCCGGGAATGGGCAAAAATACCGCACAGCAACATTCGTCTTGCGTGTGACTGTTTCATTGGCCATTTCAAGACCATAATTCGTGCCAAAGGTGAAAAGTTCGAACAAATCTAAGCTTATTCTAAATTTTGATGCTATTTCCGATTTTTTTTTGATTTCATTCAATAAAATTTAAAATAAATGTCAAAATTATGGTATTTGCTTTTGTTGCAGTTTTTTATCTCATCTCGTATAAATATATATTTGGGTGTCTAAAATGCGTATTTCAAGAAGTTTTAAACGGTATGATCAATTTAATATATGCCTCATATTTTTAAGATTCTTCACAGAAAATTTATTTTGAAGTGACTTAGAGTGACCTACCTATAAACTACCTGTTATTAAATTGGTTACAAATCCGAGTAGTTCACCAACATTAATTACAGCTGTAAGCTGGTATGCCTTGCTGCTGAGTAATGTGTAGCTTACTGATTACACAAAGGCTGAATCATTACTGCCCCGGTTAAATCGATGTTTACGAAATTCTTTTGTTTTGGGTACTGCAGTACTATCCTAATATTAAATTCTGCTGGAAAAACTGAGGAAAGATTTTTGATGTCACATCACCACTACTCGTACGTGGCAAAAATGGAAAATTGATTTTCTAATAAAATCTAATATCTTAATACTCTTATTATCACGATAGTGAAAATGGGGTAGACTGATCCAATCACTCAGGCAATTCCAGTACAAATGGTTAACATTTTGACAAAATCATAAATAACATATAAGTAAAGTGGTCTACGATGAAAGAAAATATGGTCAAACTATAATTTTGGGTAGCACATGGTATTGTGGACGTCAGTTACATTTAATCAAACAACTTCGAAAAAAAAAACCAAAACACTTAATACGTCATGTTATTCACACTTCAAAAGTTAAACACATTTTCCTTAATTACTTTCTAATACTTATCAAAATATGTTTATGAAATAAAAAAAAATGACGAAAACAATCACCAATTACACCAAAAAGTAGTTCATCCAGTTTTGCTTTCATTCAAAAAAAAAAAAAAAAATAAATAAATAAATTATCAATTGACTGTCATGTCTTTCTCTCGCTCATAAAAACGTAGCCAAAAAAAAAATACTGTTTGCGGATACGCAAAAGAAACTAACAGCCACAACACAACATTTTGAAAACATGCCACCAAATTATTGTTGTTTGAACGAAAAACAGGTTACACCACCGCTCATGGACGTCAATGACTGTAAATCCTTATGTCGCACTCGCATGCATGGGGACATACGGTGTGGAGAACATAAAAACAGAGTTTCAAAGTTTGCGAAATTTCCAGTGGGGTTGGGGGGCTCATTTGGCGAAATATACTATTGAACTTTAGATCTGGTTATTGATTCATAGTTTTCCGTTGAATGTCGAAATTTGTATTTACAGCGGGCGTTTGTCATTTTGTAAGTTATCCGAAATTCAGGTTTTGTAATTAATGTTATGAATATTAATATTTTTTGTTGGTGGTCGGAAAACCGTTGTCCAAAGGCATTGTTTGACAAGTATGGGATATGAAATGTTATGTTGTAAGTCAGTTACATTTTTATATCCTACACCATAGCATGGAGGGTATATTAAGTTTGTCATTCCGTTTGTAACACCTCGAAACTTAAATTTTAGACCCCATAAAGTATACACAGGGTGAAATGAAAAAACTCCAACCGACTTCAGACTGCTGTCATCTCCAAGCCACTCGTCCGACAGCTGTTAAAATTTTTCCAGTGACAGGTCATTATATTGTTTACAAGCGTACAAAAGCACTTTGGTGAGAATTTTCCAGAAACAAGTTATTCGTGGTGGAATTTAAGCATGGTAGTGGGATTTCTTTATATTTGGCTGTAAAACCACAGGTGGCTATCGTTAGAGAACTCCAGCATTTAAATTTGAATAAATCTTTTGTGTCTCGTACCATCGGTCTTAACTGTGATACTGGTACCATAACATATCGCAATATTCCATTCGGCAAATATTGAAAAATGAGCTCGGGGTAAAGCCATTGAAGTTCCAAAAAGTGCAAGAACTTACACAGCAACAGAAAGAAAATAGACTCAAAGGAGCTAAATAGTTGCTTCACTTGGCCGAATTTGGTTTTCTCCGATGAGAAAACAATCGTTGTCCAGCATTTTGTAAACAAACAAAATGATCGTGTTTACTTGCCAAAGAGGTCAGCTGAAAATGTGAACCTTCGGTTGGCCACCAGAACTCAAGTCAAGCCAGCCATGGTGATTGTGGGGGCCGCCATAATAACCGATGGTCGCTCTCCGTTCGTATTAAGCGACTGTGATCAGAATAAATGCCGAATATTATCGCGAGAATATTCTGTAGGGTGTATTAAAGCCTTGGGCACGCAAACATTTTGGTCGCAGACCTTGGACATTCCAACAGGACTCATCACCATCGCATTCAGCACGCGCCAACCAAGAATGGTTACAAACTAAGGTTCCTCGCTTCATTTCCAGCGCACAATGGCCACCAAAATCTCCGGATACCAATCCGTTAGACTATTGTTTCCGGAGTAGTTTGGAAAGCAAGGTTGGCACTAAAAAATACTAAAATGTCGATCACCTCAAGCAAGCGCTTCGCAGGGAATGGACTAAAATACCGCAGAGCAACATTCGGGCAGCGTGTGACGTGTTAATTGGCCGTTTGAAGGCCATAATAAAATTTAAAGAAAAATATAAAAATTGCGGCGTTTGACTTTGTTGCAGTTTTTTTATCCCTCCCTGTATAATGTTTCTATTCGAATGCAAGAGATATATAGATTTTCTATGAGAAGATTTCAGCTCTTATCGGAGTAGATCTTGAGATTTTATATGAGAGGATCTACATATCATTAATGAGAAGATCTAAAAAATTGTAAAAACTTTATAAGGAGATCCATCAATCTTCTATAAGAAAAACTACAGAATTGCTATTAGAAAACCCACAGATTTTCAAGAATTAATTAGATCCTCATATGTTTTAGAGAATATCTCCACATTTTTTGAGAAAAGATTCACAAATGAATTGATGGATATGAACTTCTCGAATATTTGCACGAATTTAAAACAACCACCAAAAATAATTCTTATTACATCAAAATATTGTTACCTGAAATCTACGAATGACCAATAACGGTAAAATCAAACAAATTTGCAATCCCGAAGTACATAAACCTGTTTGAGGGACAACATCTATCAGGTTGATGTATTAGGTTTATCTGTGTATTTATACCAGTACTCATTTGACTAATGCAAGCTTTTGTTTTTTTTTTTTGTTTTGAAAATAAAAGTTATAAAATTTAGAAGCATCCACAAACAAAACAGCGAAGGTTATTAATTAACATATTATTATGCATTTCGTTATTATGAAATACAAGTTCGAAATACAAACTTTGACATTTCTCCAAACGGGTTTTAATACCTATTTTTTCAAAATAAAACAATAGACTTTTACGTATGAATGAAGAAATGGCAAAAGAATATATTAAATTTCTTTTATGAGATGTTACACAATTTTTGGTTTATTTTTCAAAAATATTCTTTTGTTAATGTTTTTATTTATCACATAAATGCTTCCATTTAATATTGTTATAATTTTAAACAGTTGCCATTTTCATTTTTGTCATATCTTGGTTACGTTTATTTAGTTGTGGCTTTCATCCAACTTTCATGGCTTTTAAAAAGTTAAACAAATGTCTAATTACAAATTTGAAAGTATGCACAGAAAACAAAGAGCGAAAGAAAGTTGACAATGACAATGGGTTTTCGTTTAAAGCAAAAAATTAAATAATTTTATTTTATGCATTTTTTAATGTAAACTAAATAAGACTTAGTTTTGACAGTTTTTACGTCGCGAAAGAAAGAATTGCTTAAGTGTAGCTACCATGCAATAAGCATAATCTAAGGATAGAGAAAAATCAAGTATGTGAAATTGCAACTAGGGACTAGGACTGATTTCCGTCTGAATTGGCTAATATATTTGATTGAGGAATTCTGACTGGTACCATTTTTAAAGGTGATAAATATTTCTACAAAATTCTTCGTCTTCTCAAATCAGTTCCCGAACATTGAAATACAACAAGTGAAAAATCAGCAAGTTCGTACGGGTTGAAGTTTGAATACCCTCCAACTTTTGGAAATTTTCAAAAATAAAAAAATAAATTGAATAGAATAGTATTCGTTATAAATTCTGTTAAAATCTTACCGTTATTGTGGGGTTTTATACGAAGACGTGGACCTGTATTCTGTCACAGGCTATATTACCCATTTCGAAGTGCAAATACGAAATTTTCACAATTCCGGTAAATAATGTAGCTAAAATCATCATCACCGATAATTAGGGGTTCGTATAGCCCCTGCATAGAAAATTTTCTGTCACACCTGTTAGGAAACGCAAACATAAAATATGAAACAATTCCGGTGAATAATGTGGTTAAAATCATCAAAATATCGAATAAAGGGATGTCCGTTATATGGGGGCTATACGAAGACGTTGACCGACATAGCCAATTGTCAGTCACACGCTGTAGTACCCATTACGAATTATCATTACGAAATTTTAAACTATTCTGATGAACAATGTCGCCAAAAACATGAAAATAGCGAATAAAGGGAGGTATAGTTATATGGGGGCTATACCTAAACGTGGACCCATACAGCCTATTTTAATACCAAAAATCCTCAACCTACTTCAATTCGTTCGGAAACTAGATTGATTTCCACAGACAGATAGACATACGGACGGACCGTCATCGTTAAATTGACATAGAATTTTATGCTGATCAAGAATATACAGCATGATATAAAAAACTGTAACAAAGTCGAACGCCATAATTTTTACATTTTTTTAAATTTTATTGAATGAAAGCACAAAATGTCGGAAAAGCATCAAATTTTAGAATAAATTTAGGTTTGTTCGAATTGATCAGCTGTTGCACTAATTATTGCCTTCAAACGGCCAATGAAACCGTCACACGCTGCCCGAATGTTGCTCTGCGGTATTTTTGCCCTTGCGCTTGCTTGCGGTGATCGACATGTTGATATTTTTTAGTGCCAACCTTGCTTTCCAAAATACTTCAGACACAATAGTCCAACGGATTGGTATCCGGAGATTTTGGTGGCCATTGTGCTCTGGAAATGAAGCGAGGAACCTTATTTTGTAATCATTCTTGGATGGTGTGTGCTGAGTGCGATGGTGCTGAGTACTGTTGGAATGTCCAAGGTCTGCAGCCAAAATGTTTGTGTGCCCAAGGCTTTAATACAACCTCCGGAATATTTTCGCGATAATATTCGGCATTAATTCTGATGCCATGGTCGATTAATACGAGCGGAGAGCGGCCCGCACTATCACCATGGCCTGCGCTTGAGTTCTGATGGCCAACCGAGGGTGCACATTTTTAGCTGACCTCTTTGGCAAGTAAACACGATCATTTTGTTTGTTTACAAACAGCTGGACAACGAATGTTTTCTCATCGGAGAAAACCAAATTCGGCAGTTCACCACTTTCGGGTAAGCAAAGCAACTCTTTAGGTCTTTTGAGTTTATTTTCTTTCTGTCGTGGTAAGTTCTTGCATTTTTTGGAATTTCAATGACTTTACCCCGAGCTCATTTTTCAATATTTGCCGAATGGAATATTGCGATATGTTTGGCTCACGAACCATTTTCCGAACCATTTCTGCTTATGTTGCTATTTTCTTCCGTTCACTTTCTTGACGTCGGGCTACGCTACCTTTATCACGGTAACTAGCGATGGTACGAGACACGAAAGATTTATTCACATTTAAATGCTGGAGTGCTCTAACAATAGCCACTTGTGGTTTTCCAGCCAAATATCAAAAATCACACTATCACGCTTGAATTCCACCACGGATAACTTTTTTTCTGGAAAATTCTCAGCAAAATGCTTTTGTACGTTTGTAAACAATATAATGGGCTGTCAATGGAATGATTTTAAAAGCTGTCGGACGAGTGGCTAAGAAATGACAGCAGTCTGAATTTGGTTGCAGTTTTTTCATTTCACAATGTATATATGATCAAACAAGTAAAAAAGCTGTATGTTCGGCCGGGCCGATCATTGAATACCCTCCACCATTTGGAAGATTTTTGCAATTTTGCCAGAAATAAAATCCGTTAAAAATTCTGTTAAAATCTTAAAAATACCGAATATAGCCATTATATTAAAGTCTATACGACGACGTTGACCTGCACAGACAATTTTCTGTTTTAGGCTGTGGTATTCATTACGAACTCCAAATACCAAATTTGAAACAATTCCGGTGAATAATGTCGCTAAAATCATCAAAATACCGAATACTGGGAAGTACCATTATATGGGGGCTATATGAAAACGTGGACCTGCATAGACAATTTTCATTTATAGGTACCTATTACGAACTCTAAATACGTAATTTGAAACTACTCCGGTGAATAATGACGCTAAAATCATCAATATACCCAATATTGGGAGGTATCGTTATATGGGGCTATACGAAGACGTGGACCTGCACAGACAATTTTCTGTCTTAGGCCGTAGAATCCCTTTCGAACTTCAAATACCAAATTTGAAACAATTCCAGTGAATAATGTCGCTAAAATCATCAAAATACCGAATATCGGAAGGTACCGATATTTAGGGGCTATACGAAGACCTGGACCTGCATAGACAATTTTCTGTCATACACTGTAGTTCCTATTAGGAAATTCAAGCAAGAAATATAAAACAATTCCGGTAAATAATGTGGCTAAAATACCGAATATAGGGAGGTAGTGCTATTTTGGTACAATTTTCGGTTACAGGCTGTAGTACCCATTACGAATTATCATAACGAAATTTGAAACTATTCCGGTAAATATCAAAATACCGAATATAAGGAGGCACAGTTATATGGGGTATATACCCAAACGTGGACCTACATGCCCTATTTTCAATATCAAAAATCATGCAGACATAATAAAATTTGAGTAAAATTTTATCAATCTTCTGCAATTTGTTCGGAAGCCAGAGTGATTTCCACAGACGGACAGACAGACGGCTTTTGTACGCATATAAAGAATATAATGAGCTGTCACTAGAATAATTTTAACAGCTGACTAGTGGCTTAGAAATTACAGCAGTCTGAAGTTAGTTGCAGTTTTTTTCCTCGCACCCTGTATACAGGGTTGCCCATATTCGACGGACCCATCTGGCAACGCCATAACTTTTGACAGAGATGTCACATCGCTTAATGACATACCGCGTTTGAAGCGTCAGTCCAAGCAGATTTTTTCCATGAACCAATACACGCCGCGCAAGCGGCATTCATTTACATTCAACAGAAGAAGTCAATTGTGAAAACTCAACGTGCTTTTAAATCATTAAAAAATGTGAGAAGTGTGCCTTCTAAGAACACCATTAAGCGTTTATACGATAAATGTTCAACTAGTAAGGCTCTTTCTAATCCGAAGAGGCCATATAAAAGTCGACCAAGGCGATCGGCCGAGAATATCGCAGCCATACGAGCCAGTGTTGAGAGGTCCCCAAGAACATCCCAAAAACGCCGTTCTCAGCAGTTGGGCATGGCTCGGTCCACTTTACAAAGGATTATTCGCATTGATTTGCATTTGTTCCCGTACAAAATTCAATTGACGCAAAGAATGTTGCCTGCGGACAAGCCTCGTCGATTGGAATGGGCCCAAAGGGTCATGGATCCGTCGAATATGGGCAACCCTGTATTGTTACCTCCACATATTTTGATAACTTTAGCCAAATTTCTTTGCGAAAATTTTTGAATTTGATATTAAGAGTTTGTAATGGACCCTCAATAGCTATACGTGCATTTTTAGGATTTACGCCACAATTCTATCGTGTTTGTTTATAATTCAATATTTGTGTTGCATAATTCCATAAAGTGTCCCACAATCAGTGTTAATATTCTGCAGCAAATTTTATTGTTAGTATCTCAAGGAAAGAACATTTTATACTAACTATGTATCATCCCAAATTAATATAATCTAAATTTTTGGCCAGATTCCCTCGCAATAACTAAAGCTATATATTAAATTTTTCGATATATGTCTTAAAGTATTTGGGTCCCTTTGAATATGGTCAAGGCTATATAAATACCATGATCTATAGCTGAGCTAATAAATGTCATAAAATATATTAAATTTAAAAATGATGGTAGCCATTAATTTGAGTTATTTTGCTACAAAATTGGATAAAGTTTATTTTAAACTAAAGCTGTGATTTGAAAAAAAAAAAAATCGCAAAACTTTTTGCGAAATTTATGTATTAATCATGGAATCGCCTTATATGAAATATATGGATATGTAAAATAGTCTTAGTAATGGTGGCCTATCTGACGTGGGAGTTAACATTTTGATGGACAATACGTCAACAAATGAAACATTCAAATCTATTTTAAAACTCTCCAACTGTAACATGTCTGCCTCGTTTCGGACATTTTAACAATAAATTCACACCGGTTAGAAGCAAAAATTATACTTTACACAGTAATCTCCATTGTCTAGATTACTACTGAAAAAACAAACAAACACAAAAACAAATACAAATACAAAATAGAACATAAAGCTTTTGTGATTCCATCTATTCCAGAGTACAGGAAACCAGTTTTGAAAATATGAGTTATTTGCACTTCAGGTTCGCGTTGCTTTTGTTTAAATTTAATTTTTTTTCTATATTACCTAGAATCATGTGCGGAATGGAATATAAAGTGTTGTGTTTTATGCAAATAATAAAATTACCAAGAACAAAAACAAAAAGCGACTTTAATGGAAAACTGGCTTATGGCGAAAGCGCCAGCAGCTCTGTTTATTTAGAAATAAAATAAAACAAAGCACAGCAACAACAACAACAACAACAATCGCAAAACTTTGCCAACTCAAATCAGTTAGCACTTGAGTTAATTTACGTCATTGCCTGTTAAGACTTCTTACAGATATTTTATGTTTCAGATACAGCGAAATTCAGATAAATAGCAAACGATATGTGGCAGTCTGATGTTAAGCCGCTCAGACAGTTGTACTGTCATTATCGGTTTGTCAATACCCAGAACTGGATGACCTTTAAAAGTTAGTTTGAATTACATGGCATGCATGTGGAGCATTTGTATATGCATAGCACTGTGTATGTATGTGATATGATCATTTAGACCTACAGAGAGGTACTTGCAAGAAACCATTACAAAGAGTAGCATTGTAATCTTCAACGTCATCATCATTCAACTATCCATGAATATGTGCTTGCATTTCAATGTTGTAGACATTGACCAAGAATTTGAATTTGAAAATTGAAAAAAAATCCAAAAACCAAACCATGATGATGATGATCAGCTGAAATGAAACGGAAATTTGTTTACTTCGAAAAATCAATAAATCACCAATCACGTACATTTAGGTTATAGCCAAATTGTTTTTGTTGTGCTTTTGAAAAATAGATTCGGTTTTAGTGCAGATTTTTCGAATTTTGTTTTTTGGCGATTAAAACATTTTTATATACAAACTGGTTATAATCATTTGCATGGGTTTGATAATGATACTGGTTTCAGACCGATATTTATCGACTGCAGACTAATAAGTTGGTCACAGAATGAAGGTTTAAACTTGTTTGGATGATGGAGATATGATGGTTGTATTCATGCGAAATGAAAATCGCAGATTTTCTATGAGAATATCCAGAGATTTTCTATGAAAAAATTCAGAGATTTTCTACCGAGAAAATCTAGAGATTTCCTACCGAAAAAATCTAGAGATTTCCTACCGAAAAAATCCATAGATTTTTCTATCGAGAAGATCTAGAGATTTTTCTATCGAGAAGATCTGGAGATTTTCTATGAAAAAATCCAGAGATTATCTATTGAGAAAATCTGGAGATTTTCTATGAAAAAATGCAGAGATTATCTATTAAGAAAATCTAGAGATTTTCTATGAGAAAATCTACAGATTTACTGAGAAACTCAACAGTTTTTTATTGAGAAAATTTACAAATATTCTACTGAGAAACTCAACAGATTTTCTATTGAAAAATCGACGGATCTTCTATCGAAAAAAATTAACGAATTTTCTATTGAAAAAATCTAGAGATCTTCTATTGAGAAATCTTCAGATTTTCTATTGACAAAATCTAGAGAAAATCTAGATATTTGCTATGAGAAAACTACAGAGGATATCTATCATTTGATACGACTATAACGCTATTCTTCGAAATAATGGTTATAGACCCTAGGTCTGTTTGAACGAAATCCATTTCAGAGCATTTGGTGTCGATCCAGCGGTGATCGTCCATCTATCTGTCTGGTTGGTCCGAACATTAACTTTTAAACAGAGTTTTAAATTTGGTCTAAACATAATTCATCGTAATATTATCAATATTGCTCCATTCCTTGGTCCACCTTGTACCTCCCCCAAAATTACTTCAACGTCTCCATACGTAAACCCTATAAACCAACAGTGACCTTAATATCATGCTTCAGAATTTCAGCTCTATCCCTTCACCCAATACAAAATTTGTATTTGTATTTTTCAACAATTATAGTACGAATTTTCAGACCAGCTCCAACCAACAACAGAGGCCTAAATATCACATTTCGTGATTCCAGTTCAATTATTTCACCTAATACCCAATTTAGTACCACTTAGTACTTTTCGAACCATTATGGTACAAATTTTTAAAACCACCTTCATACTTTTTACACAAACACCAACAGTGACCTCAATATCAAATTTCAGTATTCGTTCACCCAATACAAAATTTTGTACATTTCGTGCAATTAAAGTACACATTTCCAAAACCACCACCATATCTGGATTTAAGATACCAACTCAAACCTTAATATCAAATTTGAGGATCCCAGCCCTACCCCTTCACCCAATTCCAAATTTAGTACCATTTAGTACTTTCCATGCAAACATAGAACGCATTTCCAAAACGACTTCTATATCTCCATTCCAGATACCAACAGATATATCTATATAAAACTTGAAAATTCCAGCCCTATCCCTTCACCCAATATCAAACTTAGTACCATTTAATATTTTGAGAAAAAAAATGGGACGCATTTCCAAACCACCGCCAAATCTCAAACGTAGATACCATCAGTAATCTTAATATGAAATTTCATTATTTTATCTTTATACCTTCACCCAATACAAAACATAGTACCATTCAGAACTTTTCGTAGAATTATAGTACACAAATCCCAACAACTTCCACGTGTAGTAAAAGACTACACATAAACAGCGACCCTAATACTAAAGTTCAGATTTTGCTCACTATCTGTTTATCCATTACCAAATTCCACTAAGTATAGTACTATTTAGTACTTTTTGTGCACTTGTAGTACACATTTCCAAAACAATCTCTTTATCACAAACCTGCCACCAACAGGGACCCCAATACAAAATTTCAAAATTCCAGCTTCATCCCCTTCAACTGTTCCAAATTTAGTACAATTTCCACATTTAGTACATACATCCTGCATTCCATCAGCGATTTTCTATTCAAATTTCAGAATTTTAGATTATTCCGTTTGTCCTATACAAATTATTCAACTTACTACGGTAGTACGAACTTCCAAAATCCAGCTTTATCAGTCTTTTCTCCATTTCATGCCACTATTATACCTAAAATTATTAAGGAAATGTCAAAAGTGGGGAGGTGTATAGTAATGTAGGGTATCATATAGTCCGCCCATAGAATACCCTACATCACTATGCCAATTTAGTAGAGCTCATGTAACAAAAAAGTTTATATTGGGAATTTATGTAAAGTAGATCATACCAACTACGAACCAACAAACATTGCTGTATAGGGCATGATATGACTTCGATAAGATTTTCGAGCAGTATCTGAGGCCGGGTATCAAATATCATTGCTATGGAGTGCATATTACGCATGTGAGGGAATTTAACTCCAAATCGGATGAAACATATATATGGCTATAGGAATATCTCAAACGATTTTCACCAAATTTGAAGTGCATGCTGATTTAGATCGGAAGTGTCACAATTCACTCCATTTGGGCTGATATTAGCCATTTGGTGTACAAAAATCTGAAATCGCATAAAGATGTATATGGGAGCTATATCCAAATCTGAACAGCTTATTTCTGAGCTGCATCTGATTTCTGGTACCAAAGATTTATATTTTGGAGTGCATATTACTCTCGTGAGGGTCTTTAGACCCCAAATCGGATATGGGAGCTATAGCTATATCAGAACCGATTTTCACCAAATTTGAAGTACTTGTTTCTTGGATAAATTCAGTTGGAATCGCCAAAATTCAGTCTATTTGAGTTGATATTAGCCATTTGGTGCACAATAAACCTGATAGCAGATAAACATGGGAGGTATATTCTGAACTGATCGGATCTCGATAAAATTTAACAGAGGTATTTTTGAGCTCCATATGTTATCTGGTACCAAATATTATTCTTGTGGAGTGCATATTTCGCATGTGAGGGACTTTAACACCAAGTCGGATGAAACATATATATGGGAACTATAGATATATCTGAGCCGATTTTTGCCCGAATTCAGGTCATTGGAATGTTATTGGCCATTTGGTGCACAAATAGCCCGATATCTGTTGAAGATATATATGGAAGCTATATCTAAATTTGAACCGATTCTCACCAATTTCAATAGGGTTCGTCTCTGGGTCAGTATAACTATAATTTCCGCTCAATCGGATAACAAATGCGACATAAATTTTGTTCACAAAATACGTGGACGGACGGACAGACGGACTGATATGCATAAACCTTCTCAGAAAGTGGTTCTATAAAGATCTTCTTCTCTATGATACAAAGAAATTCACAAAGACATATTACCCTTATCACTAGGCATGGGGCATAAAAGGTTCCTGTGCTGTACTGTGAAGATTCTGCAATTCCCGGTGGTTGGATTAAACCAAGACAGATATATTGGGTTATATTGGATTAAACCAAGACAGATATTCTAGTGAGTAAAATTACAAAAACAGATTCAGAAAATAGACTTGCTAAAAACCAAATTATTTATTTTCTTTTATTAGGAAATCACATTAGATTAAAAAAAATGTTTTCTACCTGTAGGGCTTATCATTAGTAAGCAATTTTGCTCCAATTTCGATTTAAAATTAAATCTAAGCCAGAATTTCATATAACCTGCCAAATGTATTAAACATTCTATAATTTTTTTGGCAATTCATTTCAAAAACCTCGAATCTGTTCAAATAAGTAACCAATTGAAACGAGCACATACAGATGTATGTATTTATAAAGATGTGAGCCAAAGCCTGTATTCAATAAACAATTAATACCTCCATTTCTTCTTTAGCTACCGATAAAGCTTCTAGCCTAAGGGCATTACCATTATTGAAAAGAAACTGTATAATCATTGAGCCAGATAACCAAAATAACACATCATCAACAACGACCCACATTCGTACTGACCTATACACGAATGTCTGTACTTTCGATTAATGCAGGCAGACGGAAAGACAGACAAAAAATAACAATAATTAAAATACTTTCATTTTTTACAATTTCCTTTCCAATTACTTTATTGGTTAGCGACTTCCTATAAAAGGTGGTTGGGTGTTGGTGCTCTGGGGTTCGTTGCAACCATTGCGGCAGTCTTTATATGAGGCTTGTTTCTTATTTTTTGTTGTTGTTGTAGAGAGTGAGAGTTATTTGTTATTGTTATGGCCATGCTGATATTTTACCGGTTTTTAAACTCTATCAATATTTTGTTGTAGTTGCTAATTTCCATGTGAAAAAAATATTTCACCTCAGCTCAACATAAAAGGCGACGATAATAATTTTCCACCATTAAACCGGGTGCTCACAAAAATTCTCATTGTAATGCGGGAAAATGTTGTGTTTTTTGGTTTTTTCAAACAACTCAAATAAATGTTTTAATTAAATGTTAGAGTATTTTTTTGTGTTGAAGTTGTTAAACAAGTTATTACTTAGCGCTGCCAGTGTAATTGTCGAAGACAATGTGCATTGTTTGTTGTTGTTGTAGCTGTTGGTGGTGTGTTGTAGATTTTTGTGGTTAGTATTACCAAATTGCATTTGAATGGCCGGCAAAGACAAACACAAACACCCATCTAAACAATGAAAGAAACAAACAAACATCGAATTCCAAGAACATTTTGTAACCAAGTGAGACTTAACCATGACCATTTCATGACGACTTCGGTGCGGGGTGTGAATAGTCGAAATTATGCATTGTTTGTTTCTTTTACGTGTATGCAGACATTATGAGGGTGATTTGGGAAGTGTTAGAAATTCCCGTACATAAAATGTGTTATCTGTTATATAGTCCATTTACTCAAAGAGTGTCATTGCTCAAAATGTATTTATACCCTACACCACAAGGTGGTCAGGGTATTATGTCTTTGTGCATTTGTTTGTAACAGGGAGAAGGAAGCGGGGTAGACCCATAGTTACTTTTGATGATCTTCATAGAATCGCTTTCTGAGTCGATTTATGCTTGTCAGTCAGTCAGTTCGTCCGTCCGTCTGTCCATGTATTTTTGTGAACAAAATGCAGGTCGCATTTATTATCCGCATCAGATGAATTTTTCCAAAAAATATTTTTTTGGTCCATGGACGAACCCAATTGGTGAGAATCGGTTCAAATTTAGATACAGGATTGCCCATATTCGACGGACCTTTGGGCCCTTTGGGCCCATTCCAATCGACGAGGCTTGTCCGCAGGCAACATTCTTTGCGTCAATTGAATTTCGTACGGGAACAAATGCAAATCAATGCGAATAATCCGTTGTAAAGTGGACCGAGCCATGCCCAACTGCTGAGAACGGCGTTTTTGAGATGTTCTTGGGGACCTCTCAACACTGGCTCGTACAGCAGCGATATTCTTGGCCGATCGCCTTGGTCGACTTTTATATGGCCTCTTCGGATTAGAAAGAGCCTTACCAGTCGAACATTTTTCGTATAAAAGTTTAATGTTGTTCTTAGAAGGCGCACTTCTCACATTTTTTAATGTTTTAAAAGCACGTTCAGTTTTCACAATTGACTTCTTCTGTTGAATGTAAATTTCAGAGCGCTCGCGTGGCGTGCATTGGTTCATGGAAAAAATCTGCTTGGACTAACGCTTCAAACGCGATATGTCATTAAGCGATGTGACATCTCTGTAAAAAGTTATGGTGTTGCCAGATGGGTCCGTCGAATATGGGCAACCCTGTATAGCTCCCATATATTTCCAACCAGAAAATCGTTTCACATACAGCTATAGCTCCCATATATTGGTACCAGATAACTTATGGAGCTAAAAAATACCTCTGTCCAATGTAATCGAGGTCGGATCATATTAGGATATAGCTTCCATGTATATAATTATCCGATATAAGTTTTATGTGCAAAAAATGGCTAATATCAGCCAAAATAGACTGAATTTTGGCGATTCCGACTGAATTCATCCTTGAAACAAGTACTTCAAATTTGGTGAAAATCGGTACAGATATCACTATAGCTCCCATATATATTCTTTAATCGATTTGGCCTTTAAAGTTTCTCACATGTGTAATATGCACTCCACATAAATGATATTTGTTACCGGACGTCAGATGCTCCTCGAAAATACCTCTGTAAAATGTCATCGAGATCGGATCTCATTAGTATATAACTCCCATATATATCATTATCAGATATCAAGTTTTTTGAGCAACAAATGGCTAATATCAGCCCAAATGGATTGAATTTCGGCATATTCGACCGAATTAAGTCTAGAAACAAGTACTTCAAATTTGGTGAAAATCGGTTCAGATATAGCTATAATTCCCATGTACATCTTTTATCCGATTTTGTATTACAGTCCCTCAAATGCGTAATATGCACTTCAAAACAATAATATGTGACACCGGGCATCAGATACTGCTCGGAAATACCTCTCCCAAATTTTACCGAGATCGATTCAGATTTAGATATAGCTATAAGTTATTCGTGATGGAATTCAAGCGTGAGATAGTGTGATTTCTTTATATTCGGCTGGAAAACCACAACGCTCGTTACCGTGATACTGATAGCGTAGCCCGACGTCAAGGAAGAGGACGGAAGGAAACAGCAACATCAGCAGAAATGGTTCGAAAAGTAAAGAAGCGACCTGATCGAAACCTGCGTCGCATTGGCCGAAAAATGGCTCGTGAGCTGAACATATTGCAATATTCCATTCGGCAAATATTGAAAATGAGCTCGGGGTAAAGCCATTGAAATTCCAAAAAATGCAAGAAAATTACACCACAACAGAAAGAAAATAGACTCAAAAGAGCTAAAGAGTTGCTTCGCTTGGTCGAAAGAAAATTGAGAAAACATGCGTTGCTGAAAATGTGCACCTTCGGTTGGTCACCAGAACTCAAGCGCCGGCCATGGTGATGGTGTGGGCCGCCATAACAGCCAATGGTCGCTCCCCGCTCGTATTAATCGACCGTGAAATCAGAATAAATGCCGAACATTATCGAGAAAATATTCTAGAGGGTGTATTAAAGCCCCCAGCATGCGCCATCCAAATGTGGTTCCTCGCTTCATTTTCAGCGCATAATGACCACCAAAATCTCCGGATACCAATCTGTTGGACTAATGTGTCTTGAGTATTTTGGAAAGTAAGGTTGGCACTAGAAATACCAAAGAGTCGGTCACCTCAAGCAAGCGCTTCGTAAGGAATGGGCCAAAATACCGCAGAGCAACATTCGGGCAGCGTAAGACTATTTCATTGGCCGTTTGAAGGCAATAATTCGTGCCAAAGGTTACCAATTCGAACAAATCTAAGCTTATTTTGTAACTTGATGCTATTTCCGACAGTTTTGGTTTTCTGTAAGCTGAAAGTTGGTATTTTGGGGTTTCGTAATCAATATTCATCAACTTTTAGGCATAGCTCACGTATAAGGATACTGGCATTTAAAAGGTTTCGGTTCGTTGAATTTGAGTTTTTGGGGGTCTTCATTATGTCCAGTATTTTCTTAAGCCCTCATAACCCTAATATGATTTTCGAAATTTTTAATTTTTATATTCTAATTGTAGAATATATTTCAAAGGTCTAGGTACAAATTTGTTACTCGAAGTGTTTTTTTAAACTTCTAATTAGTATAAAATATGCAGTCATAAATTGCTGATTATAGCACTCATTTAGGGTCTTCTGCAATTTAGGATCTCCAGAATGTCCTATCCACATAATTCAGCTAAATAGCCAAAAATTCAATATTTTACAGATTTTTACATATTAAGGAGTAAGGATAACTGATTTCATCATAATTTAAGTTATCGCGTGATGAAGGGCTTATAACCACCGGAGACTGTCGTAATTGTAATATCTTAAGTCGCACTGCAATTTTGGTCCAGTTTTCATATTACATCTTGGTTTCGTTTATTAAAAGATCCATGTTATTTATTTTCTAGAATCTGATTAATTTTTTTCTGCATTAAAATGTAAAAAATGAAAATATTTAAACTTGACATTGAACCAAACGCAATATTCGTTTAAATGTTACTGATTCAAATCAACAAAAACCTCGAATTTCTATCACTTTTGTCAATGAGAAGTTACCATTAACATTATCGAAAAAAAAATGAAACAACAAAGTTAATTAGACAATTAAACAATTCAATAGACTCGGTAATAAAATAAGAGTCTGAATTTATCGCAAATACATTTCAAAAGGTGATACATATTTCAGTTCGTATGACCAGAGCTGACAGTTTTGAAGGTTTCAATTTGTTGATTTTATTATGTTTTTAAATTACAGACAATTTGACCTATGTGCCCTGCCCCACTCACATGCCAGTGAATTTCATTTGAAAAAAAAATTGAATCCCATAACACCAGCATAATTAATAAAACAACGAATTTTCTTTTAATTTATATTCCAATATTTCATTTTCTTGTGAAAACACTTTTCAGAAAAAGAACACCATTTTCTTGGGAACAAATCATGGTATCATTTAAAACAAAAGATTTAAGACACAAACTCGAAATAACCTTTTGAATATTTTATTGTTAACACAACAATTTTCCAAGTGAAAGGCTGCCGCCCAAATCTAAAACGAAGACAAGTGTTTGGTTTTTTTCTTTCTACCCAAAAATAATTTATTCACAAAAGAGTTTGAGTTAAAAAGAAGCTAATTAGTTTTTCATTCCCATGACCAAGAATTCTATTTAAATCTCAATTTTTTATTTGTGTAAGAAAGAAAGGTAGGACAGTGTTGTCTTGGGAGAAAACAAAAATCAGAACGTAGCATGAATAATTAAGCTCAAGAATAGTTTTTTGGTATTGTTTCGTGTTATTCACCTAGAAGAACATGATAGCAATTTAACAAAAATTGTCACATAAATTCATTTATAATTGTCCGAAAAGCTTTCTTTTTTTGGGATATCTTTCAATTTCTAATAGGATTAATACTTGAGACACGGTAGCAAGTGAATGAGGAAAACAATACTTAAATAACTTGCTTTGTCTCAAGGTGATAGTGGTTGAGAATACACTTGGAGAAAAATAAATCTTAAATTTGTAAGTAATAAAATCGATTGGATTTGCGGAGAAAAATCGAATTAGTCAGATTTTTTTTCTTCCGTGTCATATAATACTAGCAGATATGTTATTTCTACTACGCTGACATCTGTATTGAACTTATTGATAATAGTGACAATTTCACTGGTTTCATATCACTCGACAACCCAAATAAGTGATTTAAGTACAGTCAAAGAAATCCAATTGGTATAAAAAATAGGCAATCAAACATTCGAGTAGTGATTTTAGAACACCTGTTGAACAGTTGTTAAAATTATATGAGATGTTATATACAGAGTGAGATGAAACAAAAAACTGCAACAAAGTCAAACGCTATAAGTTTTACATTTTTTTTTAAATTTTATTGAATGAAAGAATAAGTTTAGATTTGTTCGAATTGATCAAACGGCCAATGAAACCGTCACATGCTGCCCGAATGTTGCTCTGCAGTATTTTTGCCCATTACTGGCGAAACACTTGCTTGAGGTGATCGACACTTTGGTATTTTTTAGTGCCAACCTTGCATTCCAAAATACTCCAGACACAATAGTCCAACGGATTGGTATCCGGAGATTTTAGTTTGTACAGGGTGAGATGGAAAAACTGCAGCCAACTTCAGACTGCTGTCATTTCTAAGCCACTCGTCCGACAGCTGTTAAAATTATTCCAGTGACAGCTCATTATTTTATTTACAAGCGTACAAAAGCATTTTGGTGAGAATTTTCCAGGAAAAAAGTTATTCGTGATGGAATTTAAGCGTGATAGTGTGATTTCCTTATATTTGGCTGGAAAATTACTAGTGGGTATCGTTAGAGTCTCGTATCATCGCTCGTTACAGTGATACTGGTAGCGTAGCCCGACGTCAAGGAAGTGGACGGAAGAAAACAGCAACATCAGCAGAAATGGTTCGAAAAGTGAAGAAGCGACTTGATCGAAACCCGCGTTGCAGTGGCCAAAAATGGCTCGTAAGCTGAAAATATCGCAATATTCCATTCGGCAAACATTGAAAAATGTGCTCGGGGTGAGGCCATTGAAATTCCAAAAAGTGTGAGAACTTACACCGCAACAGAAATAAAATAGACTCAAAAGATCTTAAGAGTGGTGAACTGCCGAATTTGGTTTTGTTCGATGAGAAAACATTTATTGTCCAGCAGTTTATAAACAAACAAAGTGATCGTGTTTATTTACCAAAGAGGTCAGCTGAAAATGTGTACATTCGGTTCGCCTCCAGAACTCAAGCGCCGGCCATGGTGATGGTGTGGCCGCCATAAGGCCGCCATTTCCAGCTCACAATGACCAACAAAATCTCCGGATACCAATCCGTTGGACTATTGGGTTTGGAGTATTTTGGAAAGCAAGGTTGGCACTAAAAAATACCAAAGTGTCGATCACCTCTAGCAAGCGCTTTGCCGGGAATGGGCCAAAAATAATGGAGAGCAACATTAGGGCAGCGTGTGACTGTTTCATTGGCCGTGTGAAGGCCATAATTCGTGCCAAGGGTGACTAATTCGAACAAATCTAAACATATTCTAAAATTTGATGCTATTTGGACTTTCATGCAATAAATTTTAAAGAAAAAAAAAAATTAAAAATCATTTCGTTTTACTTTGTTGCAGATTTTATCTCACCCTGTATATTAGATGGTCCAAGAAAATTGGAAAAAAATGCTATGTGTCAGGCGGTGCTTAAAATTTTAAAAAAGGATTATTTCCCATTTTTTTAAAGCTAGCCATTTTATTCAGATTGATCTTTAAAAACTGTCACCAACTATCAACAAATAATGATCAGATGATCCTCCAAAGGGATATTTAAAAAAATATGGTATTGACAAAAATAGGCTTCCAAAAAAATTATTTTTAAAAATATTTTACGTTTATGGCTCAAATGGCGTCGAAGAAACTTTTTGCCATAAAACAGTTTCTGTGTCCGAAAAACTCTCTTATTTTGGGTTTGGTTTGTAATCACAGTTTTTATAAAAAACATTTTTGCATGATTTCCACCTTCAGTTTGATATGTCGATTTTGAACGATTTCTTTTTAATATTTTACCAGTTATCATTTCTCGTACTTTTTCATAGACCTAATTTCACCGTTCTCTCCTTAACTGTTTTTACCACAAACAAGTAAAAAGGCTAAATTTTCGTCCGGGCCGAACTTTGAATACCCTCCACCATTTGGAACGAATTTGTCAATTTTCAAAAAATAAAAACTGTTAAAAATTCTTTTAAAATCTAAAAAAATACCGAATGTAGCCTATATATCAGGGTCTATACTGCGACGTGGACCTGCATAGGCAACATTTATCGTAAGCCATTACAATATTCATATACGAAACTTAAAAAAAAAATCAGTGAATAATGTAGCTAAAATCGTAGGGAGGTATCCTTATATGGGGGCTACACGAAAAAGTGGACCTGCACAGGCAATTTTCTGCCATAGACTGTAGTATCCATTACTTTCTTCAAATATCAAATTGGAAACATTTCAGGTGAATAATGTAGTAAAATCATCAAAATACCGAATATCGGGAGGTTCCGTTATATGGGGGCTATACGAAAACGTGGACCTACATGGCCCATTTTCAATACCAAAAGTCCTGCAGACATAGTTCACATTTAGGTAAAATTTAATCAACCGACTTCATTTCGTTCGGAAGCTAGAGTGATTTCCACAGACGGACAGACGGATAGACGGACGGACATCGCTAAATCGACATAGAATAGAAATTATGCTGATCAAGAATATATATACTTTGTGGGGTCTAAAATGTATATTTCGAGGTGTTACAAACGGAATGACAAACTTAATATACCCTCCAAACTATGGTGGAAGGTGCAAAAAGTGCAGGAACACATCAATTAAATAACTCAGCTTTTGAAACCCTTTTTTCTCCGTGTATAGAAATTGAAAAAATAAAAATCTTAAATGAATATAATTTCAGTTGTGACCTACCATTTCCCTTTCATTTGCGTCTCAGCACCCGGTATTTTCTTTTCGTAATTT
Organism: Musca domestica; assembly: GCF_030504385.1. Classification (NCBI taxonomy): domain Eukaryota; kingdom Metazoa; phylum Arthropoda; class Insecta; order Diptera; family Muscidae; genus Musca; species Musca domestica. The sequence goes on along the minus strand of NW_026712238.1, from coordinate 4,967,226 downwards.
ATCAACAGCTGGTCATCTTTGTATTCGTTAGACACCAAATACCACAACCAAAACAAATCAGCATCAACGTCATCGGCCTTCCTCCCCATCAAACCCATCATCATCATCAGCATCATCTTTCTTTCATAAACGATAAATGTTTTGGTGTCTCTCTCTCTATCTCTTGCCGCTTTATGATATTGAGTTTCTTTGTGCGTTTAGCATCATTTGTGTTTTGGTTGATGGTATCAATGCCGATGCCGGGCCGGTACCTTTACATGAATGGTCGAAGAAATCAAAAAACAACTTTCTCTAAATGGAAACTTAAATTGTTTGTTGTTGTTGCTATTGGTGTTTAAAACAACAGCAACGACAACATCATACATAGCCCAGCGGCATTGGTGAGTTCCAATAAAAACAGAAGACAAAGTAAAATTGACCAAAAAATTCACTTTTTGATCGTTTTTTTTTTCATTATTATATTCTTATCATTAATTATGTTAATTATATGCAATGCCATAAAAACACATAAATACATATGAAAAAAAAAATACACATTCAAACTTCCATGTAAGCTATATTATCTGGTATCTTTCCGAAGCCGCATGTGAGGAAGTTATGTGTGCCTTTTCAGTGAATGGCGATGGTACAACAAACTATTAGCTCATGTTTGCCTAGCTGGCTGGCTGACTGTCTGCTGGCTGGGAGTGATACAATAAAGTGATGTGATTGTGACGCCATTCTCATATATTTTGTTATTATTATTTTTTCTTCTTCTTCGGTTTTCAGTCACCATGAATCACGTGTTGGCAGGTGACTAACAATATTTTCTCAGCGTTTTTTTTTGGGAGAAACTAAATAGAATCTATAAGTTTATTTCTTATTGTGTGAATGTGAAAATAAGTGTTTCAGAATCGTTAGCTTGTATGTAGTTAGCAAATTGCTGAAAGTCGAAATTTCATGCTCAAAATAATCCTCTAATTTGCTTAACTCGTGCATGCAGTAGAAGTTTAATTATTCTTTTGTTGGGGTTTCGTTTTATACAAGAATGTTTAGCATAAATATTTCTCTTTAGAGTTATTTAGATTATTAGATTCAATTGTTGTTAACAGCAGGTTCTCTACTATCTGTACAAAGGATCTTATGCTGATAAAAATATCGATATGTGCCGATATGGAATCGGATGCTAATTTTGCGTTTTATGAGCTTCATTGTTAATCAAAATGCTGACACCTTTGTAGGGGAGGTAGCAGAAGGAGTAGACGTCAGATCTTGTGTTGATAGAAATATTGAGATGTGTCATGTTGGAAAATAATCGGATACTCATTTCGCTTTCTATGAGCTTCATAGTTAATTAAAATGTTGAGATTCTTTTGAGAGAAGTAGCAGAAGAAGTGAGCCGATATATTCCATCTTCACATCAGATCTTGCGTTGATAAAAATATTGAGATATGTAGAGTTTCAAGACAATCGGATGGTTATTTCACATATTACAGAAGTTATAATTATTCAAAATTTTAAGCCTCTGTGGGAAAGGTACTTGATGGAGTAGACTAATATTGTTCATTTTCGCACCTGACCTAGCACTGATACAAGTATTGGGATTTGCAAAATTTGAACAAAATTGGACGATTCTATCTCGTTATATACGGATAATTATTTTCAGTGAAAAATTTTATTTTTGAGGGGCAGACACCAGAAGTAGCGGACCGATATTGCCTATCTTCGAACTCCATCTATGTTTGACAATAATAGTATGATGTACCAAGTTTGAGCCTAATCGAATACTCCCTTTTGGGGAGCACCAGCTAGCCAGACAGGCAGAAGGACGGACGGATATCCCTAGATTGTCTCCAAATGTCCTGAAACGGATTTGGTCTCAAAACAGCTTGGGTATAGAAACGTGATATAGATGAGGCACATTTGGGCCGTATCAAATGATATATACCCTCGGTAGACATATGGCTGAGGGTATAATAAACCAAATAGCCATACCCATATTAATATCTAATTTTGTTGGAAATTGTGACAGATACTTTCAAAATGCCGAAAATCGGGCAGTGGATCTTAGCGAATACTTTTTTGCAGGGAGAGAACAGACCTATCCCTAACTGTCAAGTTTCATTTTATTTGATTGGAAATTGAAATTATACCGAATATCGGGAGGTGCGGTTATATGGGGACTATGGTAATTGGTGATCCTGTAGCGAATATTTTTTGCAGGGAGAGAATATACCTACCGAGAATCCCAAATATAAAGTTTCAGCTAATTTCGTTGAAAATTGTTGCAGAATGTCTTAAAATAACAGAAATCGGGAGTTAATATTATTTTAGGGGCTACACCAATTAGTGAACCTGTTTGGGACATTTTTTTTGCAAATTTGTGACAAGCTCTAGATTAAATTAGCAGGACTCTATAGGGATTTCAACAGACAGATAGATGGACATACAGACGGACAGATAGTCAGACGGACAGACAGACGGACAGACAGACGGACATCGCTGTCGTTACTATCTGTCTATAAATGCGGTTTGAAGTATAATTACTGCTGGCATGGTTATTATGACAATCGATATACTATACTGTGGGCCTGGGTCCAATATTTCGTGTTGTTAGGAATTTCTGGACCAGCAGAAACCTCACATTGTAATCTTGAGTACGAATGCTTGTTTTTATGAGCCCACTGCGCTTGCATTTTCAAAGATGTTGATCCAATTTAGATCCAACAAGTATCAAAACAAAAAAAAAAAAAAAAAAAAAAAAAAATACTGTGTTAAGCCATGCTATTCGAATTCTGATTTTAATTCTTAAAAAAAAAGAAGTAAAAAATAGCTAAGATCGGCTGCGCTGAACATGTAATTTCCTCCATCATTTTGAAGGAACTTGAAAATTTTCAAAAAAAAAGTAAAAAATACTTCTCAAATGAAACCCCTTATATGAGTGCTATAATTTCTAGCCATAGGTTGTAGTACCGATGCTGAATTTCAACTGCGAAATTTGAAACAATTACGGTGAATAATGTCGCTAAAATCATCAAAACACCGAATATTCGGAAGTACCGTTATATCGGGGCTATTTGAAAACGTGGACCTGCATAGACAATTTCAGTTATAGGCTTTAGTATCTATTACAAACTTCAAATACGAAATTTTAAACAATTCCGGTGAATAATGTCGCTAAAATAATCAAAATACCGAATATTGGAAAGTACGTTTATGTAGGTGCTATACGAAAACGTCTCCAGACATGGTCTATTTACGAAGTTAATCTGCCCGCTGGCAAAATACAAATGCGTGCGAATTAGCTTTCTATCTCAATTCGCTCCAAAGACAGCGGGATAACTACATACAGACAAACGGAATGACGAAGTTATATCAGGTAATAGTATAGTGGATGGTATAAAAAATCCATGACTTCATGACCACGACTTATGACTACAAATCTCTCTCTATAGACTCTCATTTTCCCCAATGTTTTTAATATCTCAATGTCAATATTATTTTGCATCGATCAAGAAGTATTTAAACAAAGCCTCTTATTTGATTTCTCCATGAATGTCTGAACCCAAAAATCTCACTTTCAATGAAGTTATATATACATATCAATTAGGTCCTAATGATGGTTATGTAACGCCTCCAGATTCTCGTTCCCTAATTAATTACCCATACCAGATTATTGGGTAATTAGTAAACTTGTTTTAAAGGTGGTCCCATTACTCCTTTCATTTTCGAAATAGTATTTCAATGGGTGATTCAAAGTGTGGAATCATTTTGCCTTAGTTCATTAACAAAAACACAGATATACATATAAATGTAGGCAATCTATTAATCACTATAAAGCGATTTGAGAAAAAAATAAACAATTTTTTAAATATGAAATACAAAAACCACAAAAAATACAAAAAAAAAATGAAATGATTGACCAATGGATCATGGGCGTAGCCATTATCTCGTTTTGGCGATTATAGCTAAAAGTTTCTAGAAAAATTGCTACTGCTCTGAAATTATTACAGCATTTATATAGAGTTTTCATTTTTAAGCACTGTCAAATCTTACCTCTTAGTAAAAATGTAACCTCTACTCGTATTTTTTAACAGGTAAGATAGTTAGAATTATTTACTTAGCTTGGCAACACCTAACACAGTGGCCCATATTCTTATTAGTATTTATCTGATATAACAGATACTAAAGGTTCTCTTTAGCGTATTCTCGTAATAACTGGCACAATGACATACCAACATCAGAATCTGGTCCACCAAACGTGACATCATGAATTACTTGTTGTATTTAAAATTCGAATGGCTACTACTGCTCCAGTTAAGGAAATGAAAAAACGACAACAATAGTACCTAAAATTCAATTGTTGTTACTGTTTTTATTATCTCGAGATGAGAAACTAGGCTAGGCGAAGAGTAAACGGTGAAACGATCTCTGACCTGTCTGAGACACTTACTGAGACTTAAGTATATTAATTATGAACGAAGCAACAACAACACTTGCCAAATGGGCGCTAAGAGGAAATACTGATGAAATAGTTGGGTACTTAACGTTTTAAGTGCTGTAATAACAAATTATAATGCGGTGCATGATAAACGAGGAACTATGAGGAAGTGAGTGTTTAAAAAGATATTTGTTCGCCCATTGCTTTGACGGCGGATGCTAGAAATATCACTTTCAATTTTGTACCAAAAATTAGAAAATAAATATTAGGCATCAAGTCGTTGTTGGTGTCAAATATTTTCCATATTTTTATACCTTCCACCATATGGAGTATGGAGGGTATATTAAGTTTGTCATTCTGTTTGTAAAACCACGAAATATACATTTTAGACACCACATAGTACATAGACACCATAAGTATATATCTGTAAGTGAAAATCACTCTCGCTTCCGAACGATAAGAGTAGGATGATCCAATTTTACTCAAATGTGTGTTTGACCTGCAGGACTTTTGGTATTGAAAATGGGCTATATAGGTCCACGTTTAGGTATAGTCCCTATATAACTGTACCTCCCTATATTCAGTATTTTGATAATTCTAGCGATATTGTTCACCGTAATTTTTTAAAATTTCGTAATGAAAGTTCGTAATGAATGTAATGTCCAGGTCTTCGTATAGTCTGATACCTCCCTATATTCAATACTTTAATGATTTAAGAGACATTAATCACCGGAATTGTTTCAAATTTCGTATTTGAAGTTCCTAATAGTACTACAGTCTATGACAGAAAATTTCTATGCAGGTTCAGGTCTTTGTATAGTCCCTGTATGTATCGTATCTCCCTATATTCTGTATTTTAGCGACATTATTTACCGGCATTGCATAAATCATAAAGCCATATCTGTTGACTTAACCGTGGTCTGATCCTATGACTCTCAAGTTTTGATCATATATCCTTATTTCAGAATTTCAGTTGTTATTCGGGCTATTTCCTTCACATTGTTACATTTGCAGTCCTTGTATGGTAAATTGTCTTAGTTTCTTCCAAATAAAGATTTTATCGGATAATTACGAGAAAAATCCGATAGATTTCGAAAATAGTGCTAAGCCAGAGCTGAAAGAGAACATACAGGGTGAGATGAAAAAATTACAACCAACTTCAGGCTGCTATTATTTCTAATCTACTCGTACGACAGCTGTTAAAATTATTCCAGTGACAGCTCACTATATTCTTTACAAGAGTACAAAAGCATTATGGTTAGAATTTTCCAGAAAAAAGTTTTTCGTGATTCGGAATTCAAGCGTGATTTCTTTATATATGGCTTGAAAACCACCAGTGGCTATCGTTAGAGCACTCCAGCATTTAAATGTGAATAAATCATTTGTGTCTCTTACCATCGCTCGTCGCCGTGATACTGGTAGCGTAGACCGACCTCAAAGATGTGGACGGAAGAAAACAGTAACATCAGTACAAATGGTTCGAAAAGTAAAGAAGCGACTTGATCGAAACCCCTGCCGCAGTGGAAGAAAAATGGCTCGTGAGCTGAAAATATCGCAATATTCCATTCCGCAAATATTGAAAAATGAGCTCGGGGTAAGCCATGGAAATTCCAAAAAGTGCAAGAACTTACATCGCAACAGAAAGAAAATAGACTCAAAAGAGCTAAAGACTTGCTTCGTTTGGCCGAAATTGGTGAACTCTCGAATTTAGTTTTCTCCGATGAGAAAGCATTCGTTGTCCAGCAGTTTGTAAACAAACAAAATGATTGTGTTTACTTGCCAAAGAGGTCAGCTGAAAATGTGCACCTTCGGTTGGCCATCAGCCACCAGAACTCAAGCGCCGGCCATGGTTATGGTGTGGGCCTCCATAACAGCCGAAGGTCGCTCTCCACTAGTACTAATTGACCGTGGCATCTGAAAAAAATGCCGAATATTATCGCGAAAATATTCTGGAGGGTGCATTAAAGCCTTGGGCACGCAAACATTTTGGCAGCATACTTTTGATATTCCAACAGGACTCAGCACAAGAATGGTTACAAAATGAGTTTCCTCGCTTCATTTACAGCGCATAATGGCCACCAAAATCTCCGAATACCAATTCGTTGGACTATTGTGTCTGGAGTATTTTGGAAAGCAAAGTCGGCACTAAAACTACCAAAGCCCCGGAATGGACCAAAATACCCCAGAGCAACATTCGGGAAGCGTGTGACGGTTTCATTGGCCGTTTGAAGGCAATAATTCGTGCCAATCGTGACCAATTCGAACAAATCTAAAAATTATGGCGTTTAACTTTGTTGCAGTTTTTTTATCTCACCCTGTATATCTGTCGATTCATCGAACCCAGACATAACGGCTGAAGCTAGAATGTAGAAATTTTGGGTAAGGGTCACTTTTGATCCAAAGGTTTTAGATAAGGCTGGGTTTTAGGAAATTTGTATAAGAATGGTGTGAGAAGTATTAAATATGGTACGCTCTGCATTTGAAAAACCAGTAGAGCTAGAACTCTTAAATTTGGAATTAGGTTCAGTGATGGAGTTAATGATGGATGCACCAAAGCATTTTTAGAAATTCGCACTTTAAGTGCAGGAAAAGTTGCATAATGTATCATATTTGGTACAATTTCGTATCATGTGAACGATTTTTGAGGAACGGATGGAGCTGGAATCCTGAAATTTGAAATTAACATTACTGGCAGAGAGTAGGGTTGGTATATGGAGATGCTTATGTACACTTAGAGTACTAAATTTGATACAATTTTGATTTTGGGTAAACCGAGAGAAATTTGGGAAATATTGATGTTGGTAGTTTTGTACTTTTGGAAATTTGTACTTTTGTGCACTAAATGTTACTAAATTCGGTACCATTTAGATATGGGTGAAGCAATAGAGTTAGTATTATGAAATTCGGAATAAAATGCTATTGGAGTGTAGGATTGAAATATGGAGGTAATTTTGGAAATTTGTACTTATATGTACTAAAATTTACTAAATTTGGTACAACTTCGATTTGGGTGAACCGATAGAGCAGGACTGCGGAAATAAAATTGCTAATTGTAGGATTGGGTTATGTAGGAACTTATGAAAATTCGTACTTATGTGTACTAAATGGTACTATATTTGGAATAAATGAGAATTGTGGTTAGAATTTGGAAATAGGGTTTCTATGCGATTGTATAACTGAGGTATGAATATAGTTTTGGAACGTTTTTTTTTTCACTTTTAACGAAAATTATTATTTGTAAAAATGTTGATCCCTTAGTGTGGGAGGAATCAAATGCTGTGTTCCGCCATTTTTCGTTTTCATATATGATGTAAGACTGATACAAATTTTATGATATGTGAAGTTCGGAATAAATTGCCGACTGCCTTTAAAGTAAGGGATCGATTTTTGAGATATTTAACCTCTATAACCGTAAGACTGGGGATATAAAAAATTCTTTATTTATAGGTAATAGTTTCACTACACACTTTCATTTGACATCAATTTATCAAATTCAACAATTACATATCTTACAAGTTTCTCATTTTTCTTCAATTTTCATTCCTTGCTTGTTCTTTGTGACCTTTTCTGTTCGAAACTGTCGCCTGGCTCCCAAAGTAACCTCACTCAATTGATTGACAGCTGTTGACTCAGCCATAGCTGCAGTTTTCGGTTTCTGTTTTTTTTTCTATTTTTTGTGTTAGATATTCATGAATTTAATGACGAAACGAAAGTTTCGTTGATAGCATTTTTTCAGCTTCATTACCTTCCTTTGCCGTGATCAACCTGTTGGCTGGCTGTAGTTAACGACAACTGATCGATTGGTAAATAACGTTTAAGACATGCAAGCCAACTCGGTGGGACGTTCCCCCAACAAAAATACAACAAAACAGACAACAAATATTTGTTAAATATCTAACGGCTTATGTTGTTAACTTTTGCACTTGACTTCAATCCGAAGAAATATCAAGGGAATATGTCAAGAATAGTAATTGAGGAGAGGTGTTGTGTTCGCTTATGCTTTTCAGAGGGAGAGTTGTTGGACACATTATTGATGTATATAAGTGCATTCCAATGCGATTAACAAGCCTTGTTTCAAAGAGGTCACACTATTAATTTTATTAGACAATAATAATTAATAATTCTAAACTTTTATAGCTTTAGATTATGTGCATAATTTAATTTGATTAATTTTAAGGGTATTGAGAAGAAACATACGAGGAGAATTGAAAATTAATGAATCCGAATTAACCGGTTTTTGGTGAAGTTTTTGCCTTGATGCATTTAATATTTTTTAACCATTTTGGCAAAATTTTTGCAAAACATAAAACTTTGAGGTCGAAAATATTAGCACTGATCGAATAGTGCTTCAAATGGTAATGACACAGAGAAAAACCAAGTTTTAGGAATATTAATGATAATGTGGATATTTTATTTTATCCATTGACATGGACTGGGCTGACAATCGTCCTATAGATAAAAAAAATGAAGTGCAAGCCAATAGCTCTTGCCTATCGGGTTGTCGCAAGGACATATTGCGACTAGACCTAGAACCTATTTATGTAGTTTTAAATTACAAAACTTTTTTCCCATAAATACAGAAAAAACCAGCTGATATAAAAATAAAACGGAGGAAACTTGTATTGGCGTTTTGAAACTTGCTGACATTTTTATATTAAGATCAGTTCGAACCGGTGCATAAATTGGGGGCCATTTACAAATGGTTAAGGCTATAAAAGGACCTTACAAAATTTAGCATATGGACCCAAAAGTCTTTGGGGGCTTGGGTCCACACTTAGTATTATCCAATCCACTTTCTACAACCCAGACTGGCTATCAGACAGTGAAGTTATAACATAAAATAAAAAGTATTTTTATGAACCAAATTTGATTTTATTTTTGCGTGGCAAATATTAAGTATTCGTGGACTCACATTGGAATTAGATCTAGAATATTTCCTACTTTTACATTTTGCCAGCAAATGAAATATTAAGGGAGATTTTGACTTATAATGGTAACGTATTAAGTTATCCGTAAAACATAAACCATAATTTTCATTCGAATATTATTTTATTATTTAATTATTCGGTAAAAAATTTTAAACCTAGATATATAGTTTATTTTTGTGACTTAAGGTGCAATTTAGCCTAAAATTAAATATGCCAAAGGCTAATTCTCTTGCATTTTTTTCAACATTGGTGCAAATATTTTTCTTGATATTAATAATATTAATGTGAAATATATTTTTTTCTTTTGTCACTGGAAGTAAATTTTGATGAAGGGTAATTTTGATTTGAATGACATCCTTCCAAAATGACACTTTATAATAGAAATTTTGCATTATATCACGAATAGTATGGCTTTAACCCTAAAATGTGTTTTTAATATATATGAACTAGCAAGTACCCGATACTTTGTTGGTGAAAAAAATCTGTTCATTGCAAGAGTTTGCTTTAGGCTTTTTGGTACTCAAAAAAAAAAAAAAAAAAAAAAAAACAATTTGTTTAGCTTGAATTTTTTTTTAAATTTTTATTTTTTTTTTTTAATTTTCCGACTTTTAATGTTTTATATATTATTCAAGTTTTTCCTTTTTCGGAAAGAATAATGGGGAAATGTTTATCCCATGTTTCTGTCCAAAACTAATTCAAGGTCTCCATATGTAAACCATAGAAACCAACGATGTTCTTAATATCAAATCTCAGAATTTCAGCACTATCCCTTCACATAATACCAAATTTAGTAACATTTAGAACACATATACATAACAATCCATATCTCTCCACCCTAGACAACAACAGTAACCCCTACATCAAATTTCAGAATTTCAGCTCTGTCCCCTCACTCAATACCAATTTTAGTAACATTTAGTACGAATATTCAAAACAATCTAAATTTCTCTATCCTAGACACCAACAGTGATCGAAAATCGGTATTATTTAGTACTTTTCGAAGAACTATAATTGGCATTTGCAAAACCCCTACCAGATCCAAACAGAGACCTCAAAATCGAATTCTAGCACCTAACATTCACTCAGTACCAAATTTAGTAACATTAAGTAATTTTCTTATATTTTAGTACTAATACTAAAATTTAGTACTCTTTAGTACAATTCGTACAATTATAGTACATATTTCCAAAACTACCTCCATATTTGAACCCCAGATAACAAGAGAGACCTCAATGTCAAACTTCGATATTCCAGCTCCATCCCCAATACCAAATTTAGTACATTTTCGAACAATTACAGTACACATTTCCAAAAGCACCTCCAGATCTTAACCACAGACACCAACAATTATCGCAATATAACATCCAAAAATCCTTCATCCAAAAATCAAAATTAGTACTATTAAGTACTTATCTTACAATTATAGTGCACATTTGCAAAACCTCCCCCATATCTAAATTCCAGATACCAACAGAGACCTCAATATGAAATTTCCATCCCTTTATCCAATACCAAATATAGTAACATTCAGTACTTTCCGTACAATTATAGTATGCATTTCCGAAACCACCTCTTTATCACAAAACCTACTACCAACGCGAACCCCAAATTCCAGCTCCCTTCACCCTAAACAACACTGTCATTTCACCTTCATGTACCAAGGTTGCTTAACATAATACCAAATTGTACCGATTTTGAAGTTAAGTACCATTTTAGAACTTTTCGTTACCTAAAAGTTTGAATTTCCAAAAACCCTTGGTACATCTATCCTGCACTCCATCGGTGACTCTTATTCCAGATTTGCTCCTTCTAGCTCCTTCGTTTTACCCAATACCAATAATTATTTTTTTTTACATTTTACTAGTTTTCGTACCCCTTTTGGTACATATTTCAAAAAACCCAACCTTATCACACGTCTACGTCCGTGCTAATTTTTTCTTCAGCCGTTTCGTTGGGGCGTTGATTCTCAGTCTGTTATTTTAATCTTTAATAAAAATAGATGACTGGCGTTGAGGTATGTTTTACGCCATACATGTTCTCTAAAACCTAGAATAGCATTTCATTGCAAATAAATTTGTGGAATATTTTGACTTGCTGCGATCCCATTGAAAGTGAGTTTTTAACCAAATTTTGAAAAATGGACCAAAAAGGCGCATTTGGTGATTTTCTGTTGGGTTATATTATTTGACCAAATTTTTTATCTGCTATACTACACGAGACCGAGTAATCTTAGGTCGAAAATATCAAAAAACTTGCCCCCTCTACATAAGTTACTTTGCGGTATAATCTTTCATAATGCTGGTAAAGGTGACTTCTATTTCAAGCCCTGTTTTCATTAGCTGCTGAATTTTTCCTGTCATTATTTGGAAAAAATTGTGGCACAGTGTAATTGAATACCAAGTCGGTCTTAATTTAGTGCTTCTGACCTGGTAAGCTTTTTCCTTCATGTTTTGAATATATAAAGGAAATGCTAATTTATGGAGCGATTTAAATTAAAACATTTTCTAAACTACAAAATTACACTAGATTTTATTTTATATTTCTATTTAAAATGCACAAACTAATGAAAACCACATTTCCTCTTTTCTGCTTTCAGGTGAGTGAATTAATGCGACAATAAGTGAGTAGTAAACTAGAGAAGAAATTTCAGATATCTTCTGGTCAAATTCTACTAGACCTTAATATTAAAATTTGCAAAAATTTGATTCTCCAAATGACATTTGCAAAAAATCATTAAAAAAATGTCAAACTGGTTGTTTTCAAAAAAAAAAAAAAAAATAAAACCAGCTCCGTTGAATTTTAAAAAGATTATTCAATGAATGATGACATAAGAGTTTTTTTGCATGTCATTCGGATCTGCATATGATATAAATCAAAAGACTTAAGACACAAACCTGAATATTTACAAAATGAAGAGAAAAGATATTAACATCGTTTGCGTAGTAACAATATCTGGCTTTGGTTGATAATTTATCTCTTAAGAATTATGGGAAAATCTAAAGAAAAATTAAGACTTGCAATAAACAATTTATCCAATCTTTTATAAGTTGTTAAATATTGTGCAAACAAGCGGCCAGTTGATTTTCTTGTAATCTTTAAAAAATTGATTGCGAGAGGAAATAATCATTTAATATGCAATCTCTTTGTGTTGCACTGCAGCTAATTTTCAATTGCATTTTTTTTTGCCTTTACATCATACCAGAAAACAACTTTCATGAAACCATTACACCTACTTAAAAAAAAAAAACGATTTTTTCCTACTTCTTATGCGATCACAATATAATTTAGTTTAACAACATTAAAACAATTTCTAGCTGCCACAAAGCAGGTTGGGGCGGGAGGGGGTTTCAACAATTGTTACTGCAATATGTTCGAGTCAAAAACCCATAATTTCCTTTTAAATTGATATGTAATCATAGAGGAAAAACCACAGAGTTTAGTTTGATTTAATTATAGCACATGGAAAGCATATAAAGCAAGCGTTAAACTACCTCATTGCGAGAGATTGACATCTTGGCGATGGGAGTAAAAACGTAGCGTTGTATTCAGGAAGCTTTAACTCACCGTCGTCTACTACTTAGTGGTGGTGGTGGCGGTGGTTGACAAATAGACCAATTGGCCTGTCTGTTTGTAACAGTATCGCATCAGCGAAGGTAATTTGTACGAATAAATATTGCATTTACTTTCATTTTTTACCGGTCTCCAGTGTCACGAAAAACCATGTGTCTTTGGAAAAAGTTCAAATGAAATTTAATAGTTTACAGTAAACTATTAACTGACAATAAGTCAATCAACCGTGACATTTTGATTTTTATTTGCAACATCATTGTGTCCAACTTCGGTGGTTTGGTGGTGTATCTACTATTAATCAAAAATATTTTGCTTATGTTAGGCCGAATTTTCGGAAGGTGTAAGTAAGACATACCCCTAGACGACTATTTTTATACTGCCCCACCATAGTATATATATATATTAAGTTTATCATTCTGTTTGTAACATCTCGAAACATAAATTGTAGACCCCATATAAAAAATATAATCCCGATCAGCATAAAATTCTATGTTGATTTAGCGATGTCCGTCTGTTTGTCTATTTGTGGAAATCACTCTAGCTTTCGAAAGAAATGAACAAGGTTGATCAAATTTTAATCTGATCTGTGTTAGGTCTGCAGGACTTTTGCTATTGAAAATGGGATCTACAAGACCAAGTTTTGGTATAGTCCCCATATAACTGTACCACCGGTGTTTTGACTGATCCCATATAACTGTATATTCGGTATTTTGATAATTTGTGTTTTCACCGGACATGTTTCAAATTTGGAATTTGAAGTTCCTAATGGGTACTACAGCCTATGACAAAAAATTGCATATACAAGTCCACGTCTTCGTATAGGATCCAATATAACGGCAACTCCCTATATTCTGTATAATTGTGATCTTTTTAACGGAATTTGTTTGAAATTTTGGAAATTCCTTTCAAATGGTGGAGGGTATTCAAAATTCGGTCCTGCTAAACTTACCGATTTCTCACCTGTTCTTATTTATATAAATACGAAAAATTGGGAAAATTTCGCCGAGCATCAAAAAAAAAAAAAAAAAAAAAAAAAAAAAAAACTGCAACCAATTTCAGACTGTTGTCATTTCTAAGCCACTCGTCCGACAGCTGTTAAAATTATTCCAATGACAGCTCAGTATATTGTTTACAAGCGTATCAGAACATTTTGGTGAGAATTTTCCACAAAAAAATTTATTCGTGATGGAATTCAAGCGTGATAGTGTGATTTCTTTATATTTGGCTGGAAAACCACAAGTGGCTATCGCTAGAGCACTCCAGCATGTAAATGTGAATAAATATTTTGTTACCGTGGTAGTGGAGCCCGAAGTCAAGGAAGCGAAAGGAAGAAAACAGCATCATGAACAGAAGTGGTTCGAAAAGTAAAGAAGCAACTTGATCGAAACCCGAGTCGCAGTGGCCGAAAAATGGCTCGTGAGCTGAACATATCGCAATATTCCATTCGGCAAATATTGAAAAATGAACTTGGGGTAAAGCTATTGAAATTCCAAAAAGTGCAAAGAAAATAGACTCGAAAGTGCTAAAGAGTTGCTTCGCTTGGTCGAAAGTGGTGAACTGTCGAATTTGGTTTTCTCCGATGAGAAAACATTCGTTGTCCGACAGTTTGTAAACAAATAAAATGATCACGTTTACTTGCCAAAGAGGTCAGCTCAAAATGTGCACCTTTGGTTGGACTCTAGATCTCAAGCGCAGGCCATGGTGATGGGGTGGTCCGCCATAACAGCCGATGGTCGCTCTCCGGTCGTATCACCGAATATTATCGCGAAAGTATTATGGAGGGTGTATTAAAGCCTTGGGCACGCAAACATTTTGACCGCAGACGTTGGACATTCCAACAGGAATCAGCACCATCGCACTCAGCACGCGCCACCCAAGAATGGTTACAATATTAGATTCTACGCTTCAATTCTTGCGGACTATTGTGTCCACAGTATTTTGGAAAGCAAGGTTGGCACTAAAAATATCAAAGTGTCGATCACCTCAAGCAAGCGCTTCGCCGGAAATGGGACAAAATACCGCAGAGCAACATTCGGGTATTATTTCCATTATTTCCAAAAACAACAGGTTTCTATTCTAACCCTATACATACCTCATTTTCAATTTCCTGATTATTGCGACCTGTAGCTTGAGTACAAATTAACATGGATAGACGGACGGACCTACATAGGCAAATCGACTCAGCTCGGCGAGATAGGAAGATCTATATATAGTTTCCAATGTCGGAACCAATATTTCGAGGTGTTGCATAACTTTTTGCCCAATCAAACTTATAATACCCCAACACACAGTGTTGTAGGGTATAATTACTTAAAAGAAAGAAAAAAAAAGGTGGGAACTCACCTTCTTAAGTTTTATTAATTTTCAGAGTACATTTTCAAAATAACCGATACACGTGTCTTCTATTATTAGCTCTACTTTCGTAATTTGCAGGTTATTTGCTATAATTTTGAAAAAAATGAAGATAATTGGATTCTTAATGCACATTTTATAAGTGGTATGATTTATAAAAATATTTATCCTTTGTGGAGGATTTACTTGGTGAAGTGAACTGATTTTTTCCATTTTCGCACCTGACCTAGAACTGATACAAATATTAGGATTTGCAAAGTTAGAGCAAAAACGGGTTATCCTTTCTCTTTCTGTGCAGTAAATTATTTTCTTTAAAAATGTTAACATTTTGTGGGGGAGGTGCCAGAAGGAGTGGTCCGATACATCCCGAACACGATCAAAGTTTGAGAATAAAATTACAATGTACTAAGTTTGAATCAAATCGGACGCTCCCTTCGAGAGTTATCGTGCTCACCAGCCAGTTAGAAAGACAGACGGACGGACGGACATCGCTAGATCGACTGCAAATGTCCTGAAACAAATTTGGTCTAAATGGACCTAGGGTCTAAAACCGTTATGTTGATGCGACGTTTTGGCCGTATCAAATGATATATACCGTCTCTAGCCATTTTTATGGTGAATGCTAGTGGCAAAATAGGTAACCTATATGTCTCTCATAGCACATTCTCTATTTAGCCTTTCATCTCAAGCATATTTTTATTTCCCTAGATCTGTTAATTTCTTCCAGTTGCCACTTTCGATTTCTACTTCCGTTGAAAGTTTCTTGTACTTAAAAACAATTTTAAATTAATTAACAACAAATTTCTAAATATCTAATATTTTTTACCAAAAGAAAGTACAACTAACATGCTAAGGGCACAGCGAAAGTAATTACGTGTCTAATCATTGCCAAAACTGCTGTAGTACCAACCACAACAACATTAGATGACAAGATGTTTGATGGTGATTTACATGTGATGTACAGCTGATAAAGTGACGTTTTTGTCTGGCTGCATAAATAATGGAATGGAAGGTACAGCCGGAGAAAAGGTAACATCTGAATGAACTCAAATCTTCCCCGTTGTTGGATTTACTTGGCATGCAAACATGGAAAAACACTCATCGGTATGTTTAAACTGAGATATACACGGGAGTTCATTGTGGGGTAATTTTTTCAAGTGTGCGGTTATTTTTCATGTACTTCAAGGAAGTGCAAATGGTGGTTACATGGTTACCACTTTTCTTTTTTGAGGGAAATTGCATATTTTCACAGAAGAAAATGCATTGTACGCTGCATTTTTGCCACACAGCTGCAGTTATGCATCGCCAGTATTCTTTTTGATTTATCGTCTTAAGTACAAGAGAAATAGACAATGCGTAGACATACATCACATGTCACAAGTGGATTTTTGTTTCTCATTTTTTGAATTCGTTTGTTTGGGTAGTTGTTTTTGCTGGGCCAAGTCGCTTATAAAACGTGACGTTTCAATTAGTGTCATCCATACAATAAAAATTGCTTATAAATTCATTTGCTTCGCTGATGAAACTGTGTCACGATTTAAAGTCAAAAAACGTTCACAAAACAAATAGTTACAACAATAACAAAGACAACGATAGCAACAACAACAGCGAAAGAAGACATAACTGAAAACTTGTTGATATTCATAGTCGAGCATCATTGGTATTATGTTGTGGTCTACACCTATGCACTTGTACCCACTTATGGGTATGTGTATGTTCTTTTAGTTGGCCATAAGACTCCATAAACTGTCCACTAAGACATTCCATTGTTAGGAAATATGAGAATTGTACGCTAACCCAATTCGTTGGCTTTTATTAGGATAGGCTTTTTAATGTTTGCTGCCTAAGTCTTTCGTTTTATTCCAAGAATGTTGGTGCCGCTTTATGAAAGTTTGTTTCTTAAGTCTTTTGATTTATTCGTATCAGTTTTTTTGGATTTCTTTGAATTTTTACTATTTTAAGCAGTACAAGAACAAGTGACACGTGTTGATGTGTAAAAGGCAGAGAACAATCTACACATGGACTGGGCTGTGAATGTAAAACTATACATCATTTGTCCGGAATAACTTTACTGGACTGCTATTGTAATCTGTAGAAACAGGAATTATTTTTATACCCTCCACCTTGAAAAAGAGAGTATATTAAATTTGTCATTCCGTTTGTAACACCTCTAAATATTCCTCATAGAACCCATAAAGTAACAAGTAAGAAAAGGCTATAGTCGTGCGGGGTCGACCATGTGATACCCTACAACACTACAATATGTTCGAAGTACCTTTATATGCAAATTCATTTTGGAAGATTTCGTTTTTGAAAAAATGCCAAAGAGCAAAATTACAAAATTACAAAAATTTAAAATTTTTTAGCCATTTAAACCTCTAAATGCACATCCTAAGAGGCTTCAATTCCGACCCACCCCCATGCAAAATTTCATGAGGATCGGACAATAATTGCGACATATATATAATACCCTCAAAACGTAGTGTTGGAGGGTGTAAAAATTTAGAAAATTCAAAATTGTAAGTCAAATTGAAAAAATCGCATGCGATAAAAAAATATGACAAAAATGGAAAAAAATGAAACAAAAGATATTATCCCGCGATTTTCTTAGATTTTATCCTTTTCTGGCAAGAGACCATTCCGAATTGATGTGAATTGTGAAAATCGGCCTAGCGGTTCTTGATTTAAAAGCAGAATAAATAAGATAAATTCTTTTTTACATATGTATTGTACCTATTTTGCAACATTTGTTAGTGGAAATTTTCCTATTTTCTAACATAAAAGTTGGGGTCTATTTTACCCGCTAATTATTGCCCGATGGCCGCTCAAATTGGTAGGTTTCTGCCCAGTCCCAAACTCTAACTCCATGTAAATTTTCGCGTCGATTAGTTCATAATTGTGACCTATAGAGCAACTGCAAAATCAGGAAAATTTTCCAAAAATCATCTCCAAATCATCTCCAAAAACAATACGGTTCTATTCTGACCCTAACCCCACCTCCATTTTCAATTTCGTGAGGATCGGTTCATAATTGCGACATGTAGCTTGATTACAAATTAACATGGACAGACGAACAGACGGACGGACGGACATACATAGCTAGATCGACTCAGCTCGGCGAGCTGGAAGACCCATATATACTTTTCTATGTGTGAAACCAATATTTCGAGGTGTTACATAATTTTTGGCCCAATCAAACTTATAATACCCCCAACACATAGTGTTGTAGAGTATAAATATATTCATAATCAGCATAAAATTCAAAAATTTAACGATGTCCGTCTGCCTGACTGTGTGTTGAAATCGCGATACAACCCACATTATTTGACATAGAGAGTACAAATTTAGAAGAACAATTTGTACTGCGTCTAGGATTGTTGATATGAAAAAAATTAGATATATCGGTCAAGGTTTTGGTAAGTCCCATATACCTTTCGATATTCCGTATTTTGATGATTTTTGCCACATTTTCTCACGGATTCGTCTAAAGTTTATAGGTGGTATGATCTACTTCAAATAAATTCTTTTGTTATGGCAACTCTACTAAATGTGCATAGTGGTGTAGGGTATCATATAGTCGACCCCGCCCGACTTTTGACTTTTCCTTAATGGTTTTTTACTTGTTGTACCTAATTCAGTCACACGTTCCAAATTTGAAGAATGTATCTATAATCGATCAAAATATATTTTCATACAAAGCTAATTTTTTTGGAGGTACCTGCGATTCTGATGTAATGCCCCCAGTTTCCAGTGGAAATTCAAAAATTTCTATGGTCAGACAATGCTATAATGTGTCGGAAAATTTTCAGGAAAGTTCAGCGGTTTTTGAGTCTATAAATTACAAAGAAACAAACAATCATACAAACCTTTTCTTCTTTATAGATATAGAGATAGCTTAGAGACATTACGTTTCTAAAAACGTCCAATTATTCGATTTGAAAAAATTGGTTCTGTATTTGTTTTTGGGTGACTTATGTGTCTTAAAAATAGCTTTACTATTGACATATATTCTCCTCTTCGGAGACCTTCTTTGTCCTTAAATCGATACAAGTATTTAATTGAATAACTTGACATCAAAGAGGACTTCATGTATCGTATATAATGCCACACCGTCGAGAAGATGTTCAACATCGGGTGTGTCTTTCCAACTTGGTATTATTACCTCAATAAAGATGGAGCTGATACATTTTTGCACAAAATCTTTGATCTGATCGTTTTTACTCAAGAAATGCCATATAACAGTTTGATAAATGTATGAACAAAATAAAACAAGTAAAAAAAGCTGTATGTTCGGCCGGCCCGAACTTTGCATACCCTTCACCATTTGGTACAAATTTGGAAATTTTCCAAAAAAATAAAATTCGTTAAAAATCCTGTTAAAATCTTTAAAATACCGAATGAAGTCGTATATTAGCGTCTATACGACGACGTGGGCCTGCATAGGCAATTTTTATCATAAGCTATTACAATATTTAAATGCTAAACTTGAAAAAAAATCTGTTTATAACGTAGCTAAAATCACCAAAATACCGAATATAGGGAGGTACCATGGGCGTTATAAAACGTGGACCAGTACAGACAATTTTCTGGCATAGGCTGTAGTATCCATTACGAACTTCAAATGCGGAATTTGAAACAATTCCGGTAAATAATGTCGCTAAAATCATCAAAATATCGAATATCGGGCGGTACCGTTATATGGGGGCTATACGAAGACCTGGACCTGCACAGAAAATTTTCTGTCATAGGCTGTAGTATATATTACGAGCTTCAAACACTAATTTTAAAACAATTCCTGTAAGAAAATGTCGGTAAAATCATCAAAATACCGAATATCGGGGGTACCGTTATTTGGGGGCTATACGAAGACCTGAACCTGCACAGACAGTTTTTTGTCGTAGGCTGTAGTATCCATTACGAACTTTAAATGCGGAATTTTAAAAAATTCCGGTAAATAATGTCTCTAAAATCATCAAAATACCGAATATAGGGGGTACCGTTATATGGGGGCTATACCAAAACGTGGACCTACATGGCCCATTTTCATTACCAAAAGTCCTGCGGACATAATATACATTTGAGTAAAATTTTATCAATCTACTTCAATTCGTTCAGAAGCTAGAGTGATTTCCACAGACGGATAGAAGGACAGACAACGCTAAATCGACATAGAATTTTATGCTGATCAAGAATATATACACTTTGTGGGGTCTAAAATGTATATTTCTTAATATACCCTCCATACTCTGGTGGAGGGTATAAAAAATCATATCTTGACTTGTTAAACCTGTTTGTAGTGTTTCCTACCGAAAATCTTGTTCAATTTCATCTGCCCAATTTTTCTGTTTTCAAGAGCAAACTACCAGAGGCGACATCCATAGTAAACCTAGGTAATACTTTAATTACTCACATCCAATGTATGACCTTTGGTCTATATCTCCAGATTTTAGTAAGCAAAGTCTTAATGTCAAAGCAAGTCTTAATGCCACGCTCCTCAAAGAGTATTATCTTTACTGATACGATTTTCTATCATTCAAAAACTTAAATATAAATCAACAGAACCTTTTTTTTTCACCCAACCTAAAAACAAACATGGTCTCTTCCTACATATTAAATTTCAATTGTTCTTTTACATTTTTTTACAATTACTTGTTTGGTGCTTCATCGTTAACCAGTTATCTATTGGATTTTCAATTTCAAATACGTTTTCGTGCCCAAGACAAAAATGTACAAATTTGTGGCAAAAATACGAATGAACACAACCCACTATCCATGAAGTTGCCCAAGCTTTTGTGGATTTGGACTTATGGCAGGTGGGGTCATTGTTCGCCATTGTTTTTCTTTTTTTACAAAATATTTACTTCAAAGCGATTATGCAAGGGAACAGACAAAAATATTAACAACAAAAATTAGTACAGATCTATAAAGGTGTGGTCGTGGTGATTTAGCATGAGCTTTAAACTAATGGCCTTAGAAAAAAATTGGGATTTTTACGGATTGCATGTGTTTGAATTGCAAAAATATATAAAATAATCAATTATGCATGAATGACTGCCGGTCATTCAAATAGTGCATTTTTTGTATGCCATTTTCTTTTGTGATCAATTTCCCACAGTATTTCCAACCATTTTTCCCTTTCCATTTTGAGATATTGTGCTAATTTCAAGTTTGAAAAAATGTTTTTTTTTATTTTCAAATGTAGCACAACATGCATGAAATTATGTAATAATGATGTTAGTAATGTGTTACACATTTATGGTTAAACCTGGTATAACCTCAAATAAATGAATGAATGAATCCAAACTTGACAGCTTGACTTGACTGAATGTTGCAGTGCTTGACTGACTGGCGTTAACATATTTTAAATGTTTTGAACCCTCCCCAATATTTATGGAACGCATTTGGAAAGTGTTGTTGTAATTACCTACCGTTTTGTAAACATATTCATATGGCGGTAAAGTTGATGTATACAGTGTCAGCAAAATGTATTAGTACGCTGTGTGTATATAAGCAATTTTTTATGTATGTTTTGGTTTGTGTTTCAAGGTTAAATAATTTGATATTAAGTATTTTCTAGAATAAGTACCGTTATTGCAAATTATTATTAATTCGAGTCTGTATTTAACAAGCAAAAAAGCTATAAGTTCGGCCGGGCCGAACTTTGAATACCCTCCACCATTTGGAACGAATTTAGCAATTCTCAAAAACAAAGAAATCTGTTGAAAATTCTGTTAAAATCTTAATAATACCCAATATAACAGGTAATATTAGGGTCATGAACCTGCATAGGTAACATTTGTCATAAGCCATTACAATATTCAAATGCGAAACTTAAAAAAAAAATCTAAAAATGTAGCTAAAATCATCAAAATACCGAATATCGTAGGCTGTAGTATCCATTACGAACTTCAAATACGACATCTCAAACAATTTCGGTGAATATTGTACCTAAACTTGTCAAAATACCGAATATAGGGTGGTTCTGGTATATGGGGCCCATACGAAGACCTGGACCTGCGTAGACAATTTTCTGTCACAGACTGTAGTTCCCATTACGAACTCTAAAAATGTAATTTGAAACAATTCCGGTGAATAATGACGCTAAAATCGCCAAAATACCGAATATCGGAAAGTACCGTTATATGAGGCCTATATGAAAACGTAAACCTACATGGGCCATTTACGAACTTAACCTGCCTACTTAAAAAATAAACATGTGTGCAAAATGGTAGCCTTCTATCTCAATTCGTTCGAAAGATAGCGTGATTACAAAAGACAGACAGACAGACGGACATCGCTAAATCGACTTAGAATTTTACGCTGATCAATAATATACATACTTTGTTGGGTCTGACATGAGTATTTCGAGGAGTTACAAACGGATTGACAAAGTTAATATACCCTCCATAGTATGGTGGAGGGTATAAAAATTGTAAAGTTACTGTCAATTTTTAAAAACAACCCTTTAAAGAATTTGAAATTTTGAAATTTCGAATGACTTTCACTGATGGACTGCAGGATATATGTATCAAAGCGTTTTTGGATATTCGAACTTTGAGGTAACGAAAAGATCTAAAATTATGGGTTTTTAGAAATGCCTACTAAAATGTACTAAAAATTAAATACTTTTTATTGGACAAATGGAATAAGCTAGAATTCTGAAATTTCGAATGACTTATACTGATGGACTGCAGGATAGATGTATAAAAGGGTTTTTAGATATTCGAACTTTGAGGTAACGAAATGTTCTAAAATTATACTAAATTTTTAAAATGATACAATTTCGTATTATGTGAGCTAAATTTGGTATGAGAAATAAGGTTGGAAAGTAAATTTGATATAAGAAGGGGGTTTCGGAAATATGTACAAGGTGTGCGAATTGTACTAAATGGTACTAAATGTGGAAAAGTTTGGTTTAAAGTGAACGGATAAAGCTGGAATTTTGAAATTTTGATGGTTACAGGTTTGTGATAAAGAGTTTGTTTTAAAATGCCTACTATAAGTGCGCAAAACGTACTAAATAGTACTATATTTGGTACAATTTGGTATTGCGCAAAATCTGAAATTTGATATTAGGGTAGCTGTTCATATGTAGCCTGGACATATTGAGGTGATATCCGAAATGTGTACTATAATTGTACGAAAAGTACTGAATGGCACCACATTTGGTATTGGGTGAAGGATACAATTCTGAAATATGATATTAATATTACACGGTATCCGCGTTTTGAGATTCGGTGGTGGTTTGGAAATACGACTTATTTTTGTAGGAATATCACTAAATGGTACTAAATTTGGTATTGGGTGAAGGGATATGACTGGAATCTTAAAATTTGATATTGAGGTCTCTATTGGTATCTGAAATTGAGTGAAGCGGGTGGTTTTGGAAACGTATACTATAATTGTACGAAAAGTGCTGTATGGTACTATATTTGGCAATGTGTGAGGTGATAGAGATAAAATTCATAAATTTGTACAAAATTCACAAATTTGAAGGAATATATTTGTATTAATTGGTAACAAATTCAGTATTGGGAGAAAAAAGAGAGCTGAAATCCTGACATGTAATATATATGTCGTTCTTAATGTCTGTGCTTAAAATATGGGGGTGGTTTTGGAAAGTTGTACTATAATTGTTCGAAAAGTACTAAGTGGTACCAAATTGTGCATTTGGTGGGGTGGAACTTCATATTAAATGTTAAGGCCTCTGTTGATATGTGGAATTGAAACATGGTGGTAGTTTTGTTAATATGTACAATAATTGTTCGAAAAATACTAAATGGTACTTATGGTTTTGTATTTGGGGAAGGGTTAGAGTTGGAATCCTCAAATTTGACATTCTGGTTACCTGTTGGTTTCTGGAATAGAGTTATGGAGGTGGTTTCGGAAATGTGTACTATAATTGTACTGAATGGTACTATATTTGGTATTCGGTTAAGGTATAAAGATATAGTTAAGTTTGAGATTGGCAATGCCACATATATTTGTACGAAAAATATTAATTGGTAGAACATTTGGTATTAAGTGAAGAAATAGATTTGAAATCCTGATATTTAATATATATGTCGCTATTTGTGTCTGAATTTAAGATAGGAAGGTTATTTAAGAAAGACGTACTATAATTGTTTGAAAGTACTACGTGGCACCAAATTGGGTATTTGGTAAAGGGGTGGGACTGGAATCTTTAAATTTAATATTAAGGTCTCTGTTGGTATCTGGAATTGAGGTTTCGGAAGTAATATAATTGTACGGAAAGTATTACAAGGAAAAGAACTGAAATCCTAAAATTTAATATGGATGTCACTGTTTGTGGCTAGGACATGGAGGTGGCATTTGAATTGTGTAAATTGTGTATTGTGTGAAAGAATAGACCTGGAATTCAGATATTGGGATGGGCAAAATTGCAGGAAAATCGAACATTTCCATATCTAAATTTTATGCGAAAAAAATTCCATTTTGATTTCAGGTTTCTGGTTTCAGAGAAATATTTACATATAGCAAATTGTATCGCTGACTTGTTTCGTAAGTTATGAGAGATAAAAGTGCGGAAAATTGTGAACCCTTGTGGTTGAGGTACCAGAAGAGGTTCGTAGATATATATTATTTTCATAACAGATATTGCGTTAGAAGAAATGCTTATATGTGAGAAATTTGAAGAGAGTTGGATGCTTATTTCGCTTTCTTTCAGCGTTTTATTTTTCAAAATCGTGAAACCTACGTGGGGGAGGTACCAGAAGAAATGGTCCGATCTCTACCATGTCTTTATCTAACAGATCTTGTGTTGATGGAAATATTCAGATTTGTCAAGCCTTGAATGGATATAATTTCGCGTTTTATGAATTCAAAATTTTGACCCTTTGTGGGGGAGGTACCAAAAGGAGTGGACCAATTTATCCAATCTTGACAACAGATTTTGTGTAGGCAGAAATACTGATATGTGTGAAAATTTAAGAGATCCGAATGTTTATTTCGGATTTAGTTATCGCTTTGGTTATTAAAAACTTTGATCCTATGTGGGGGAGGTACCAGAAGGAATAGCCCGATCTCTACTACCTTTATAACAGATCTTGTGTTGATAGAAACAATGAGATGTGCTAAGTTTGAATGCAATCGAATGTTAATTTCGCGTTTTATGAGCTTCATATGAGGTACCAAAAGGAGTGGACCGATATATTCCATCTTCACACCAGACCTTGGGCCAATAAAAATATTGTGATGTGTGATAATCTATTATATCACATTTTATAAGAGTTATAATTATTCCAAATGTTGACCCTTTTGGGGAGGTATAAGAAAGAGTTGACTGATGAAAAGAGCACTGATGAAAATATTCGGTTTTTTTAAAGTTGGAGCAAAATCGGATTATTTTTTCACTTTCTGTGCAGCAAAATATATTTCTTTTTTGAAAATTTCGACCATTTGTGGGGAGGTACCAGAAGGAGTGGACTAATATTGCCCATATCCGAATTTGATCAAAGTTTGATAATAATACTACGATGTAGCAAGTTTGGATCAAATCGGATACTCACTTCGGAAGTTGTCGTGCGCACCAGTCAGCTAGGCAGACAGACGGACATTGCTAGATCGACTCCAAATGTCCAGAAACGGATTTGGTACAAAGAGACCTAGGGTCTAAAACCGTGATTTCGATGAGGCACCTTCTGACCTATCAAATGACATATACCTTTTCTAGACATATGGATGAAGGTATAAAAACGTTTTATGCTTAAATAAGCTATCTATATGTAGAAAATTATATTAAAAAAAAAAAAAAAAATAATTGAGGCCCATGTTTTAATGTATTGCAAGTAGTTTTTCCGAAGATTGAAAGTTCATAGTGAGCCTGTAATTTTTTGGATATGTCCAAAACTTTTATGAATTATAATTTAGTTCAGTGCTAATTTCAATGGCTATAGTCTGTAGTGTATTGCACATATTCCGTCATATGTTGTAAAACATTGTACGCTCCCTCCTACATCTTTGTTTTGGCTTGTGTGTTTTGTACGTACGCATACATACATATGTATTGACTCCACAAGCAACGACGCTCCACAAGAAAAAAAACCAAAAGCATTTGCCTTTTGTTTGTCTTTTATTTTTTAACGCTTTTTTTAACTTTGTGTATTTACTAAATGATGTTATGATTTGCATCAAATTATGTTATGATTTTTGTTTTTGATGATATATTTAGGCTTACAACTGAACAATGCAATATTATACGGCTTATTAGGTAAACAAAAGACTTAGGAAACAAACGTGAAATGAAATAAAATGAGTAAAAATATAAAATACACATTTGTAGGTGTTGTTATTTCACGCTAATATTTTGACGTATTGGGAGGCGTATTATTTGCAATTATCATATCTTTGAATAAAAAGATTTTCTTCAAGAATAATATAAACAATTTGCATTTTTCTGATATTTCTTTAAATTAAATGCGATTTAATTTTTAGGTCAGGTTTTTTTTATAGAAAATCTAAATGTTTATTGTCATTTTTTTTAAATCGCATTGTCTCCTATGTTCCTTCATCTAAATTTTTTTTTTCAAAACGAATACTGCCAAGACGTTTATTTCTATGAAACACAAAATGGTTCACCATTTCCTAGACTCGCACAGATCATACCACTCATCAAAATATCATATCAATCAATTCCCGACAATTAAACAAATGAACCCATTATTACTGCACTATTTCTTACACCTTCGTCGTAGATAAAACTCAGTAACTGTTTACATTGTCATGTTTTTGTCAATGCTAAACAAAGTGTTTTTCATTTTCCCCATCCGTTTTTTTTCTGGATGTGCCATGATAGCGGAGGATTGTGTGTAGGTAGGAAATCCGTCAGCCAGCATAAAACAATACTGCTTGCCGAAAAACACCAACACTTGCTGTTGATCTCCACATGAAAAATCCATTATAAGGATAATGAATAATTTATAAATGCCTACAAATAGGTTGAAGTGACTGAAATGAACTGTAATGTACACACAACTTGACGGGATACGTGGTTACCGGGTATTTAATTGTATGTATGCAGGTGTATTCAATTGCTTGAAGTTTTTAGGTGTGGTACTTTTATGATTGTGGTGGAGTGGAGTTGATTAAATAGAATACTGGGTGTAGCGGTTTAAAATTAGACTGTTTTGTGTTACAAATATTTGAAAAAAGAAAAAAAACCTAATCGATACCTTTTAACATTTTTATCGAATTCATTTACTTTGGTAGTAAAATATGGTCAGAAATTCTTATATCCTCCATTATATAATGTAGGGTTCATTAGGTTTGCCATTCCGTTTGTCATTCTTAAGGAGAATATTTTATTTTCCAAAATCAACTCCACCAAGACTGTGTGGCTGTAGGGCACAAAATAGTGAAAGGAATTTAGGTCGCTTTGGGAATTTTGTGCGAATATTAAAATTCATTTGTGAATGTAATTATTTACCGGATATTTACAATTTCCCATGATAATCTATTGTTTAACTAACAACCGAAGCTGTGGAAAAGGGGTTAGCTGTTTAATAGACAAGTTAATAAATCTTATTACTAGGTATTTTAATATTCATTTTATTGTTGAAATAACTGATTATAAATTCACATTTATCGCATAAAAACGGAAATTTGCTTAATTTAAAATTAAATTTAATTACGAAATACAGTGATTAATAATTGAAAAAAAAAAAAAACAACACTATTCACTTTGATGTCCCAAATATATGTGATGTATTAGAAAAGGTTAAGTAGTAAAAGTTTCATATCAGGAATTCTATTGAATTGTATTAAATCATTACTCTGTACATCATATATTTCTTCCTAAGCAGAGGGAGCAAGTTCCATCAACTAAAACGTTTTTTTTTTTGAAAGTTTCGAATTAAAATTCCATGGAATCCGTTTATCTTTATGATGTGACATCTTCCACAATGTTACAGATTAACAAGAGCCAGCTGCTTCGCCAAATAAAAATCCGCCTTAAAATGTTCGATTCGTTCCAACAGTTCATGTTAAGCCTTTTTGGTACTCAAAATACACAATTTGTTCATTTTGACACAATTTTTTAAATCAAAACTTCATGCATCGTACTTAATTTTGAGACTGTCAAGGTTTTTTAAATTATTTAGTTATTTTCTTCTTCGGAAAGAAAAATATAAAAATGTTTTCTTTTTATAAAAAGTTTCATTTGAATTTTACCAAGAGGGATACTGGTAAGACCATTGCACAATGGACACACATCCAATTTTTCTGTCCAAATTCATTTCAACATTTCCATATGTAAGCCCAAGAAACAAACAGTGACCTCAATATCAAATTTCAGTTTCATCCTTTCAGCCATTACCAAATTAAAAATTATTTAGTATGTAGAACGATCTACATTTCTCTATCCTAGATAGCAACAGTACTTTTCGAACATTAATAGTATGCATTTGAAAAACCACGCTAGATACCAACAAAGATATCTATACCAAATTTCGCAATTCCAGCTCTATACATTTACTCAATACTAAATTTAGTAATATTTCAAAACCACATCAATATCTCAATTCCAGATACCAAGAAAGACCTCAACATCAAATGTTTGGATTGCAGCTCTATTTCCTTACCCAGTACCAAATTTAGTACTATTTAGTATTTTTCGTACAATAACAGTAAGCATTTCCAAAACGTCCTCCGTATCTCAATCCCAGATACCAATAAAGATCTCAATATCAAATTTGGGCATTCTAGCTGTATGCATTCACTCAATATACTCATTTGCAACACCGTTCCAAATCTCAATCCTTGACACTAACAGTTATCGCAATATATGTTTCACGGTTTTAGCTCTATTCCTTTACACAGTACCAAATTTAGTTCAAGTTAGTACTTTTCGTACTATTATAATACACAATTCCAAAATCACCTACATATCTCAATTCGAGATACCAACACAGACCTCCATATCAAATTTAAGGATGCCAGAGCTATCCCTTCACCCAATATGAAATTTATTACCATTTAGTACTTCTTGTAAAAATATAGGACTCATTTTCAAAACACCACAAACTCTCAAACACGGATACCATGAGTAATCTATCAAATCAAACTTCAGAATTTTATATCCATCCTTCCATTCAATTCCAAATATAGTACCGTTCGTACAATTATAGTACACATTTCCGAAACTACTTCCATATCTCCAGGCTACGCATCAAAAAGCGACACTTTATGAAATTTCAGATATCAAGCACTATCAGTTCACCCAATATTAAATTGTACCAAATATAGTACTATTTAATACTTTTCGTTCACTTGCAGTACACATTTCCAAAATCACCTCGTTACCACAAACCTGCCACCAACAGGGACCCCAATACAAAATTTCAAAATTCCAGCATTATCCGTTCACAATGAATCTGACTCTTCCAAATTTAGTACAATTCCGTGCAGTTTGCAAACTTAGCACACTGTTCAACCAAACTTATCTTCCAACCTTCATTCTTATACAATTTTTTAACTCTATCCGTTCACATAATACCAATTGGTACTATTTTATTAGTTAAGTACCATTTTAGAATTTTTCCCCACAACAGTTCAACATTTTGAAAATTAAAATGTTTATAAAATCTGAAATAAAAGTCAAATTGTCTGCAATTTTCGCACATCTGATACTAGATCTTGTGTAGGTAGAATAAGATCTAGTATGATGAACGGATATAACGAGACACTCCTTCCGCTACCTCTTCCACAAAGGGTTAATATGTTGAATACCCATGAAACACATAATGCACGAAATTAAAGTGATCGGATCACTTTTAGACTTGGTACATCTCAATACTTCTACTAACACAAGATCAGCTGTGAAGATGGGAGATATCGGTCCACTTCTTCTGATACCTCCCCCACAAAGGGTCAATATTTTGAATAATTGTAACTCTCAAAACATGCAATACAAGTCAACAATATTTTACAAACTCTTTTTTATCATAATGAATATATTGGACCACTTCTTCTGAATATTTACAACCCTTATACATGCGAAAAAAATCAGCGATTTTTTCAAATATCTCAATATTTTTTTTTATCAAAATAGAATATAGGATATGCCGGGCCACACTTTTTGGTAGATGCCCCACAACAGTTCAGCATTTTTACATAACTCATGTTAAGTGAGGTCCAAACTCAATATTTGTATCAGACTTAGGTCAGATGCGAAATGAACAATATTAGCAATCTCCTTCTGTACATCTGCTACAGGTGCTAAAGTGTATTTTAATAAACATAGGCTGGGGGTATACATCTGCCGGCAAAATCAATTTCAATTGATGATCAATTTTTTCTTGACTTCTTTGGATTGAAGGTAGCATAACATTTCGTTTTAGACAAAAAGTCTCAAGAGAAGAAAATTTTTGCTATAATAATAAATAATAAATAAGAATAAATTATATATCTATGTTTAATGGTTTATAAGAGAACTACATCGGAAATTTATACATTTTAAGTGGAGATTATGTGTTACCTTGCGATGTAAACCTTCAAAACTCCGATACACATGTTTTCTATTTTAGTTCTACTTTCATAAGGTAGATAGATTTTCCTTTATTTACTTTTTTTTGTTGCACAGTGTAATCATATACTTAATTAAACTCAAATTATCTCCAGAGAGTCTCACGTGAATTTTCAACATTTAGAATGTAGCTGAATGATAATTAAAGGGAAATGTGTTAAAGCAATTATAAGAAATACGCATCAAATATCCAAAAGAACAAACAATCCATTTGTACTTATATTGTATGTGTATGGGTGGGTATTTAATGTATAAAATAATTGAAATTAAAATAACATTTTACATAGTTATATACCAACACAATGAAACAAGCAAATTTCTGCGAAAAATTAAAACGTGTACGTTTAGCCGTATTTAATGAGTTCACATGAAAAGAAAGAAACAATTGTTCAAACTATGAGATTTAACTTTAACAATGGCAACAACAGAAAATTGTTGTTAGCTTAACATTCTTTGGTGTCAGCATACCTCAATGTTGCTGTCTACGTAAAATTGTTCTTTTTTTCTCAGGATTAAAAAATAATGTTGAAGAATTTTTCATCATAGGCCTAACAGAATAGAACTATCGAGAATAATTTGCAGTTGCATGAAATTTAGGTTTAGATTTTAGTCAAGGGGGGCAAAAATGGTTGGAACAATGGGGCAATTGTGGAAAAAGAAGAATAACACTGTGCAACACAATAAATAATTAATTATAAAAATCCAGCATGTCCAT
Organism: Musca domestica; assembly: GCF_030504385.1. Taxonomy (NCBI): domain Eukaryota; kingdom Metazoa; phylum Arthropoda; class Insecta; order Diptera; family Muscidae; genus Musca; species Musca domestica. The sequence continues at coordinate 4,935,700 of NW_026712238.1, read as the reverse complement.
CAGCTAAAACTAGAATCGACGTGTATTGAAGGTTTACATCGCAAATTATTTCAAAGAAGATTGGGCAATTCCCCAATCTTTTGAAATGTTCGGACTGAGATTCCTCGATTTTTTACATTTAAAATAAATAGCGTCTTCGGAAATATTACAGACATAATATGAGGTTTATTTTTGTTAAAAAAATAACTCTCAGCGAGTCACCAAAGGGGTAATTTTCGTCCTATTTTCAAAATATGTTTGAAAACGCCCTTTAAATCGGATGATAGCAAATATAAATATTCTAAAAATTCACTTGTTATGAAATTCTATTATAGGTACTGGCAAATATCAAAAGTCATAATTTGATGCCGTACTTTTTTTCGAAGAGTTTTTACCTCCAAAAAAACCAAAATACAAATATTAAGCCAAATTGATTTCAAGTGTAACCAAAACCCTGGGAATAACTAAAAACAGATTATATCCTTATATTAGGGTTGTACTAAAACCAGGACCTATACATAATTTTTACATTTTTTTTAATTTTATTGAATGAAACCAAAAAATTTGGGAAATAGCATCAAATTTTACAATAAGTTTAGATTTGTTCGAATTCGTTACCTTTGGCACGAAATATGGCCTTCAAACGGCCAATGAAACCGTCACACGCTGCCCGAATATTGCTCTGCGGTATTTCGGCTCATTCCCGGAAAAGTGGTGATCTACATTTTGGTATTTTTTAGTGCCAACCATGCTTTCCAAGATACTCCAGACACAACAGTCCAACGAATTGGTATCCGGAGATTTTGCTGGCCATTGTGCGCTGGAAATGAAGCGAGGAACCTTATTTTGTAACCATTCTTCGGTGGCGCGTGCTGAATGCGATGGTGCTGAGACCTGTTGGAATGTCCAAGGTCTGCGGCCAAAATGTATGCATGCCCAAGGCTTTAATACACCCTCCAGAATATTCTAGCGATAATATTCGGCATTTGTTCTGATGCTAAGGCCGATTAATACGAACGAAGAGCGACCGTCACCTGTTATGGCGGCCCACACCATCATCATGGCCGGCGCTTGAGTTCTGGTGGCCAACCGAAAGTGCACATTTTCAGCTGACCTCTTTGGCAAGTTCATCTTGTTTGTTTAAAAACTGCTGGACAACGAAAGTTTTCTCATCGGAGAAAGCCAAATTCGGCAGTTCACCACTTTCGGCCAAACAGAGCAACTCTTTAGCTCTTTTGAGTCTATTTTCTTTCCGTTGCGGTGTAAGTTCTTGCACTCTTTGGAATTTCAATGGCTTTACCCTGAGCTCATTTTTCAATATTTGTCGAATGGAATATTGCGATATGTTCAGCCCACGAGCAATTTTTCCGCCACTGTAATGCGGATTTTGATTAAGTCACTTCTTTACTTTTCGAACCATTTTTGCTGATGTTGCCATTTTCTTCCATCCACTTCCTTGACGTCGGGCTACGCTACCAGTCTCACGGTAACGAGTGATAGTACGAGAAACAAAGGATTTATTCACATTTAAATGCTGGAGTGCTCTAACGATAGTCACTTGTGGTTTTCCAGGCAAATATAAAGAAATCACACCATCACGCTTAAATTCCATCACGAATAACTTTTTTTCTGGAAATTTCTCACCAGCTGTGAGCTGTCAGCTGTCACTGGAATAATTTTAACAGCTGTCGGACGAGTGGCTTAGAATTGACAGCAGTTGAAGTTGATTGCAGTTTTTTCATCACACCCTGTATATCCGTTATATTTATTTTCGGCATCAGCGTAATGGTCAGAATTGATCTTTTCGTCTATATGAGATTTCGCCGGGATTAAAAATATTCGCGGTCTAATGGAAAATTTGACTTTTATTTAACACACATGTTATGGTCTATTTCAACCCATAAATAGTAGCCGAGGACCATCAAAATCGGAACACTTCTACCCTTATATATAATGTGATCATCCCCAAAAGAAATAGGGTTCTACTCTGACCTTAACCCCACCTCCATTCTGAAATTCGTGAAGATTGGGCCATAATTGCGACCTGTAGAGTGATTACAAATTAACATGGACAGACGGACGGACGGACATACATAGCTAGATCAACTCAGCTCGGCGAGATAGGAAGATCCATATATACTTTTCTACGTGGGAAACCAATATTTCGAGGTGCTACATAATTTTTGGCCCAATCAAACGTATGATACTACCAAGACATAGTGTTTTAGGGTATTATGATATGTATCCTCTGTAGCCATATAGTTTAGACTATAAGAATTTTGTATTCGTGTTTTAGGTTTTTTTCTTTTCAAAAAATTCAGTTCCACACCATTACGTTTTTTTGTAAAGGTAACCCAAAAACTTAGGAAATGTTATATGGGCCAGTTGGCATTTTTCGACACTCTTTTTTAGTTCCATTGTTCGTGAAGTCATACTGGATTTTAATCAAAATTCAAACCTCAAGCTACATTATGTTGCACAGTGTAATTAAATGGTATCTTATTCTAACCTATTGCGGCATCCTATCATAAAAAATTTGCTCTCTTTATCTTTATGTCAAACAACGGGATTTATTTCCGACTGAAATTAAACCCCCACGTACAGTTTAATTCAATTTGTTTTCCATCAAAATAAACAAAACGAAAAAAATGAATATCCGCATGTTCTCATAAATAACGGTTGATCTCAAGTCATTAACCTAAGATTTATTTTGTCAGAGCGGTTTATGAGTCTCTGCAGACACGGCGGAATAGAATGCTATTCTGTAAAATCGGCGGCATTCGTATGTGGGTTATTTTGTGAAAATTATGTCAACATTTCAGAGCGAATGCGACGACAACGACGAGCAATGGTTTTCCGTTAAGCTCGTCTTGGCTGTAGATTCAATTGTGAATTAATTTATGTGTGGCCCATAATCATAGCTTTTGACTGCTGCTGATGTTGTTGTTGTAGTAGTAGAAACTTTGATGTACAAATATGGATCGATGTTCGCTTAAACGGCACAAAGAGTAGCGACAGATGATGCTTACCTTTTAGACAGCGACTGGGTAAATGAACCGAGTAGGTTCAATAACCCCTGTGACAACAATAGACAATCGAACAGTGTGAAAATAATACCATATTTGTACCATTTTAAAATGTTTTCCAAAAAACTATGACAGTGCTAAAAATATAAGTTGGGTAATTCTCTTTAATTAGCACCACTAAGTCAGAGCATTGTAAAGTTCTTAAAAAGTCAGATTTATGTTCTTAAATTTGTTAACAAAAAAACTAACCTCATTTTATTTTGTGTTTAATTCTAGTTTGTGGACCCCCTGCCGTTCCCCTGAATGCCAAGGTACAAACCGTTTCGGATGGCACTGCAATTCTGGAGGCCAAATATGAATGTGATCCTGGCTATGAACTATTTGGTTCTCCGACAATAAAATGCGATTCACGCACTGGCTGGGAAAAGGAGTTGCCATTTTGTGGCAGCAATGTGGCCTATCGCAAACCGGTCAATCAAAGTTCATATACCCGGGCTGGTCCGGCCCACTATGCCAATGACGGTGAACCGGGAAATAAAAATCCCGATGGCCAACAGTGTTCGGAGACACAAAAGGAACCATCACCCTGGTGGCGTGTAGATTTGTTGACACCCCAAGCGGTGCGTGTAGTGCGCATAACCACACGAGGCTGTTGCGGCCATCAACCCTTGCAAGATTTAGAAATTCGTGTGGGCAACAGTAGTGCCGATTTGCAGCGTAATCCATTGTGTGCCTGGTATCCCGGTACTCTGGATGAAGGCATAACGAAGACATTTACTTGTGCCCGTCCTCTTGTTGGTCAATATGTTGCAATTCAATTGGTCGGTGTTGAAGGCAGTCTGAGTTTGTGTGAAGTTGAGGTATTCACCAATGATGAATTTTCCGTCGATCGTTGTTTAAGTTCGAAACTGGGTGTTGATACTGTGCTGACCACTTTTTCGAAGACATGCTATGAATTCCATGTTACCAAGGGAGAAAATTTCGAAAAGGCCCAACAGACATGCAAAGTTACAGGTGAGTTCCATTCGTAGATGGGTGTTTTAAACCACCTAAAATAGCTTCTAGAAAAACCTCTTTCAATTTTTAAATTTTTATACCCTACAACACTATGTGTTAGGGGTATTATAAGTTTGATTGGACCAAAAACTATGTAACACCTCGAAATACTGGTCCTCTACATAGGAATCCATATATGGATCTTCCTATCTCGACGAGCTGAATCAGTCTAGCTATGAATGTCCGTCCGTTTGTTCATGTTAATTTGGACTGTTGGCATGTTTGTTCGGGATACCATAGTATTTTGTTGTTGCAAAATGGTCAGGTTCAATCCCATTATTGTTGTTTTCTAAAAACAACTTTTTTTTATTGGAGAATGATGGTAATGTTCACTAGGGGGTAAGACTGGGACTACATAGGTTTCGGAAGGAGCCACCAATCCTCATCATTTCCCTTGTTTTTAGTGTGGGATATTCTTCCCAGGGGTTATTTTAAAAATAACTCCTATGACAAAAAAAAATTACCCAAGTGACGAGATCGTAAGCTCAATAGAAGTGGAAACAAAGAATTACATAAAACTAAAAGTCTTTTTTAATTACGCCCGAATCTCACGAAATTGAAAATGGAGGTGGGGTTACGGTCAGAATAGAAGGCTATTTTTGGAGATGATCGCTAAATACTTAGAGGTTAAAATGGACGAAAAATAAAACAAATTCCTGATTTTGCTGTTGGTCTACTGCCTACAATTGTAAACCAATCGACGGAATTTTGCATGGAGTCATTAATTTGGACGATCATCTGAAAGTATTTAGCGGGTATTTTTAATCCAGGCCAAATCACAAATACATTAAAAGGTTACTTCTGACCATTACAGCGATGCTGATAGCCAAGATATCGGATGTATAGCAAAATAGGAACAATACATATGTAAAACCAATAAGGAAGGCTGAAAAGTCGGGCGGGGCCAACTATATGATACCCTACACCACTATGCATATTTAGTAGAACTCTCGTAAAAGGAAGGTTTATATTGCAATTTCTGATCTTTATGACATATCTGGAACAAAATATCATTACGGTAGCATATTCCGAAAGTTGGAGATTTAAAAACTAAATCGGATGAAACATATATGTATATGGAAGCAAATTTGAAATTCTTCCTTCTATGCTAAACACGGTTGAATTTCGAAAATTCACTCCATTTGGGCTAATATTAGCTAGTTGGTGCACAATAAACCTGTAATCGAATAATGATATATATGGAGGCTACATCCAAATCTGAGCCGATCTTCATAAAATTGAAAACAGCTATTTCTTGGCTGCATCTGATATCTGGTACCAAATATTATTCTTGTATCGTGCACCAAATTTGAAGTACTTATTTCTATACTAAATTCGGTTTGAAGTGTCAAAATTCACACCATTTGGACTGATAGTAGCCATTTGGAGCACAAGAAACCTAAAATCGGATGAAGATATATACGGGAGCCATATCTAAATTTGGACCGATTTTCACCAATTTCGTCCTTGAATCAAACAAATGTTATTTAGAAAATTTCATCTCAATCGAATAATTAATGCGACCTGCATTTTGTTTACGAAAATACATGGACAGACGGACAGACAGACGGACGGACGGACATTAGAAATTTTCAAATACGAAATTTCAAACAATTTCGGGGAATTTTGTACCTGAAATTGTCAAAATACCGAATATAGGGATTTCCTGATTTATGGAGTTTATACGAAGTCCTGTATAAACTCTAAATATGAAATTTGAAACATCTCCGGTGAATAATGTCGGTAAAATAATCAAAATACCCAATATTGGGAGGTTCCGTTACATGGAGGCTATACGAAGACGTGGGCCTGCATACACAATTTTTGTCATAGGATGTAGTAGCCATTACGAATTCTAAATACGAAATTGAAAACAACTCAGGTGAATTATGTTCCTAAGATCGTCAAAATACCGAATTTTGAGGGGTACAGTAGTATGTTGCCTATACGATATCGTGAACCTATATAGACATATCTTTTCCAGAGGGTAAAGTTCTTAGAAAAAATTCTAAAATGGATTTATAGGCAATTCCATTGAAAAGTGTAGCTAAAACTATCAAAATACCGAATACAGGGAGGTACCGTTAAATGGGGGATACACGATGTCGTGGACCTATATAGACAATACTCTTCCAGGAGGTAAAGTGCTCAGAAGGAACTACTTTTGTGGTTTTTCAGACAATATAAAAAATTGGCTACAATCATCAAAATACCGAATATCGGGGGGTACCGTTTTTGGGGGTAATGATATCGTGGTCTGATATAGCCCATCTTTGAACCTGACCTGACTACAGACAAAAGACAGATTTTTGCAAAACTTTAACTCCCTATCTTTATTCGTTTTGACTCTAGCGTGTTTACAATAGACGGACGAACGACAGCCGGAAGGACGGACAGGGCAAAATCGTCTTAGCATTTTATGCTGATCAGGAATATATATAGTATAGCGCAGAATTCAAGCAATTGTCCCGTTTTTATTGCTAATAACTTGGTCAATTCATAAAAAAATTAAACTAAATCAAGTAATTTTGAGCTTAGGTTAACCTCAGTTAACATTCTCACTTATATGGCACCTTATGCCACATATAACATTAAATATAACTAAAAGTATTTAAAATTAAAGTTTCTTCACAATTTTAATAATATTTATAACAAATAATGGAACAGAGATATAACAGGTTGCATAGTTCACAGAAATCAAGGTTAATTGTTCATACATTCGAAAACAATCCATAAAAAATGAGATATTGTCTTGACACTAGTTCATAATATTTGTCCTCGCAGGTAAATGCTATACATAATGCATTTCTCAATTAATTTTTTTAAGTCTTTTTTATTAAATTAAACATTCAAAATTGCTATGATAAGATTCATATTCCATGATAAGCTGACAAAATCATGATTCGCAGCTTAAATGAAAGAAACAGTGTAAGCATTTTAAACTTGTTCCACAAAAGAAATCTACATCACGAATTTTTGTTGTATTTCGAAGTTTAAGAATTTTCGTATTAATTTGTATCACTTTTCTTATTTATAGGTGGTGATTTGGTGCACGATTTCCGTGGAGCTGCAAACGATTACATACTCTCAGAGTTGGAAAGACGCAAATCGGAACTGAAAACGCAGCTCGTTTGGATAGGTGCACAAAAAGAACCCGGCATTACTTCACGCACCTGGAAGTGGGTAAATGGTGAGTACACGATGACCACACTTATTGCATTCGTTTTCATGTGTATGAGTACATAAAATCTGTATACAACATGCTGAAAATTCAATAAAAACTTAGTAAAAATAATATTAAGGTAGATATTAAAATTTCGTTTTTTACACCTTAAAAAAACCGGAAAATTTAAGTGATGTTTTTGTAGACAGGTAAATAACACAGGGCATTGAAAATATTCCGTATTTAAAATGGCGTCAACAACAACAGAGCTATCTCTTCGTTTTTGTTTTAAATTTGGCATTCTAAAAATACTTTTTTTTATTTCTTTGGTGAAATGAAAAGAAAGTGTGTAGTGTATTTTACGCTGTTTAAGGTTTGTAGCTTTGAGGCAGTGTGCTTTTATTCAGATAGGTCATGAGTCATGACAAATTAATAATTTAATGAAAATGTAGCTAAACACCAATCAATTAGTTTGTCATGACTCTTAATTTTAAGCGGTGATCGGAACATGCGTGCGTGTTCATAGAAATTTCTATTCAATGCTCAACTTTAACCCAAAGGTTCCACACTATTTCGTTTTGGTAGAAAAAAAAACGTGCGAAAGAGGTGGGTCAAAAAGTAAAAGTTTATTGCAACAAAAAGTTTGTAACACCTTAAATAGATCTACCATATCACCGAGATGAGTGGATCTAGCTATGTATGTTCGTTATTTCGCCTTTCCATGTTACATTAAAATCAAACGACGGCACACAATTATGGTCCGATTCTCACGAAATTTTACACGGCGTCAGGGTTAGGGATAGCATAAAAGACTATTTTTTCTGGACCTAAAAAAAATTTTTTTCCTGTTTACAATTATAGAGAAGTCGATGCGAATTTTGCATGGGGTTAGAGTTTAAAACAGACATGGCAGGATCATAGAATTGTGGATGGTCGCTGGATAATATTTGATGGGTGATATTGATTATAACTTTACTGAGAATAATTTCAAAATTTTTGTTTACAAAAGTCATTTCCATCCATTCCATCCATTTTTGATGATAAAAGTCACTTCCATCTAAAATCACATACTCATCGGTAGTAGCCACCGACCTCTATATTGATGTTTGTTTCGTTGACATATATAGTGAGATATCTGAGATATAGACATAAATACAGAAATATACATTTTCAGTTATTGTTTTAAAATCCCATTGGACATGACACCTGTCATGGCTCCTGTCAAAAACCAAAATAACGATGTGACATTATTTCGAGAATAAAATCGATTCAAACCATGCAAGAATGTGAAACACGTGAAATTTTAGCAAGTGGTCAAAGGCTATAATAGGTGCGGGGCCGATCACGTGATACCCTACAATACTACAATATGTTGAAAGCCTCCTTATATCCAAATCCACTTTGGAAAATTTCGTTTTTGAAATAATGTCAAAGAGCCCTGTCCAGATGTTACCCTTCGGTTTTTGGGCATTTGTTACACTACACCCATGCGAAATTTCGTGAGGATCAGACGATTATTGTGACCTTTATATAATACCCTAAACATATAGTGTACAAAAACTTTAGAAAATGTAAAATTAAGAATTTTAAGTCAAATATAAAAAAATCGCATGCGATAAAAATGTGACAAAAAATAAAAAAATATTAACTTTTTTATTGTTGTATTTTTATGCGATCCGAATTGATGAGAATTGTGAAAATCTGTCCACTGGTTCTTGACTTATAAGGAGAATAACTAAGATCTATTTCATTTACATATATATTGTACTTATTTTGCGATTTATCCGATATCTTGGCATCATTATAATAATCAGGAGTGACCTTTAAATATATTTGTGTTTTGACGGAATTCAAACTATTCGCTGTTCAGTGGGCATTTTCGTATTTTTTGACATAAAACTTATGGTTTATTTTACCCGCTAAATACTGTCCGATTACTATTTAAATTGATTAGCTTCTGCCCAGCCTTGAACTAAAACTCCATGCAAAATTCCGCCTCGATTGGTTAATAATTGTGGCCGGTAAAGCAACAGCAAAATCAGATTTTTTGGCTCATTTCAACCCCTAAATAATTTGCGATCTCCAAAAGCAATGGGCTTATATTTTAAACCTAACTCCACCTCCATTTTCAATTTCGTGAGGATAGGGCCATAATTGAAACCTGGAGAGTGATTACAAATTAACATGGAGAGACGGACGGACATACATATCCATATAGACTCAGCTTGGCGAGATAGAAAGATCCATATATACTTTCCTATGTGGGAAACCAATATTTCGAGGTGTTACATAATTTTTGGCCCAATCAAACTTATAGTACCTCAAACACATAGTGTTGTAGGGTATAACAAGTAAAAAAGCTGTAAGTTCGGCCGGGCCGAACTTTTAATACCCTCCACAATTTGGTACAAATTTGGCAATTTCCAAAAAAAAACCGTTAAAAATTCTGTTAAAATCTTAAAAATACCGAATGCTTATACGACGACGTGGGCCTGCATAGGCAACTTTTGTCATAAATTATTACAATATTTAAATGCCGAACGTGGGGGGTACCGTTATATGGGGGCTATACGAAGACGTGGACCTGTACAGACAATTTTCTGGCATGGGCTGAAGTATCCATTACGAACTTCACATGCGAAATTTGAAACAATCCCTGTAAATAATGTCGCTAAAATCATTAAAATACCGAATATTGGGGGTACCGTTATATGGGGGCTATATGAAGACGTGGACCTACATGTCTCATTTTTTGACTTTGGATGAAGTATCCATTACGAACTTCAAATACCAAATTTGAAACGATTCCGGTAAATAATGTCGCTAAAATCATCAAAATACCGAATATCGGGGGTACCGTTATATGGGGGCTATATGAAGACGTGGACCTGCACAGATAATTTTCTGTCATAGGCTTTAGTATCCATTACGAACTTCAAATACCAAAATTGAAATAATTCCGGTGAATAATGTCGCTAAAATCATCAAAATACCGAATATCGGGAGGTACCGTTATATGGGGGCTATATAATAACTTGGACCTACATGGCCCATTTACGTACTTAACCTGCCTACTGGGAAAATATACATGTGTGCAAAATTTTAGCCTTCTATCTCAATTTGTTCGAAAGATAGCGTGATTACAACAGACAGACAGACGGACAGACAGACAGACACACAGACAGACAGACGGACATGGCTAAATCGTCTTAGAATTTTACGCTGATCAAGAATATATGTATAGTATGTGGAGGGTATAAAAACACCGACAGTTCCTCTTGATGATCTCCATAGAACTACATTCTGAGTCGATTCAAAGGTCGCATTTTTAGTTCGATTGTGATTTGTTTGGCCTAATGATGCACCCTATTGAAATTTGTTTAACCGGTCCAAATATAGATATAGCTTCGAAATATATATAATTCCGATTTCACGTTTATTGCGTAATATAAGCCTGCATAGCCTCTATTTTGGCACATTCTACCGAATCCTGTCTAATAGGGGTTCAGATATCAAAATTTGTCAAAGTCGGTTCAGAATTGGATATAGCTCCCATATATAATTTCATCCGATTTCAGGTCTCTCGTGTACCAAATGTGCAATATCACCCCAAAATGATGAATTTTGGCATATGTGACCGAATTCAGTATATAATAAAATATTTCGAATTTGATTTGAATAAACATATTTTCAGGTATAAGAAGAGCTCACTTATAAAGGGAGTCCCAACTACAGGAAAGACAGGCCGGTTTGACAAAATCGCGGTTTAATGGAAAATTTGACTTTTATTTAACATAAATATTATGGTTTATTTCACCCTCTAAATATTAACCGATGACCATCCAAATTGGAAAGCTTCACCCCAGCTTTAAGCTCTAGCCCCATGCTAACTTCCACGTCGATTGTTCTATAATTGCGACCTGTGGAGCAACTACAATTTTTTTTAGTCCATTTCTAACCCTAAATAATATGCGATCATCTCCAAAGGCAATAGGCTTTTATTCTGACACTAACCCCACGCCCATGCAAAATTTCGTGTGGATCGGTCCACATGGACAGGCGGACGGACGGACATACATAGCTAGAATGACAGCTTGGCGAGATAGGAAGATCCATATACTCGTAAAAATTCAAAATATTATTTTACTACTCAAGCCGTAATTTTCGATATATCTTAATTAAAATTCATCTGCACCGAATTTTTATTAAAAAATTTTAAATTTCCGAATATCAGATGGTACACTTTTATGGCCCCATATGGTTCACTTTTATGACCTCCGAAAAATATTAATTTATTTCTATTCGTTAAAATGTACAGAGAAAAAAATTCTTAATTACTTATTGGGGCCTTTCAAGGAGATCTCCATAGCAATCGTCAAACAGCCACATTTGAACCTTTATTGGCAAGAAAAATATTACTTAGAGTGTTAATGATATACATGCCGGCAATAAGGACAGCTAAATTGGAAGCATGAGCTGGGCCATGGGCATTGCTGGAGGCTAGAAATGCCATTTCAGTTGTTACTTTGGGAATTTCTAACAAACAACTTCTACCATAACTAATATTCCCAGCAAGTATTTATAATTAGCGTAATAAATTATCAAAAAAAAAAAAGTGTACGATAGCTATTTGTGCACACGCCGATACACGTTCAACAGCACCTTATATGCCTTTCTCAATGTTTTTTTTTTTTTTTCAATAAAGGTTTCCCATTTAACAGATATTGTGTTGAAAAACGAAAGTTATTATTTTTTTTTTGTTTATTATATTTCCATTCATTACTGTTTTTTTTTTACCAAAAAAAAAAAATTATTTCTAATTATTGTTTACATTGATTAGCCGTTATGAATTCAAGAAACGCATGTCTATAGACTTGAAATTCATTTATTTTTTGGCTTTTAATTTAACCTTGATTATGACCATTTATTCAGTTGTCTGAATCACACTATTTTTCGTTTCTTTTTGATTTTTATTTTTTCTGAATTCCTTCTTTGTTTTGCAGGTGAAATAGTACAGAAACCAGCTTGGGGCAAAGATCAACCGAACAACTACAACGGCGAACAAAATTGCGTGGTATTGGATGGCGGTCGCAATTGGCTGTGGAATGATGTAGGCTGCAATCTGGATTATTTACATTTTATATGCCAGCATGGTAAGTGGTTTTTTTTAGTTTCGGTTTCGGTATAGTGTGAAAAGAATTCCATAATGAGAGTGGTTAGACAACGGGTTGTGGGAGAATAGAAAAAAACTAACGTTTTGATTAAACGATTTTTTGAAAGTTGTTTGGCCATTTAGTTTAAATAAGTTTAAGAGGAGATTTACTATAAATATTAGCAACTACAAATGAAAACAAGTAAAAAACATTAAGTTCGGCTGGACCGAACTTTTAATGCCGTCCACCTTAGAATATATAGAATATATATAGAAGTACCTGAATTCACGCGTGTTTCACTTTAAACTTTATATACCAGTGAGACCGTTTGGATAATGTAGTTAAACTTATCAAAAAACCCTAAAGGGAGGCAGGCCGTTGCGTGGGGTATACCAAAACGGGAACCTCTATAGACAATTTTATACATCTAGGATTGTCATCTATTAAATCTTTTAAGATACCAAATTTGCAACAATTATGTGAGTAAATGTGACTAGGATTATCAAAATACCGAATATGGGTGAATATCGTTATACGTGCGCTATAGGACTAAATATTCAATGTTCTGCCATAGGGCTAGAACAAATATCAATTTTTGGAAAAATGTGGCAAAAATCATGAAAGTATTGAATATCGGGATGTACCGTCGTATGGGGGTGTGGTGGCACTCAGTATAAAATAAACTGTGCTTATAAAATATAATAAGCATCAAGTAGGCTAAGAATTATACCTTCGTATAAAATGTCAACAAAAATATTTTCATAAAATAAAATTTAGTATTGAATTTGAAATAAAAAAGAACACTTGTATCCATACTACATTGGTTACCCCGAACGAAAGAAAATAACAAATTTCAAACATGACAACCGAAACAATACAATCTAAATATCCCGTGCTGCTTTACGTGTTCCACCATTTTGGCGACAAAATCCAAGGCTGTGGTTTATTCAATTGGAATCTCAATTCGTAACAGCAGGAATTTCTTCCGACGAAACGAAGTTCCACACGCTAGTTGGGTCCATGGAAAGCAACATCCTAAGCCATGTGAGCCATGTTTTGGAGAATCCTCCAGCGAATGGGAAATATGATACGCTTAAGAAGACATTGCTGAACGAATTTATGGAATCCGAAGAAAACACGAAACATTGTATGGGCAAATCCGTTAAAATATGTGGCAAACATTATCAAAATACCGAAAATCGGTAGGTACCGTTATATGGAGGCTATACCAAACATGGACCTACACATACAATGTTTCGCCACCGAAGCTAGAACCCGCTATAACCTGTTCAGCCACACAAGCTAGAACCGATTATGACATACAAATACCAATTTTTAGTCAAATTCGTGAAAAATGTGGCAAAAATCATAAAAATACCGAATATTGGGAGGTACCGGGAGGGCTATTCCAAAACGTTGACCGATATATTCTATTTTCAATACCAACCATCCTAGACACAATACAAATTGTTCCGCCAAATTTTGAAGCTCTTCGTCAAATAATGTGGGCTGTATCGTGATTTCAACAGACAGACAGTCATCGTTAAATCGACCTTGAATTTTGTGCTGATTATGAATATTTATATAGTTTGTGGTGTCTACGTCGAATATTTAGAGATGTTACAAACGGAATGACAAAGTTGATATACCTTCCTTTCCAAGGTGGAGAGTATAAAAATGTAGTTGGTAGCAAAATAATATTGGAACTATAGCCGGACTTTACAAAATTTTCTCGCTATTATATTCAGATATTCCTACTAGCCAATATCCCATTCAAATAATAAAGCTTTTTTATTGAAACCTTACTTTTTATGTGAAACTTTCCTTATTTTAAATAGTGTACTAGTCTCAAATTGTGTACTTTTATAAAACATTCTTAGGAAAAATTCATCTTTTGCAATTTTTCTCAAAAGTCTGTTTTACATCGTTGACTCATGCCAAATATTTTTGCCAGAAACCTGGTATTCCCTACTATCGAAGTCTTGCTCCCCATCCACTTGCTTACTATTCACAACTGAAATTGTTGTATTATATCGACAATATTTTATCAGAAGCTCTGCTTTCCACCCACATCTAAAATCAAGTTCTTTATCGAATTTTTTTGACAGTACTCCTTTTTTACATTCCATATCGTGGATTTAATCAACAAGTTTTGGATGGAGTCTTGAACCCTTTTCACACCACATATTGTGGACTTATATCCCTAACTAAAAAAATTGGACCCTTGGTGTGTAGGCGTCTGCTAAGCCTGAGGTTTTGGGAATTCGTAATAAATGGGTACAAAACGTACTAAAACGTACTAAAAATTTAATATTTTGTTTTGGACAACCGGAATGAAATACATTTCTGAAAATTGAAATGTTGGAGTGCAGTATAAATGTATGAAAGGGTTTTTCGAAATATGAACTTTAAGTTTACGAAAAGTTCAGAAAGGTTACTAAACTTCTAAAATAGTACAATTTAGAATTATGTGAACGGAGAGAGCTAAAACTTGAAAGTTTGATATATGAAGGTAGTTTTGGAAATGGGTACTAAGTGTTTGTGGCAGTTTGGTTTAAGCTGAACGGATGAAGTTGAAATTTTTAAATTTTGAATTGGGGTCGTTTTTTGTGGTAGGTTTGTGATAAAGAGAAGGTTTTTGAAATGTGTACTACAAACATAATTTTTAGTTTTTTTTTGTACATTTTATTCAATGAAAGCAAAAAATTTCGAAAATAGCATCAAATTTTAGAATAAGTTTAGATTTGTTCTGATCGGTCGCCTTTGACACGAATTATTGCCTTCAAACAGCCAATGAAAACGTCACACGCAGCCCGAATGTTGTTCTGTATTTTGTATTCGGTATTTTGGCCCATTCTTAGCGAAGCGCTTGTTTGAGGTGATCGAAACTTTGGAATTTTTTAGTGCCAACCTTGCTTTCCAAAATACTCCAGACACAGCAGTCTAACGAATTGGTATCCGGAGATTTTGGTGGCCATTGTGCGCTGGAAACGAAGCGTGGAACCTCATTTTGTAATCATTCTTGGGTGGCGCGTGCTGAGTACTGTTGGAATGCCCAAGGTCTGTAGCCAAAATGTTTGCGTGCTTTAATACACACTTCAGAATATTTTCGCGATAATATTCAGCATTTATTCTAATGCCACGGTCGATTAATACGAGCGAAGAGCGACCATCGGCTGTTATGGCGGCCCATACCATCACCATGGCCCACGCTTGAGTTCTGGTGGCCAACCGAAGGTGCACATTTTCAGCTGACCTCTTTGGCAAGTAAACACGTTGCTGGACAACAAATGTTTTCTCATCGGAGAAAATCAAATTCGGCAGTTCATCACTTTCCGCTAAGCGAAGCAACTCTTTAGCTCTTTTGAGTCTATTTCCTTTCTGTTGCAGTGTAAGTTCTTGCACTTTTCGGTATTTCAATGGCTTTACCCCGAACTCATTTTTCAATACTTGCCGAATGAAATATTGCGATATGTTCAGCTCACGAGCCATTTTTCGTCTACTGCGATGCGGGTTTCGATCAAGTCGCTTCTTTACTTTTCGAACCATTTCTGCTGATGTTGCTGTTTTCTTCCGTCCACTTCCTTGACGTCGGGCTACGCTACCAGTATCACGGTAACGAGAGATGGTACGAGACACAATCGATTTATTCACATTTAAATGCTGGAGTGCTTTAACGATAGCCACGTGTGGTTTTCCAGCCAAATAAAAAAAATCACGCTTGAATTCCATCACGAATAGCTTTTTTTCTGGAAATTCTCGCCATAATTCCTGTGTACTCTTGTAAACAATATAATGAGCTGTCACTGTAATAATTTTAACAGCTGTCGGACGAGTGTCTTAGAAATGATAGCAGTCTGAAGTTGTTTGCAGTTTTTTCATCTCACCCTGTATATATAGGTTCCGTCAATTATTTTTATTTTAAATCGAGTGTAGTTTCGGCTTTATAGTACGTATCGCCGTCCTGTTGAAACCAAATATCGTTCTCTCAATTCTTCTGAACAAAAAATTTTGTGGCCACTCCTTGCTCATTTTCGAAGAAAAATGGACCAAAAATGCATCTGGACCAAAATCCGCACCAAAAATTGGCTCGTTTTGGGTGCGTTAGCTTTTCACAATACTTCAAATTCGTCAACATGTAATTTTGGGGATGAATTAAAATTTCGGTATTTTTCAAACAAAATTTGTTGTCCATTTCGAACGCTAAATATTATCCGATGCTTATCCACAGTGGTAAGCTTCTAGCCTATGCTAAACTCTAATCACGTACAAAATTTCGCGTCGATCGGTCTATGATAATCCCTTTAGAGCGGTCATCTCCCCAAACCTAACTTCGTGCATGATTACAATTTAATATGGGCAGACGGACGGACACACATAGCTAAATCGACTCAGCTCAGAGAGTTAGGAAGATCTATATATAGATTGATGGATATTGGAACAATATGTCGAGGTATTACAAACTTTATGGGCTTTATGGGGTATAGGGTATAACAACACCTAAAAAGTCTATGCAGAAGTTATTGATTCCCAAAAATTCTGCCAGGCCGCACTGGCTCTTATTACCCCTTAAAAGCCGACTTCCATATAAAAAATATGTGTTGCAATATGTCAATTGTTCCGCTCCGACTTTCTTCGATGTCATAATTATGCAACCGGCATCTCAAATTTCTTTCCTCTTTTTCATCAAGTCACCGAGTCACACAATTTCCTCTACTAATACTCAACTGATTTTCCTCTTCCTATCTGTTTATTGCTTTCATCTTCTGTTACAGACAAGGCCTCATCAAATTAAGACCTTCATAGGAAACTATCAATTTTCAATTTCAACTTCATTTTTTTTCATTTCATGTTATTCAATTATTTGCTTGTTAAACGAAGTGTTAAAACTTTCCAAAAACAACAACAACAACCTCATTACATTTTTTCGATATTAACAATTTCCCTTTCGATTGAAAACCATTTTTCTTGCAGCTCCCCTATCTTGTGGTTCACCAGATTCACAGCAAAATACAACAATTGTTGGTAAAAACTTCACCATTGGCAACAAAATCCAGTACCAATGTCCCAAGGGTCATTCGTTAATCGGTGATGCAGAACGTACATGTCGCACCGATGGCACCTGGAGCGGAAAGGCACCCACTTGTAAATGTATGTGGAAAATGAAACAACAAAAAGTATTATATAGACAACAACAACAACAACGAAACGTACGGCAAAGCCCACAGCTTGTATGCAGGCATATGTAATCCGCATTCACTGCAATGCATTGTTTGGTGGACCCTTTGTTGTTAGTTTTGTCGGTTTTTGTTGTTGTTTATATGGTAAATTATTTCATATGGCCTTTTTTTGTGTTAATATTGCTTTTTGTTTGTTCGAATATATGCAGATGTCGATTGCGGTCCACTGCCGGAATTGGAACACGGCACAGTAAAGCTATCTGAACAGCGTACCAGTTATGGAGTACAGGCAACCTATTCATGCCACGAAAATTACACCCTGATCGGCAATGAGAATCGAACCTGTGAGTTGGATGGCTGGACTGGTAAACAACCCGAGTGTTTGGTTGATTGGTGTCCCGAACCGCCACAAATTCAGGGTGGTTCGGTTATAGTCAGCAACAAGAGAGCTGGGTCCACAGCAACCTATGAATGTGAAGCTGGCTATGTTCTGGTTGGAGAACCGGTAAGGACCAAGATTTTTCAATTTTGAACAAAGAAGAACATTTGAACCCTTAACTGGGATCTCGGAAACTTCTTTGAATTTTGAGATTAAAATTTTTTTCTTTATTTCTGATTTTAGATAATTTCCTGTGGTCTAGGCGGCGAATGGTCCAGCAAGGCACCTTCATGCCGTTTCGTGGATTGTGGTTCACCGGCCCGACCTGATCATGGTTTGGTTACATTGGTAAATGGTACAACAACTGTTGGCTCTGTGGTTAAATATGACTGTGAAGAAGACTACTGGTTAGATGGAAATTCAGAGTTCGTCTGTACCAAGGAAGGTAAATGGTCAGGCGATGCACCGGTCTGTGAATTAGTAACATGTGATACGCCAAATGTACCCACCGGATCCTTTGTTGTTGGCTATGATTATAATGTCCATTCAAAGATACAATATAATTGTGATCCAGGTTATGTCCTAAAGGGTGATCCCATACTGGAGTGTATGGACAATGGTGAATGGAGTGCTGAGGCACCGTTTTGTGATTGTAAGATATTTTGGAAACTTTAAACCTAATCAAATGAGTAATGTGAAATATTATCGAATTAGATATCGATTGTGGTGAAATTACACCCATACCCTATGGAAGCCTTAAGTACACCAACAGTACCACATATGTGGGTTCAGAAGTCACATTCAGCTGCTCCCCCTCGCATAAATTGAATGGTGTGCCAAAGAGAATTTGTTTGGAGTCAGGTATTTGGAGTGATGCCTCGCCCAGATGTGAGGGTAAGTAAAGGGAAACTGAATGAAAATCTAAATAAAATTAAATTAAATCGGATAATTGCAGAAATACGTTGTATGGAACCTGTATTGGCTGCCCATAGTATACTATCGGTTACCGGCAATGATCGCATGTATGGCAGAACTTTGATAAGGACCTCCGAAACATCATCCAATGCAGCACAGACTTATAGGTATGTACAACAACCTTTGAAGTCTATATTCCAGGTCAATGAATTGGAACAATTAGCCATGAAATTCCTGACTAAATAAAAAAAAACAAGTAAAAAAGCAGCTAGGTTCGGACGTGCCTAACTTTTTATACCCTCCACCATTTGAAAGAAACTTTAAATGAAACTTCAAGAAAATACCGCTCAAATGAAAACCGGGGCTGTAGTTACGATTCCGAACTTCAAATACGAAATTTGAAATAATTCCGCTGAATATCATCGAAATACCAAATAAAGGGAGGTAACGTTATACAGGGTTGTCCATATTCGACGGAGCCATCTGGCAACGCCATAACTTTTGACAGAGATGTCACATCGCTTAATGATATACCGCGTTTGAAGCGTCAGCCCAAGCAGATTTTTACCATGAACACGTCACGCGAGCGCTCTGAAATTTACATTCAACAGAAGAAGTCAATTGTGAAAACACAACGTGCTTTTAAAACATTAAAAAATGTGAGAAGTGCGCCTTCTAAGAACACCATTAAGCGTTTATACGAAAAATTTTCGACTGGTAAGGCTCTTTCGAATTCGAAGAGGCCATATAAAAGTAGACCAAGACGATCGGCCGAGAATATCGCTGCCGTACGAGCCAGTGTTGAGAGGTCCCCAAGAACATCCCAAAAACGCCGTTCTCAGCAGTTGGGCGTACAAAATTCAATTGACGCAAAGAATGTTGCCTGCGGACAAGCCTCGTCGATTGGAATGGGCCCAAAGAGTCATGGGCCCGTCGAATATGGGCAACCCTGTATGTGGGCTATACAAAGACGTGGTGGACCTGCACAGACAATTTTCTGTCATAAGTTGTAGTACCTATTGCGAACTTTAAATAGAAAATTTAAAAAAATCCAGTTAGTAATGTATCTAAAATCATCAAAATACCGAATATCGGGAGGAATCGTTATATCGGGAGGTATACGATATCGTGAACCTATCTAGACAATTCTCTTCCTGGGGATAAAGTACTCATAAGGAACTCCTTGCGTGGATTTTCATACAATTTCATTGAAAATTCTGGCTACAATTTTCAAAATACCCAATATCGGGAGCACCGTTATATGGGGACCCATATAGCCCATCTTCGAACTTGATCTGCTTGCATATAAAAAGACTGATCTGTGTAAAATTTTAGCTTCCTATCTTAATTTGTTTTGACTCTAGAGTGATTACAACAGACTGACAGACGGACGGACGGGCAGAAATATTAGGATGTGCTGAATTTCAAAATAATTGAATGCTCATTTCGCGTTTTTTTGCATAGTTGTTATTCCTCTTTGTGAGAGAGGTACTAGAAGGAGTGGATCGACAGATCTTGTGTTTATAAATATTGGTATTTAACCCTTTGTGGGGAGGTAAATTTTGGAGTGTACCGCTGTCCATTTTCCCACCTGACATAGCACTCATGCAAATATTGGGATTTGCAAAGTTTGCACAAAATTGGATGATGCTTTCTTGTTTTATGAAGTAAATTATTTTCTGTGAAAATGTGGGCAGATATACTAATAGGTGGACCGCTATTGCCCATCTCCGAACTTGATATAAGTTTGAAAATAATATTAGGATTTACCAAGTTTTAAAACAAACCAGATACTCTCTTCCAGAGCTATCGTGCGCACCAGCCAGACCGACCGACTCCCCTAAATCGACTCCAAATGTCCTGAAACGGATTTGGTCAAAAGAGAGATACGTTCCGAAATCGTTATTTCAATGACGCACGTCTAGACCGTATCAAATGTACCCATATGGCTGAGGGTATAATCACTGATGGAAGGGACCAAATGTATAATTATCCACAATTTGTATACCCTTCACCGTTTGTAACACCTCGAAATGCACATTTTAGACCCTACAAAGTTTATATATTCTTGATCAGCATAAAATTCTATGTCGATTTAGCGATGTCCCTCTGTCTGTCCGTCTGTGGAAATCACTCTAGCTTCCGAACGAATTGAAGTAGATTGATAAAATTTTACTCAAATGTATGTTATGTCTGCAGAATTTTTGGTATTGAAAATGGGCTATGTAGGTCGACGTTTTGGTATAGCCCCTATATAACGGTACCTCCCGATATTCGGTATTTTGATGATTTTAGCGACATTATTCAACGGAATTGTTTCAAATTTGGTATTTGAAGTTGTAATGGATACTACAGCCTAAGACAGAAAATTCTCTGTGCAGGCCCACGTCTTCGTATAGCCCCCATATAACGTTACTCCCTATATTCGCTATTTTTATGATTTTATCTACATTATTACCGATTTTTTTAAGTTTCGCATTTGAATATTGTAATGGCTTTTGACAAATGTTACCTATGTAGGTCCATGTTGTCGTATAGACCCTAATATGACAGCTACATTTGGTATTTTTAAGATTTTAATAGAATTTTTAACGGATTTAATTGTTTTTGAGAATTGCCAAACACGTTCCAAATGGTGGAGGGTATTGAAAGTTCGACCCGGCCGAACTTACAGCATTTTTACTTCTTTTTTTGTGGATCGTGTGTTGGAATTCACACTCAAGCAAAACGTTATATGAACATATTTATTTCTTTTATCCTTAGAATTGGAGCATTGGCCAAATACCGATGCGAACGTGGTTACAAGATGGTGGGTGAGGCATTGGTTACCTGTGAAGATAACGGCCAGTGGAGTGGTAATGTACCAGAGTGTGTATGTAAGTATTTCACAGACAGAAAAAAAAACAATATCTAGGGATATATTTTATTTATATATTTTAAATTTAAATCATTTACCATTTGTAGATGTCGAATGCGGTCCACCACAAAATATCACCAATGGCAAAATGACACTGGCCACCAATGCCACATATTATGGTGCGGCGGCCCTTTATGAATGTAGTGAGAATTTCAAGCTGGATGGTGTATCACGTCGCCTCTGTACAGAAGATGGAACATGGAGTCATGAGGCACCACAGTGTGTTGAGATAACATGTGATGAGCCAGAGCTGAGTGAAAGTGTCATTGTTGAGGCTGGTGAACGTTCAGTGGGCTCTCTGGCCAAATTCAGGTGTCAGCGCGGTCGTATTATGACCGGAAATGATACAAGAACTTGTCAAAAGAATGGCAAATGGTCTGGCAAGAGTCCGACATGTAAACGTAAGTAGAAAATATTAAAAACAGAAATGAATTGGATAATCAGAACGGGATTCTATACATAATTTTTAAAAGAAAATTTAATAATAGAGAACATTGTAAAAAGAAGACTACTTTTTAAATTCCCATTGCCTTGTGGAATATTTTTTTAATATTATTCTCATCACTGATAGGTGGAGGGTCATCTTGGAGTTTCTATGGACAATGTGGACCATTCCATGTTTTCTGTAGACAAGAAGTACCTATTGATCTTCACTCTATTCTATTGTGAGTTTTCACAAGCCTTTACCTAAGCTTTCTATTGTAAATAGAACATCTCTAGGACGACAACAGATGACTTCTAAGTACTGTATGGACAAGGAAAGGTGCCAAGACTCATATGCGTCTTTTAGGTTTTTTATATGCAATAAAATAGTTCTAGGTCTTCTAAGGGAAATAGGTATTCTATAGGGCCTAGAAAGTCCTCTCCATAAATGAAACCCCTCTAGATCTACTTTAGACCACAGAGGACCTCTAAGTATTCTATAGGTAATGGAAGATTTCAAGTTCTTATGACGACAGTTAACATAGGGCTCTGGTTCTCCACAGGCAACAGAATGTCTGAAGGTCTTCTGTGGACAATAAGAAAAAAGTCCTCTGAATAGAAGAAGACCTTCTTCTCCGGACAGAAAGAGACAACTGGCTCTATTCGGTCTTCTCTGGAAAAAAAGTCAGAAGAAATCCTCCGGGTATTTTAAGAACGAATAAGAATATCAGTGTTTTTTTCAGAATAGAAAGTGACTTATGGCTCTATTCGGTCTTCTCTGAAAGAAAGGTCTATTAGGTTCCTCTGGGTAGAAAGACACCTATGAGTCTTCTCTAAACAAAAAAAGGAAAAAAAAAATTGAAATGAACGAGACTTTGCGAACATCTATAGACAAAAAAGTTACTTGGGGTCTTCTCAGGACAGAACAAGTCATGTGGGTTCAGGAGAGACGAAGTCTTCTGGTTTTTCTCCGGTTAGAATGACAAGAAGAAAGCCTCTCGACCATATATGGATAGAAAAACACCTTTAGTTATGTCTTGTGGTCGGTCTTCCTGAACAGAAGGTCTTCTCTGGATAGAAAGACAGCTATGGGTCTTCTCTGAATAACAAGAGGAACAGAGGTTCTTACTCGGGAAAGAAAAAGTCTTTACGAACTTCTATAGACAGAAAAATTTTTCGTGGTCTTCTCAAGACAGAAGAAATCTTTCCTGAGCTTCTGTCTCTTCTGTTTTGTTTCTGGACAAAATGAAACTTCGGGTTATACTCGGTCTGCTTTGAACATAAGAAAGCGTTCTCGGCCATATCTGGATCGAAAGACATATTTAGTTCTTCTCTGCACAGGAAGACATATTTGGGCTTTCTCAGGACTGAAATAGGACTCTGATTCTATTCTGGAAAGAAAGAGACTTCAGGGACTTCTGTGGACAGGTGGAGATTTCGGGAACTTCTATGGACTGAAAAATACTTCAGGGTCTTCTATGAACATCAAAAAAAAAAAAAAAATATCTTTGAGACTTCCCTGGACAGAAAAAGGCCTCTTGGTTTTTTCTGGACAAAAAAAATGTGGGGCTATTTAAGGACCCAAAAGGGGCCTTGGGATCTCCTGTACATAACAGGCGACCTCTGTATCAGCGGTGGAGAACAAAAAACTATAGTTTTTTATTTTAATATATTCTATGAGTAACAGAAGTCTTTATATGAGTTAGTAGCCTTTTGGGTCTTCTATAGAGACTTTATGACTTCTGCCCCATATATCCAAACAACAACGAACGAACAAACGGTATAAGTAATACTTTCCAAATCAAATTTCATTTTTCAGAAAATGTTCAAAATTTATTTTTTCTACATCAAATGTTGGCTATCGATTTTTTTTAACAATTTTGAAATCGATATTGTCGAAAAATGGGATTTTTTGTCCATTTATGTCGAAGACGGGCGACCTATGATTACAGAGATTTGAAATATGCTCCCTTTAAAAAAGCTGTATATTTATTCCAAAATTCCATTTCAGCCGTTGACTGTGGTCGCCCTCTGCCCATTGAAAACGGGCGCGTCATTGTGGTGAATGAGACAACCATATATGGTGGCTCAGCTGAATATCACTGCATACCCGGTTTCAATCGTATCGGTCAGTATTTGCGCAAATGTACCGAAGATGGTACCTGGAGTGGTGATGAGCCCCGCTGTGAATTGACAGCCACAGAAGCTCAGGAAAGTTCTGGACTTGGAACGGGCATTGCAATTGGAGCTACGGTCATTATAGCTCTACTATTTCTGATTGGTCTCATTTTTATACATCGCAATAAGGCCAGGCCAGTAAAGAATACGGAAAATGTTCAAGCAGCAGAGACCAAAGATGAGAGGAGTGCAGCGGTTATGTCATATTCCACGCTGGAGGCCAACACACGTATGTCCATGGATCATGGACCACCGGCCACATTCAATACATTCCATGGTGCGGGAAGGGGATTGGCCAATGGTAATGGTTCAACGGGAAGGGGTAAGTGAAACAATTATTTTTTTGTGGTACTCATATTTATATAATTTTTTATTTCTTTAGAAAACATTTACGACCAAATACCAAACGAACAGTTCTACGATGCCCCCTATGAGATGCGCAACAACGATGAGGTCTATGAGCCTGAACCCTCAGCGGGCAATGTCATAACTATCAATGGTATATCTGTGAGATAAACACTTTTGTTAGATAGGAGCCGGAGAAAAAACAAAACGCAATTGTTTTCAAAAGTTTTACATCGAACAGCTATAATCCAAAAGTGTGTGTTGAAATAGTTTTTTTTTTTAATTTTATAACAAATTCGAAAAAAGTTTTACTCTATGTTGTCTGTGTAATTTAGTGTTTTATTTTTGTTTAAGAGACTTGACTGTATTATTTCAAATAATTGGTTTTATTATTGTAATTAGTTTGTAAGTGTAACTATATAGACTAGAATGTATACCCACTAGGACGTCCCTTGTATGGATGTCATAAAGATTTGCATAACTCAAAAATCAAGCAAATGGCAATATAATAAATATATTTTGTAGATTTGTGTAAAAAAGAAGATGTAGACGGACTACTGTTATGTTTTTTATATTATTATATCGTAGAGAGTAGCTGTATATTTTAAAAATCGATTTAGCTATAAGACCTATTGTATATATGTATTTTATAAATAGTATGTGATTTCTTATAACTGTACGACATATATATTTATTTTGGCATGCTACTAATTTTCTTATTCTCATGTTTAAGATCGTAAGCGATTGTAAAGCATATTCAAATAGAGAATAAAGATATTGATATTTGAAAGTAAAAAAATGGTTTAGTTTTGTTGACACAAAAATATGTATTGAATATTTTTATACCCTCCACCATAGTATATACCCTCCATACTATGGTGGAGGGTAAGAAAGTTTGCCATTCCGTTTGTAACACCTAGAAATACACATTTTAGACCCCACAAAGTATATATATTCTTGATCAGCATAAAATCCTATGTCGATTTAGCGATATCCGTTAGCCTGTCCGTCTGTGGAAATCACTCTAGCTTCCGAACGTAGAAGTAGATTGAAAAATTTTTACTCAAATGTATGTTATGTGTGCAGGACTTTTGGTATTGAAAATAGACCCTGTAGGTCCACGTTTTGATATAGCCACCATATAACGTTACCCCCCGATATTCGGTATTTTGGTGATTTAAGCGACATTATTCACCGGAATTGTTTCAAATTTGATATTTGATATCCGTAATGGATGCTACATCCTATGACAGGAGATTGCCTGTGCAGGTCCACGTCTTCGGATAGCCCCCATATAACGGTACCTCCCTATATTCGGTATTTTGATGATTTTATTTACATTATTAACGACTTTTTTAAGTTTCACATTTGAATATTGTAATGGCTTGTGACAAATGTTACCTATGCAGGTCCACGTCGTCGTATAGACCCTAATAAGCTACATTTGGTATTTTTAAGATTTTAACAGAATTTTAACGGATTATATTGTTTTTGAGAATTGCCAAATTCGGCCAAATGGCGCGGCCGAACTTACAGCTTTTTTACTTGTTACATAAAACATTTAGTTGATGAAGTTTTCAACGTACAGCAACCCGTGGTGGGTGTGGGAGCATATTATCATTTGGAAAAGCCAAATCGGCAAGTGGAGGAAGTGAGATTGTATTATGATTTAAGTTTCACATGAAAAGGGTTTCCGTAATAGACATATTACGCCAATTAATTGAAACTTAAATTATACTTTAGAAGTTTATTGAATATCAGGGAAACAGTTCGGATTTTATGAGAGTTATGTAATTCAAAATATCAACTCAATATTACGATATTTCAAGATGCAACCAACCGCATTCTCCCAAGGTTTTATATAAGGCTTATATTTTTTATACACCACAACACACTGTGGTACAGGGTATTTTGTCTTTGTAAATTTGTTTGTGACAGCAGAAGGAAACGGGAAACTATGTTTCTAGTTTCTTTTCATTGAATCACATTCTGAATCGATTTATGCATGTCCGTCCGTCTGTCTCTCCATGTATTTTTGTAACCAAAGAACAGGTCGGATTTATTGTCTGATTGAGATGAAATTTTCCACAAATAATTTTTTGACCCTAGCACGAATAATTCAGCCAAGAAGCAGAATTCACCAAATTCGGTTCAGATATAGATATAGTTCCCATAAGTATGTTTTATTCGATTTGGTGTTTAAGTCACCCATACCCTTGATATGCACTCCACAACAATGATATTTGGTACCAGATATCAGTCATAACTCTGAAATACCTGTGCCAAATTTTATTGAGATCGATTCATATTCTGATATAGCTTCCATATATAACTTCGTTCGTTTTCAAGTATATTGTTCGCCAAATGTAAAATATTAGCCCGAATGTGATGAATTTTGACAACCAAATTTAGCTTAGAATAAAGTGTGTTGAATTCCGGCTCAGATATAGCTATGGCTCCCATTTATATTTTTCATCCAATTGTATTTATATGTCACCCATATCCGTATGATACACTCCATAACAAGAATTTCCGCTACAAGTGTAGCCTAAAAAAGTCTCATATTTATATATTTCCCCATAATCTGATGCAAATAATACATTTTATATGTAGATATTCTGAAAGTCATAACATACATTCCATAGCACTGATATTTGGTTCGAGGGGTCACATACAACATAAATTTACCTCTGTCAACTTAAATGGAAATCGATGAAGATATAGCTTCTATAGTGCTTTAGAGCATTAATACGCAAATAACACCTGAGGTCGATCTAGCGGTGCCCGTTCCTCTATCTTTCTGACTGGCTCTTGTACATGATAATTATCAAGGGAGTATCCGATTTATTCCAACCTTAGGACATTATAATTTTACAGGGTTGCCCATATACGACGGACCTTTGGGCCCTTTGGGCCCATTCCAATCGACGAGGCTTGTCCGCAGGCAACATTCTTTGCGTCAATTGAATTTTGTACGAAACAAATGCAAACCTATGCGAATAATCCGTTGTAAAGTGGACCGAGCCATGCCCAACTGCTGAGAACGGCGTTTTTGGGATGTTCTTGGGGACCTCTCAATACTGGCTCGTACGGCAGCAATATTCTCTGCCGATCGCCTTGGTCGAATTTTATATGGCCTCTTCGGATTAGAAAGAGCCTTACCAGTCGATAATTTTTCGTATAAACGCTTAATGGTGTTCTTAGAAGGCGCACTTCTCACATTTTTTTCACAATTGACTTCTTCTGTTGAATGTAAATTTCAACTATTTCAGAGCGCTGCGTGGCGTGTATTGGTTCATGGTAAAAATCTGCTTGGACTGACGCTTCAAACGCGGTATGTCATTAAGCGATATGACATCTCTGTCAAAAGTTATGGCGTTGCCAGATGGGTCCGTCGAGTTAGGAAATATCGGCCCATTGTTTCTGGTACTTCTCCATCAAGAGATTAGAGCTTTCACAGAAAATAACTAACCTAATAGAACAAAAATTATTATTCAAACTTTGCAATTCCTAATATTGCTATCAGTGCTATGCCAGGTGATTAAACGGGCAATATCGGACCCCTATATCAAGTACATCCCACAAAAAGATCAATATTTTAAATAATCATAAGTTTTATTAATGTGAACTTAGAGTCCGATTCCCTTCAAATCACATCCCAATATTGTTATAAACACAAGATCTGGTGGGATATAGCGCACCACTTCTTCAGGTACCTCCACAAGGTTCAAAATTGTGAATAATTATTATAAAGTTATTTTGGCACTTCGTTAATCTCAATATTTTCACCAATCATAGCTATAATGTGGATATATCAGCCCACTCCTTCTATTCCTCCCACAAACTGTCAACATTTTGAATAATTATAACCCTCTAATATACGAATTAATTTAATGAATTTCGTCTATCTCAATATTTTCACCAATCATATATTTATTGTGAATATCAGATATTTTGGTCCACTCCTTTTGGTTCCTCCCCCCGCACAGGGTCAAAGTTTTGAATAATTATATATCTCATAAAATGCTAAATAATTCACCGATATTACTAATGCTATGCTTTCACCAACATTATATCTAGTGTAACAGATCGGCCCATTACTTATGGTACCTTTTTGACAAAGGGCAATATATTGAATATTGTAACTCTCATGAAAGGTGAAAGTATTTTCCAGTTCTCTTCAAAATTCACACATTACAATATTTGTGCTAACATTTGTAGATCCAATCTCTGTTGTACGTTCCAAACAAGGTGTACATAAAAAAGAGTGAAAAGCTGACGTCGATAAAATGGCTAACTTTTTTAAAATTATCAATTTCACAGCACTTTATGTTTATACTCTCATCCTTAGGTTGAAAAATTCGTCGGAGACCCCATAATTCAATTTAACAGGGTCCGTCCATTTGTTGAAATCAAGTTGGATGTTAACATTTTAAAGATGCTTTAATTAAATTTTGCCTAAAATATTTATTGTTAAAAATGGACTGTACCGGCCCATATTTAGGTATTGCGTAGGATGTGATTCTTATCTCCAACCGAACCAGCTGTAATTTAATTCTTCTATCAGGGGAAGTTTTGATCGTTGTTAAAGGTTGACTGTCGCATATTTTTCCCTTCAACGGTCAATATTCTCATTCAAAGATAATCCAAATCACCGGTCTCCAATATACTTTTATTTAAGTAAAGTACCGACTTTACCTTCTACAGATTTGGGTGCTACAGAGAGCAGAATTGAATTTCCCAATCATTGTCGCCTTTGCAGTCAATGCTAAATTTTTGAGCATGCATTTGCGCGTAATACTATTCTCTAATAACTTTTTTTGTAGATCCTTGATAGGACAAGGGCCATAAGTTAATATCCAAATAAACTTTCCATTTTCATGCCAAATTACAAATTAGTTTTTAAGCGTATTGTGTTCTGCTATAGAAAATAAAAAATATCTTTCCATTTCAGGAAAAAATATTTCCTACCATTATTTAACGATTACTGAATCAGCACCATCTAGTGTGATAAATATGAACTAAAATTATTTGTGTGGATTTTTTAATTGATTGGTGTCCACACTAAGAAATTAATATCGGTAAATATAGTTTGAAACAAGATAAAAGTTATCTTAGATGCATATCTGTTGATGTTACATGGCCTTGCTATTGGATGATTTGTCGTTGGTAATGCATTCTGTATTCCATATGCATATGAGTGCTAGCTATTTATAACATATTATTCAATAATATACCATAGTAATGTCGATAAGAAAAGGAAGCCTTACATATTAAAATTTATACATTTTATATATTCATCCATGGATAGAAACTATTATTTAACTTTATTTTAACTACAGTTTATGTAGATGTTATTTTGTTTATTTATTTACAATAATTTTGTAAAGATATCATAAGTATAGCATGCAATACTTTTATTGAAATATGTAAACTTCATTGGAACATTTTGTATCATGCTATATTATAGCTCGTGGTTTTGAGTTTGGAAAATAGATGGCGCCATAAGTAAATTGACTGGAATAAACGAATCACCCAAGATCTTGAAATACACTCCTTTATTTCTTAAAATATCATTCCGACTATAAAACTTTTTCCCCAATTTTCGATTGTTAGGAATATAAAAGTGTATTAACTTCAAATTTAATCTTCAGATGTTTTCAAACGTGATGCCACGAGACAATGCTAAATATTATGGCAGGTGTACCATATTTACCCCCAGTTTCGTATTAATGGGAATTAAAAAAAAAAAAAAATTAACATACATATTTCTGTATAGTTTTTACAATATCTCCGATATCAGACTATGTACGCCAGCAACATCAGTATCAATAAGACGTGTCACTTTTTTATGTACTAGTGATTTAAAAATAAAAATTATGGTCCATTTCATCCGTTTAATATTATCCGACGACCATCCAAAAAAGTAGGCTTCTATCCTGTTTTAAACTCTAACCGTGTGAAATTTTGTTTGCAATTTATTGCCCATTTTATCAGATTTTAGCAATTTTTTGCCCATTTCAACCACTTAATATTTTGCGATCATCTCCAAAAATAATAATATTCCATGGTGACTCAAACCCAAACTCTATGAAAAATTTCGTATAATCGGACCATTTTTGCAACCTTTGTTTACAAATTAACATGGACGGACACACATAGCTAGATTGACTCAACTTGATATATCATCATGGGTCTAGAAACAATATTCCAGGGTGTTAAATTTTTTTTAGCCCAATTAAACTTATAATACACCCAAAAATATGTTCAAAGCAACCACGATATTTGTTCGGAAAGACATCATTAGCGTTTATAACAAGTAAGCAAAGGCTATAGCCGTGCGGGGCCGACCATGTGATAACCTACAACACTATAATATGTTGGAAGCCCTCTTATGTGCAAATCCATTCTGTCAGATTTCGTTTGTTAAATAATGTCATTCAGCCCCGCACAAATGTTACATTTGTTTTTTGACCGGGGGAACTTGCCCTATATATACGATCTCTGTCGTGCGGATAGGCAAAATTTCGTGTCCATTGTTTTTAATTGTCACCTATAGACCGGCTGCAATACTAGGAAAATTTTAATTTGTTGGTCCATTTGAACCCTTAAAAGTACATCTTTGAAAGCAATAGGCATCAGTTTTGACCCTAACCCTACTCATATGCAAAATTTCGTGAGGATCGGGTGATAATAGTGACCTGTATATAATACTCTGAACACATAGTGTTGTAGAGTGTGAGAAATCTTTACAAAATTTACAATTCAAAATTGCAAGTCAATTTTTAAAAATCGCATTCGATAAAAATATGACAAAAATTGAAAAAATGTAACAAAAAATATTTACCTTTTTATTGACATATTTTTACGTGAGTTTCTTAGAATTTATATTTTTTGGCATGGGACCATTTCGATTTGGCGAAAATTGTAAAAATCAGTCCACTATAATGGTAAGAAGTGACCTGTTAGTGTGTTTTGTCTTCGCTGGGATTAAAAATATTCGCGGTTAAATGGACATTTGCCCACTTCCTTACATAAAAGTTATGGTATATTTTACCCGCTAAATATTGTCTGATGACCATCCAAATTACTAGGCTTTTGCCCAGCCCTAATATCAAACTCCATGCCTGTAGAGAAACTGCAAAATCAGGAAATTTTTCTGGTTTTGGTGCAATTCAACCCCTAAATATTATGCGATCATTTGTTTCGTGAAGATTGAGCCATAATTGCGACCTGTAGCGTGATTACATCTTAATATGGACAGGCGGACGGACGGACATACATAGCTATATCGACTCAGTTTGCCATGATAGAAAGATTCACATATAGTTTCCTATGTCGGGGAACAATATTTCGAGGTGTTACATAATTTTTGAACCAATCAAACTTATAATACCTCAACACATAATGTTGTAGGGTATTCAAATCGAAGTCGAAAACAGTTTTAATAATCCGCTATTCATGACTAAAAAAATATATTCGGAAAAAATGTCTCAGAAAACGTTGACATGAGAATTAAAAAAAGTCGGAATACTTTGAAAGAAATTGAAAAATATCTCTATTTTGATTTGAAAAGAATGTTTAAAAAAATTCACGATGTTTCCTCGATTTTGCCAAAATATTTTAAAAAGAAATCCAAGATTTTTGATCGGGAAGGCCTATCAAGTAAAGTAAAAAAGCAAAAGTACCCTCCGCCATTTTGAACAAAAAATCAAAATACCGAATATCGGTAGACCGACTTAGCCTAGTCTCAATTCGATCCAAAGATAGCGTGATTAAAACCGACTGACGGACATCGCTAAATTGATTAAGAATTTTATACTGATGAAGAATGTATATACTTTGTTGCGTCTGACATAAGTTTTTCAAATGACAGAGTATGGGTTAAATTAAGATGAAAGCAAGTAAAAAATGTATTACGTTCGGCCGGGCCGAATTTGAATACCCTCCACCATTTGGAACGAATTATGAAAATTTTCAAAATAATAAAATCCATTAAAAATTCTGTTAAAATCTTTAAAATACCTAATAACGGAAGGGGCCCATGTATGGGGGGATATACGGACCTATATAGAAAAATATATGTCTGTGAGTAAAGTACTCGCAAAGAAGTCCTTTTGTGGAATTCTTTCTCTTTCAGGTGGTAAAGTGCTCACAAGGAACTCCTTGTGTTGAATTTCAGACAATTCCATTGAAAAATGTGGATAAAATCATTAAATTGCCGAATATCGGGGGTACAGTTATATGGGAGCTATACGATATCGTGGACCGATATAGTCCATCTTCGAACTTGATCTGCTATGGGGCTATACGATATAGCCCTTCTTCGAACTTGACCTGCCTCCAGACGAAAGATAGATCTGTGCAAAATTTTAGCTTCCTATCTTAATTCGCTTTGACTGTAGCGCGAATACAACAGACGGACAGGGCTAAATCGTCTTAGAAGTTTACGCTGATCAAGAATATATATACTATATTTTTTTAGAAAAATTGGATGTTTTTTGGTATTTTTGCAAAGGTTGAATAGGATTTTTTTACTCTCAAATGCAAACAGACTTAAAATTGTTTAATAACAATTCAGAACTGAATTTAAATCTGTTCAATTTTTCATCTACTCAATTTGCAGCGTCTGACAAAAATTAAGATTTTCGATGAAAAGGCTAATTTTCTTGAAAAATATAAGATTTCGCCTATTCCCAATTAATATACTTGAAATATTTGATGAGCAATACATTATTGGTTTTCCCTGAATAATTATACATTTCCTTGGATCTGGCTAATGTTCGGAGATCATCATAAATGTTTCCATATTATTGACGGAAATGGTAGTCCTAAAATAAATGTATTAAAAATAAATTTAATATTATACAGAAATACTTAAAATTCATCTGGTGAAAATATGCCGTGGAAAACACTAAATCCAGTTCTGTACCTACTCCTAAGAGAGACGCCGAGCGACTAACAGGCAAAAACAATTTTCCGGGTATTTAAGATGGCTGGTCATAAACAAATGTTTACCAAACATCATTTACAAGGAATGCATGGATTTGTTAAAAGGTTCGGCACTCGTATACATTTCATTTGAAAATGCTATCACCAGATGTCGCCCCAAACACTAAGAGGATAAATTGAAAAACACCCTGCACTAAGGGATGCAGCTGGAGAGAAAGTACAGTTCATCCTTTGGATTAGGGAATACACAGCAATTTAGGCGCGAATCACCACTTTTACTCGTCTGCCTTTTCCAACAGGTAGAAATCCTCAACAATTTGTTAGGCACAGGTAAATCCGAACAATTCACATAAATATTTCTGTTCGCGGCTGAAAAAAATCAGTTTCATTCGCAAGCTGTTGCAACTCATTTCACCAACTCAATCTACGCACTGTTGTAGTTTTGTCAATACTTCAGTGCCAACACTTCGAACATCCATCGATCTAGAATTATCGTCTCACTGTTTCCCTATCGAGAGATCACTGAGGGGTCATCATGATTTTGGCAGCTCGAAAACATCTCTTTGCCACCAATATCATTTTCTTCTTCATCATTTTCGTGGTACAGAAATTCATCCAGCTTTTCTGTATCATTGAGGAGAAGGCCTGCAAAAATGCCAACTGTCCGGGGGACAAGCGATGTGATGAACGTTGTGTTGTATCAACTGGTGTTGTTCCGTCACCATCAGCACCACAAATGGCAGCTGCAGGCCTACCCCTCGTCAAACCATCCTCGTCATCCAACTCCATACCATCGCCCACACCCACACTCACTCCCACACCTTCACCACCACCATCGCCAACACCCCCAGTGAGAGGTCTAAGACTGATACCCATGGCCATGCGTAAGAATTTGCGAAATTTCGGATTCGGCGAAGGTCACTTTCAGCTATTCGTCGAAGAGAAACAGCGTCAGAAGTACATATCGAAATCTCGCCTCAATGCGGCCGTAGCTGAAGTCAAACTCAATCCCAATTAGCTTTCCGAAGTAATTTGCATCAGAGTAATTTGGACAAAGATTTAAATCGAACGAACGATCGATTGTGAAATATTGGTACTATGCGATCAAGTGATATGTTTATCAGAATAAATACAAATTTTTAATTTTCATATTCAATATGTCTGTCGGTACGTCTGTCTGTCCGTTTGCATTGTACTAATTTCGATTTTTTTCTCAATGGTTTGCAGCATTACACGGTGTGACATTAGGGATCTTATTGAAATTTGTCAATTTTAATAATTTTGTAACAAATGCCATTAACTACTCATAGAGGCATGTAAGAAGACTGCACATTTTTGTTCAACTCT
Source organism: Musca domestica (assembly GCF_030504385.1). NCBI lineage: Eukaryota > Metazoa > Arthropoda > Insecta > Diptera > Muscidae > Musca > Musca domestica. The sequence continues at coordinate 4,900,687 of NW_026712238.1, read as the reverse complement.
GAAAAGCAAAAACAATTTTAATAAAAAATATTTTACAACAATATTTGTTTTTTAAATTATTATTTTACTATTTTCTCTTTTGTGGTAAAGTTATATTTCGGCATGGAGTTGGATGGTTGCTTCAATACCCATGATATCTGATAAATATTTGGTTCCCACATTCTGCAAACCCGCTGTCTTTGATTTCGATACTAAATTCTTACAAGAAATTAAGGTTTTTAATAGCCTTATAGCATGTTTCCATTGAAAACCGAACAACGTTGTTCGCTCTCAGAATTAGGTACACGAATTAACCCGTTCACACGGCACGATTCGTAATTCATAGTAAAATAATTCATTTTTTCAAAAATTTTGTTTGTTGATTTTAATGGGAATTTATACTAAAATACAATAAATTCTCACTAATATGAGTAGAAGAAATGATTTTTTTTCTCCCAAAGATTTATTATATCATTAATTTTATAATTTTCATTCATGTTTTCAACTTTTTGTGTAAATGTTGACATTTTTAACATTTTTTTCTGCCGATACAAACATTTTGAAAATATTGCCTATTTTGTTTCCAGTTTTCTGTGGAAATTTCAACTCGTGGACAAAATGCGTACCTCGGATGAGAGAGAAAACAAAATTTACTTTCGTTTGAATGTACATACGCTATTCAACATTGTAGTTTTAATTCATAATTTTCAGTCTTCCCAAAAATTATCAAAATTTCATTAAATTTTTCTATTTTCAATTTTTAAATGTCATAATTTATTTTTTCGATAAATGCTCTCATTTGTTAGGGATGGGACACATTTTTTCGTTGTTCTGAGAGTGATTTGATTTGAACAATGTAAAAATATGAGTGTTCGCTCAGGAAATTTTGTGTGAAGAATTAAGTAGTTTTTTCATAGTTAAGGGTCAAACAACGAATAGGGAGCGAATCAAGTGCAGTGGAAACGCCACATTACATTGGAATGTTTTAATAGCTGTAAACTGTTTTCCAATGTATTTTATTTCGATTTGGAAACCTTGGGTGGATAAGAACGGAGGGTGGTTGGGTTGAATTTATTTCAATTACCATTAGTACTATTTGGATTTATTCACTCGCCGATTTTTTGCACCCTACACCATAATTTGAAGGGTATATGAAGTTTGTTATTCCCTTTGCAACATCTCTAAATATAAATACTAGGCATATCAAAGTATAAGTATTCTTGATCGATTAAGCCATGTTCATTCGAAATCACTCTAGATTCGGAAAGATATGTCCGCAGGATTTTTAGTATTAAAAGAGGGTTTCTGTTAGGTCCCTCACATAGCTGTACCGGCAGATTTCGAATACGCTGTAATTTGGCAGTTTGTAGTATGTAGAAAACATTCTCGCAGATAACTGTCTACCCAAGTTTTGGTACGGTGCCCAAACAACTTACCTCCTGATATTCACAAGTTTAACTTTACCTCTCCATATGGGATACTTTCACGATTATAGTCACAATTTTCAGCGGATTTTATGTGCTTTCTTTTCTGTTAGGAAATTTCCGGTACAAGTTTTCGTATATCCCCCATAATATTGAACATCCTGTTATTCGGTATTTTTATAATTCTAGTGACATTGTTCAACGGAATTATTTTAGCGTCGCCAAAAGATATTACCTTCTTTGATTGAAATTTATGTACATATACCCAGATTTTCATGTAGCCCCCATATAATTTTGATGATTTTTGTAACAATTTTCATCCGGAATTGTATTAAATTTGGTATTTACAATAGGCATCGCCTTCTCTGCCAGAAATTTTGCTAAATAAGCCTATATTTTCTTATAGTCCCATATTCGATATTTTAATAATTTTAGAGACATTTTTTAACAGAATGTGTTGAAAATTTTAAAGTTCCTTCCAAATGATGGAGGGTAATAAAAGTTCGACCCGGCCGGTTGGAGGCCTTGGTGTTTAAGTGAGAAATACCATTTTGGAAGGCCCTAGCAAATTATGCATAATATGCTAAGTTGATTTATCCATGCCTTGTCTGTTAAAAAGAAAATAGATTCCACAACATTTACGGTGTCCAAGTGAGTTTTAGGCAAAATTCTCCTAAAAAATAACCATTTTTTCTTGAAGTAATCTAAAGCTCTCATTCAAAGTTTTACATTTAATGTTGCGAAATATAGCTCAAAAAATATGGCAGTTACTTTGAATATGGTCAATGTTATATAAAGACCTTAAAAAGTTTGGATTTAGATGCCGAAACTCTTTCTGCAGTTTTGATCTACAAAACACCTGAAATTTTCCCCAACCCAGACTGCCTATTGGACAGTAAAATTATAAGAACATTTGCAGCGAACTCGGAGAAAGGGTACACATCAAGTATATGGATTTTAGTTTTGGATTTTGGAGTCATTCTTCCAAATTGACATTTTGTAGCCTCCTTATGTCCAAATCAATTTTGGAAGATTTCTGATTTTGGTTCATTTGAACCCCTAAATATTTTGCGATCATCCGCAAAAGCAGACGCCCCTCTTTATCTTCAAATTTAGACTCTTATATGTGATTTGCTTGTCTGCCATATTTGACCATATTTGTCGACGAAATCAGCATAAAAAGCCAGAAGTACGCCAATTGTGCATTTTGGATTTCCCTTGTGAGTTATTTTGAGCGTTTCGGTAGAATGGAAGTGTTGGTGTGTTTTTTTAAGTAGTCGTCCATTCTACCCGTTGTCCTAAACTACAATTTCATGCGAGATTTCGTTTCTTTTGGTTTCTATTTGTGACCTTTATAACGGCTGCAAAATCTTAAACATTTTTAGCTGTTGGTCCATTTCAACCCCTAAATATACTGCGGACATCTTTAAAAAACAATAGTCCTAGCCCTTCTGAGCCTAACCCTACCCTTATGAAAATATTCGCGAGGGTCGGACGATAATTGCAATCTGTATGTAATAACCACAACCTGTGTTGTAAGGTGAAAAATATACACTTGAATATAAGTTAAATTGAAAAAATCGCATGCGATTAAATATATGAAAAAATAAAAAAAAAAAAATATTTATATCATTATATGCATCTTTTTATACGATTTTTTAGATTTTATGCTAAGAGGGCATTCTGAATTGATAACATTTGTCAAAATCGGTCCAACCATTCTTGAGATATAAGCATTCTACCTAACATCCTCTTTCTTTGTATATACACATTGTATAATATATCGCTACATATATATCCGATATATTTACTATCGGTATCTACGTAACGGTCAGAATTGATCTCTTCGTCTATTTAAGATTCGCGGGATTAAAAATATTCGCGGTTTAATGGAAAATTTGATTTTTATTTAACACAAATGTTATGGTCTATTTCACCCCCTAAATATTTCCTGATTACCATCAAAATTTGAAGGCTTGTGTCCAGCCCTAAGCTCTAGCCCCATGCTAACTTCCGCGATCCGATTGGTCTATAATTGCGACCTGAAAGAGCAACTGCAAAATCTGGAAATTTTTAAGTTTTTGGTATATTTTAACCCCTAAATATTATGCAATAGGCTTCTATTCTGACCGTAACCCCACCTCCATTTTCAATTTCGTGAGGATCGGGTCATAATTGCGACCTGTAGAGTGATTACAAATTAACATGGGCAGACGGACGGACAGCGATATAGAAAGATCCATATTACTTTCCTATTTGGGAAACCAACATTTCGGGGTGTTACATAATTTTTGGCCCAATCAAACTCATAATACCCCCAACACGGGGTAAAAGACAGGGTAAATCCTGACCAAATGATCCCCAAATAATATTGCCGAAGAGGGTAAGGTATATACGCGGTTTCCAAGGGAACCTAATTCGAAAAATTAAAAAAAAATCAAGTCAGGTGTGAGATTGCACAATATTATGATCTCTTTTTCGAATTAGGAAACGGGTTCCTAGTAAAATGTTACAAAAAGCGGTAATCCTTGTATATTTTATTTGAAAAGAAACAAAGTTAATTTAAAGTTGAACGAAGCAAAGAAAGAGAAAGACCCTTAAAATTATTTAAATTAGTCAATTAAAAATAACACTTGTATTGTGTCTAGAATGGTCGGCATTGAAAATCAGATATATCGGTTTATGTTTTGGTATATCCGCCATAAAACGGTACCTCCCAATATTCGATGATGATATCCGCCATATTTTTTCACGGATTTGTCCAAATTTTGGTTTTTGTAAGTAATAATGGGTTCTAGCTTCGGTGGCGAAAAATTCTTTAGGTATAGCCCCCATATAACGGTCTCACCCACTTCATGGTAAATAAGATATTTAAAAAAAATAAAATAAGATATTTGAAGTACAGTCTCACATGTTACAAAGTCCAACTGCTTTACATTTGCAACATATGACAAGATTGACATATGCCGATAATGAAAAACTGAATGTTAGTGTACCACAGGTACTTCCTTTTTATTATTAAAAAACATGTTTAGATAAAAATAAATTTCCCTTTAAAATGATTTTTGGCGCGTGGTTTTAACGCATCGTTAAGCCTAAAGCCGTAGATAGGATAATCACAGGTAATAAAAAAAACAGCTAAAATTGACAATAAGAAAAGCGCGCGAAACGTATTTTACTTAGGTAATATTTTCATACCCACATACATTTGTATTTTATGCGTCTATGTTACCAGGTAATTATTTCTTTGCATATAAATTACACAATTTGAAACCAATGGTAAGCAGTCTCAACTGAAACACACCGAAGCACGTTAAGAGTTAAATATTTGAAAAATTAAAGTTCGGAGAAATATTTAAATTTCTGTTTTAACAATGATTTTGGCTGCTCGAAAACATCTCTACGCCATGAACATTTTCTTTTTCTTCGTTATTTTAATTTTACAGAAATTTATACAAATTTTCTGTATAATCGAGGAGAAGACCTGCAAAGAATCCAATTGTCGATCAGAGAAACCGTGTCGATGTGGTGCATCGAATGTAAAATATACAGCATCAACAACTTAACTATCAAGGCAACATTAAGTTTTGAATTTCCAACTTTGGACAAATCGAAGTGCAATTTCAGTTACAGAGAAGGCCATAATCAAATGTTTGAGCAGGACTGAAATGGAAGTTCTGCGTATAAAAAATACTTTTAAAATGTTACTTTAAATATTTCTATTATTTAAATACTTCATTTAGTAGTGCAATTAAATTTTTAACTAACATAAGTTAATATTATATTTAATCTACAGCTATTGTAATTCCAATAAGAATTGTTGATATATATATTTCATCCCATTTCAGAAAACTTCAAACCAAAAAATATATGCAAAGTTTTCTTAGTGCACTGTGCAACACAGAAAGTAATTACAGGAGAAATTCATTAGATGATAAAAGAAGAGCTAAGAATAGGTGATACGTGTATTGAAAGTATATATCGCACAAAAAAAAGGGGGGGGGGGGGGCCTTTTAATATTTGTTTGCAATATTCGGATTACGATTCCTTGGAATCGAAACCGAAATTCCATGAATTTATAAATATTAACAAGAAGCTTAGTTCAACCTGGCCGAACCTTTAATATCCCCCTTCATTTTGAAGAAATTTGAAAATTTAAAAACAAAAAAATACAAAAATACCTCTGAAATAATAACCCTTTTAGGGGGGTTATATGAAGACGTGTTCCTCATAATTAATCTTTTGCCATAGGCTGTTGTTCTGATTTCGAACTTCGAATGCAAAATAAACATTTCCGGTAAAAAATGTTGCTAAAATCATCAGAGGAGATACAGTTATATGGGGGCTATAGGAAGACGTAAGTCAGCACACATACTTTTTATACCCTACAACACTAAGGGTTTGGGGTATTATAAGTTTGATTGGGCCAAAAAGTATGTAACACCCAGAAATATTGATTCCCGATATAGGAAACTATATATAGATCCTTCTATCTCGCCGAGCTGAGTCGATCTAGCTATGTATGTTCGTTCGTCCTGTCTGTCCATGTTAATTTTTAACTACGCTACAGGTCGCAATTTTGGCCCGATTCTCACGAAATTAAAAAGGGAGGTGGGGTTATGGCCTATTGCTTATGGAAATGATCGCATAATATTTAGGTGTTGAAATGGACTAAAAACTGAAAATTTTCCTGATTTTGCAGTTGCTCTACAGGTCGCAATTATAGACCAATCGACGCGAAGGTTAGCATGGGGATAGAGCTTGGGGCTGGACAGAAGCCTTTTAGTTTGGATGGTTATCGGACAATATTTAGCGGGTAAAATAGACCTAAACTTTTATGTAACAAAATAAAATGTACACCTTCGGTTGGCCACCAGAACTCAAGCACCGGCCATGGTGATGGCGTGAGCCGCCATAACAGCCGATGGTCGCCACCCAAGAATGGTTACGGATACCAATCCGTTGGACTATTGTGTCTGGAGTATTTTGGAAAGCAAGGTTGGCATTAAAAAATGCCAAAGTGTCGATTACCTCAATCACCTCGGGAATGGGCCAAAATACCGCAGAGCAACATTGGGACAGCGTGTGACGGTTTCATTGGCCGTTTGAAAGTAATAAAAATTATGGCGTTTGACTTTGTTGCAGTTTTTTGTCTCACCCTGTATATCATTTGATACGTCCAGAACGTGCCTTTGGAAAAAATCCGTTTAAAGAAATTACGTGTCGATCTTGCGATATCCGTCCGTCTATCTGACTGGTGCCCACGATAATTCTCCAAGGGAGTATCCGATGTGGTCCAAACTTGGTACATCATAAGATTAATATCAAACATAGATCGAGTTCGGAGATGGACAATATCAGTCCACTCCTTCCAGTACCTCCCCCAACAAAAGGTCGAAATTTTCAAATAAATATTTTACTACACAATATAGGCAACATAGGTCCACTCTATTAAGTACCTGCCCTACATATCTCATATAAAGTGAAGGGAGTAACCAATATAGCACGTCGCAATATTTTTTATCATATTAATTTACGAAAGATATATATTTAAGCAATCGAACATTGGCTGAGGGTATAAATCTGTCGGCAAAACCGACTGATACTTATTTGCTATTGAGTGGAGGGATAGATACAAAACTCCGAAATTTGATATTTAGTGGTATAGTGGAAAATTCGTCTTACCTTTGTACGATAAGTATTAAATGGTACTCAATTTTGGTATCGGGTGAAGGGATATGACTGAAATGTAATAAAATTTGATATCTAGGTTTATTTTGGTATCTGGAACTGAGATGTAGAGGTAGTTTTGGAAATGTGTACTATAACTGCACGAAAACTACTAAATAAAAAACTGAAATTCGATATAGATATCAATGTTGGTGGTGTGGTTAAAATTTGAAAGTGGTTTTGGAATTTTGTAATATAATTGTTCTAGTACTAAGTAATAACCGGTACTAAATTGGGTATTAGGTAATGGCATAGAGCTGAAATCCCGAAATTTAGTATTAAAGTCTCTGTTGGTATCTGGGATTGAGATATGGAGGTGGTTTTGGATATATATATAATATATGTACGAAAAATACTAAATTAAATAGAGCTGGAATCCTGAAATTTAATTTGATATGGATGCCACTGTTGATGACTGTAGTTGGGAGAAGGAGCTGGTTATAGGTATAGCGCGAATCCTGAAATTTGTTATGTCTGTGGTTGAGAGAAGTAGGTGGGTTTGGAAATGCCGACTATGAACATACGAAAAGTACTAAATGACACTAAATTTGCCGTTGAGTGAATGGGCAGAGCTTGCATTCTGAAATTTGATATTAAAGTCACTGTTGGTTTTTAAGATTTAGATAGGATAAAGACCAATTTTTTATTATGAAATGGTTGTACCCAGAAAAATTGGATGTGGAGGGTTTGACTAATAAGCGCTTTTGTAAATTTGTCTCAGCATCAAAGTTTCAAATCTTCAAAGACCCATAATCGCAGAAGAATAAATGATGGGGAAACACCGGAACACGCGCCTTGCTATTTTTGGTCTTCAATTGGACTCTGATGTCCAGATAAAAAATATTGAGTTGGCAGATTATATTTTTTGAGGACGTAATAATATTATAACTTTCATTTTCCCATACATGTCTAACATTTGATCAGGAATTTTGACATATCTTCTTAAATGACATTTTAACATAAATCAACAGCATCCAAAAATATTGACACTATAGATTAAATATTTACATTCTTGATATAATTTTTAACTGTTAAAGCAAACATGACGATGTAAATGATAACCGCTCCCCATTAAATCGCTATCTCTTCCAATGTGTATACAAGTGTTTGGCTCGCACCAAATGCACTTTACACACAAAATGAATGACCCTATAAAAGCAAATGAAAATGACATTTGACATTTCAGTTTGTTTCGAATACTCCACAGTAACAAAGGCTACCGAAAATGAGGTTATATTTGTTGATTTTATTAGAGATTCTTTTCACTTGGCCTTTCGTTGCAAGTTTAAGACCAAAACTCAATAACGACACATCGAATGGACGATTGATGAGGATGCCCTTCAGACCAACGAAAGTTCCGCTCATTACGACAACAAATATTCCAAGACCAATTTTTGATGGACCCACAGAAAAACCAGCAAAATTTTCAACTACTAGCACAGTTAAGAAGAATCATGGAAGAATAATCAGCAACAGTGCCAGTAAACCAACGAAGGACAAAAGACAGCATGTCAATCATGAAAGCAAAACAAATAAAGCAAATGTGAAAAATAAACATAAAATTGGGAGTCACTATAAAGCAGAACTCAATAAAAGAAATTAATAATAAAGAATTAAAAAAAAAATACGTTTTTTAATCGATTAAATGAGGATTATGCCCAATATTTTTGAAAAATTACACTGAGCAACACACAAAACAATTACGGAAAAAAAGTAGAACTAAAATTATGAAAGTAGAACTAACAAAGGCTATAGCCGTGCGGGGTCGACCATGTGATACCCTACAACACTACAATATGTTAGAAGCCCCTTTATGTCCACATGCATTTGGTAGATTTCGGATTTGACATTATGTCATAGAGCATTGCCTTAGCATTTTGACCAGGGACATTTGTCCAATATTTACGCACTCCGTCGTGCCGCAGCTAAATAGAATCCAATAGTCATCCAAAATTCTCATCTAGAATTCTCACCTGTCCTTAACTCTTTTCTCAGGCATGTCGATTGACTTCAATAGTGTGATCAGGACATTTTTTCAGTTTTGGGTTCATTTGAACCCCTAAATATTTTGCGATCATCTCGAAAAGCAAGGGACGCCTCTGTATGTCCAAATTTAGGTTCATCTATATGATGTGCTTGTCTACGATATTTGGCTATATTAGTCAACGAAATCGCACAAAAGTGGTGGTCCATTCTACCCGCTTTGGTTTCTATTTGTGACCTTTATAACGGCTGGAAATCAGGAACATATTTGTTGTTGGTCCATTTCAACTCCTAAATATATCTTTGAAAACATTAGACCTAGCCCTTCTGAGCTTAACCCTACCCTTGTAAGGTAGGGTTACAACCTGGGTTGTACGGTGAAAAAATATTACAAAATATACACTTCAAAATAATAAGTCAAATTGAAACAAGTAAGCAAAGGCTATAGTCGTGCGGGGCCGATCATGTGATACCCTACAACACTACAATATGACCAAATCCCTTTATATCCAAATCCATTTTGGAAGATTTCGTTTTTGAAATAATGCCAAAGAGCGCTGCCCAGAGGTTACTCTTAGGTTTTTGACCCGGAGAATTTGGCCAATATTTACAATTTATATGTTGTGAAGTATTCAAAACAATTGCACACGAAAGTTGTGGTCCATTTTACAGCTAAATATAATCCAATGGTCATACAAAATGCTAGACTTCTTCTCTGCCCTCAACTCTCTTTTATGTGAAATTCCGTGTCGATTAGTTTTCAATTGTGGCCTATAGAACGACTACAAAATTAGAAAAATTTATTTTTTTTTTTAGTCATTTAAACCTCTAAATGCACATCCTAAGAACAATAGGCTTCAATTCCGACCCCATGCAAAATTTCGTTAGGATCGGACGATAATTGCGCCATACATATAATACCCTCAAAACGTAGTGTTGGGGGTGTAAAAATTTAGAAAATTTAAAATTGTAAGTCAAATTGAAAAAATCGCATGCGATAAAAAATATGACAACAATGGAACAAAAGATATAACTTTTTTATTGGTATATTATCCCGCGATTTTTTTTTAGATTTTATCCTTTTCTGGCAAGAGACCATTCCGAATTGATGGGAATTGTGAAAATCGGCTCAGCGGTTCTTGATTTATAAGCAGAAGAAAAAAGATCAATTCTTTAACATAAATATTTTTTTTTGCTATATTTTGCTATATAGCCGATTTCATGGCTATTAGCATCACTGTAATGGTCAGAAGTGATCTTTTAATGTATTTGTGATTTGGCTGGGATTGAAAATATTCGCGGTTTAGTGGACATTTTCATATTTTCTTACATAAAAGTTAGGGTCTATTTCACCCACTAATTATTGTCCGATGACCGCCTAAATTGGTAGGTTTCTGCCCACTCCTAAACTCTAACTGCATGTAAATTTTCTCGTCGATTGGTTCATAATTTTGGCTTATAGAGCAACTGCAAAAGAAGGAAAATTTTCTGTTCTTGGTCCATTTCGTGCGATTATCTCCAAAAACAATAGGGTTCTATTCTGACCATAAGCCCACCTCCATTTTCAATTTCGTGAGGATCGGTTCATAATTTTGACCTGTAGCTTGATTACAAATTAACATGGACGGACGGACGGACATACATAGCTAGATCAACTCAGCTCGGCGAGCTAGGGAGATCCATATGTACTTTCCTATGTGGGAAACCAATATTTCGAGGTGTTACATAATTGTTGGCCCAATCAAACGTATAATACCCCCAACACATAGAGTTGTAGGGTATTAAAATCGCATGCGATAAAAAAATATGACAATAGTTGAAAAAAATGTAACAAAAATATTATTTTTTTATTGCTATATATATACCCGATTTTTTTTAGATTTTATCCTTTTCGGGCCAGAGACCATGAGAGAATTGTGAAAATCATGAGAATTGTGAAAATCAGTCCCTCGGATCTTAGATTAACTAAGATCCATTTCTTTTATATATACATTGTGCCTATTTTGCTATATGTATATCCGATATCTTGGCTATTAACACCACTGCAAAGGTAGGAAGTGACCTTTAAAAGTATTTGTTATTTGGCCGCTAAATATTTTTCAAATTGGAAGGCTTCTACCACGCCCTAAACTCTACGTTCGTCCGTCTTACACCATGTATAATTCCGCGGCGAATGGTTTATAATTGTGGCCTGTAGAAAAACAGCAAAATCAAGATTATTTTCTGTTTTTAGTCCATTTCAATACCTAAATATTTTGCGATCATCTCCAAAAAAATTGGCTTCTATTCTGACCCTAACCCCACCTCCATTCTAAATTTCGTGAAGATCGGACCACAATTGCGACCTGATTACAAATTAACATGGACAGACGGATGGGCGGACATACATAGCTAGATCGACTCAGCTCGGCGAAATAGGAAGCTCCATATGAAGTTTCCTATATCATGGACCAATATTCCGAGGTGTTACATAATTTTTGGCCTAATTAAACTTATAATAGGGTATACAAATGAAAAATGTTCTCTGTATGTGTTCTATTAACAAATATTTTCATTTTGTTTTCTCTTTATTCCCCTGAAAAATGTCCTCTAACTTAAAACTAATATTCTAATATATACACATACAATAATAAATATCACTGGCAGTTTAACTTTTTGCAAAAATATACTTAACCTAAATAATAATAACACGCTATGAAGATGTATATGACACACACACACACATACGCATATTGCGCCCCCCCAAACGCATGGTCGAACAAATAAATTACAGAAATTTAATTATAATTCAGTTCCTCTTCCCCATAATCCCATGGCATGTATTCGTCATTTTCTCCAGCATAATCAGCCGCATCATCCATGCTGTCAACATCGAACATCTCTTCGTCATCTTCGTCCTCGGGACAGGCAGAGCAGCGGCTTTCATTGATGCCATAGTTGTAACAATTGGAACCGACGCACTCACAGCAGCCGTCATGAAACCAGCGATAGCTGTTGGAACCCTGAAATGCAAAGAGAAGAAATTAATACAAATCCTTTTGGTTGGTTGGCGCCAGGGACCACAGGCTCCTGCTATTTTATTTTCTATTATTTTTTTTCTTTTCGCCGCACAGGACACTTACCATACTTTCACAATAATCAGAACATTTTTTATTGTTCATGCAATTATTCAAGAATATCACTGTGCAATTAACTGTGGTGGGTATATTCTGCAAGGAGGTCTCTTGGCCAGCATCTCCCGAGCCATATGGTGGTGAGCCAAAGCCAAATGTACCGGTGGCCATGTTGTAGTGGCGCTGCAAACTATTGCGCATGGGAAAACGTATTGTAGTCCATTGATTTTCATCTTCCACGGCGGTTAGAGCATCAAAATACTCGGGCACCCCCTCAAAGTCACCAATTTGCGACTTGGGCGCCAGTGCACTTAATGTGTCATTGTGTTTGGGACACATATCCAAGCAACTGCAACACTCCGTATACAATTCCCCCAAACAATTAAGACAGTCCTTGCAGCAGAAGCAATCGGAAAGTTTGCATTGACAACTCTGTGTCAAGAGGCACTTGGATACCACAGAGCCACACACAAACTCATTGCAGCCATCAGCATTGGCCAGGGTAATGATGGGACAAATCAGTGCCACAGCCACCGAACACCACACAGCCATGGCAGTAGATAAGTTTGTAAGGAACATTTTCAATCACCGACCCTCTGTTGTGTATCCAAAACAACAATTAGCAGCTAAAATCCAAGAAATCAACACAGACACACACACGCCCAGAAACACTCTATCACAATAAGAATTAAGACAAGCAAATAAAGGAAAGACCGAATTGATGTTGTTGTGTTGAAGATTGTCACAGCACTAAATTGAAAAGTGTCCTGCTCGGTCATTCTTAAATGAAAAGGAAAAACCCTCCTCCTCCAATCTCATCGAAAACAGAATGCACGACAAAAAAAGGTCAATATACAGATTATGTTCAATTTGTATGTATGTGCGTATGTTTGTTGTTATTGTCTTACCCTCATGTTACCAAATAACCTTCAAGTCTACCTAGAATAGGAGCCGAAAGCAACAGGTAACAAGCAGGCTCATAGGCAATATAACGCCATCAGATTATTTTACACATCTCCCATAGAGGAGGATAATGTCACCTGGTCGGTGGTGATTAGAGCAGTACTACAGTGATCAAGAAAATTATGTGCACGTGTGCGTGTGTGTTCTTTTCTCACAACATATGATTTACGATTGCGATTGAGAGGATAAAGGCTAGCGGTTTCTAATAATTACAAGTAATTTTTAGGTATAAACAATAAGAATAGTAAGATTAGGTAACAAAAGAAAGATAATAGATTTGAAGTATTTTTATGCCCTCAGCCATATGGCTGGAGAGGGTATATATCATTTAATACGGCCAAAGTGTACATTAGATCATAGGTCTCTTTGGACCAAATCCGTTTCAGGAAATTTGGAGTCGATCTAGCGATGTTCGTCCGTCCGTCTGTCTGGCGAGTGCGCACGATTACTCTCAAAGAGAGTATCTGAAGGATTGGTATATCGTAATTGTATTGCCAATCTTAGATCGAGTTCGAAGATGGGCAAAATCGGCCCATCTTCCGCATAAAGGGTCAAAGTTTTGAATAACCAAAACGATTATAAAATCCAAAATAAGCACCCGGTTCTCTTCAGATTTCACACATCCCATTATTTCCACAAACACCAGATCTGCCGTGGAGATGGGATATACTGGTCCACTCGTTCTGGTAACTCTCCCATGAAGCTCATAAAACGCGAAATTATCATCCGAGACTTGGTACATCTCAATATTTCCATCAACACAAGATCTGGTATAAAAATGGTAGATATCGGACCATTTCTTCTGGTACGTGTCGACTTATGTATTTTGTGAACAAAATGTAGGTCGCATTTATTATCAGATTAATACGACATTTTCCAAACAATATCTTTTTATTCAGGAAAATTTGAAATTAGTGAGAATCGGTTCAAATAGAGATATAGCACCCATACAGGGTGGGATAACAAAAAACATTTTTACATTTTTTTAAACTTTATTTATTGTCGGAAATAGCATCAAATTTTAGAATAAGTTTAGATTTGTTCGAATTGGTCACCTTTGGCACGAATTATAGCCTTCAAACGGCCAATGAAACTGTCACACGCTTCCCGAATGTAGCTCTGCTGTATTTTGGTCTATTCCCAGCGAAGCGCTTGCTTGAGGTGATCTACACTTCGGTATTATTTAGTACCAACCTTGCTTTCCAAAATACTCCAGACTGCAAAATATTCCGGATTGGTATACAGAGATTTTGATGGCTATTGTGCACTGGAAATGAAGCGAGGAACCTCATTTAGTAACTATTCTTGGGTGGCGCGTGCTGAGTGCGATGGTGCTGAGTCCTGTTTGAATGTCCAAGGTCTGCGGCCAAAATGTTTGCGTGCCCAAGCTCTTTTGAGTATATTTTTTCCCCTTGCGGTGTAACTTCTTGCGCTTTTTGGAATTTCAGTGGATTTACCCCGATACAAAAAGGTACGAGATACAAAAGATTTATTCCCATTTAAATGCTGGAGTGCTCTAATGATAGCCACTTGTGGCTATAAAGAAATCTCACTATCACGCTTGAATTCCATCAAAATGCTTTTGTACGCTTGTAAACAATATATTGAGCTGTCACTGGAATAATTTTAACAGCTGTCGGACGAGCGGCTTAGAAATGACAGCAGACTGAATTTGATTGTAGTTTTTTTTATCACACCTCATATGGGACCTATAGCTATATCTGAACCGATTTTCTCCAAATTTGATGTATTTGCTTCTAGATTTTATTTGGGCGGATTTGGCAAAATTCAGTTCATTTGAACTACTATTTTCTATTTGGTGCACAATTAACTTGAAATCGATTGAAGATATATATATAGGAGCTATATCTAAATTTGTACCTATTCTCACCAAGGACGAAACAAATATTGTTTGCAAAATTTCACCTTAATCGGATTATAAATGCGACCTGAATTTTGTTCACAAAACTTTATGGACAGTCGTACGGACGGACAGACGGACTGACATGAATAAACCGACTGGGAAAGTGATTCTATTAAGTTCCTCAAAAGGAATTATGGGTTTATCTCGCTTTCTTATCAATGTTACAAACAAATGCAGAAAGACATAGTAACCTTACCACTATGTGATGTGGGGTATAATCGGGCATAGCTCCCATAACTGCAATGGAGATTATGTCCGCGGGGATTATGTCCGGACACCTGTTTTGCACCCACGTTTTGCTATAGTTCCCAATGCAACGCTACAGTATTTTCTGGATTTAATTAAAATTTTCCATTGGACTTCTTAAGAATTCGGTGTTGGATTCATGTTATGGTACAGCAACCATAAAACCGAACATGAACCAACCGATTTCACTGGCATTTGCAGATTATGCAGCTTGAATCCCGAGCTATTCTTGACCTCATGTTGGATTTATTAGTAGGAAAATGGAACATTTTTCGGAACGAGTAAGGCAGGGAAAATCACCAATCTACAGGAGTTGTTTAAAAAGAAAAACTCTCACACAAAAAAATTTTGTTCGAACCCAATTGACGATCTCACCTAAAATGGTTGAGGAAACGACTTTCTATAAAAAAAATGCTTTGTTTCCATTGCATGTTCGTGAAAAGGGTGACGAAAAATACTCCTTATTGAATATTATCGGCACAATTGGTGATTTTTTTTAACAATTTAGTATTTCTTAATTTAACTTCAGAATTTTGAAGTGCTATGAAATAACTTGGCAAAGCTGGTCTAATATTGATTCACGTTATTGTTTCATCTGCGGTATGTTTTTAGAAATCCTAAATGAAATGAAATAATGAAGTTTATAAAAATATTACTCAAACACAACGAGTGTGATAATTCTGTCCTTCGTTTTGAAAACATAAGGTGTGGTGAAAAAAAGGAAAAAAAAATCGGCCACGCGTATTTTTTTGGGTCAATGAGAAATAACAAATTCGCCGATACAATCTTGTTTGCAATCAAACAACTTGGTTTTCTGTACTGGAGATCTAATAAAATATGTCTTATTATATTCTCAGTGCTGTAGAGCAAATAATCAACAAATATAGAATTCCTAGTATTTACTCACAGATGATCTATTGAATAGATGTTTTTTTTTTAGCCTGACTTTAAAAGTATTTATAAATAAATATTAGAACTTCTTGAGCTGTTATCGTTCAATAATATAAACGTATAATGTATAACTTCCTGTGCATTCAAAACGATTTAATAGAAATTCAGTATAAATATCGACTTCATCCAAATAATTTACTATCAATTACCATTTTCAGTTCTTAAAAATTTAATCAGAAATTTTTAAGCAACTTTGGCCGCTAAGATGAAATTGATAACAATTATCTGTTTGGCCATATTGTTGGTCTTGGGAGTGGGTGCAACGACTCCAACGAATCCAACCTCTCCAACAACACCCACAACCAGTCAACCTCCAGATGGTACACCCACAACCAGTCAACCTCCTGATGATACACCTCCTGATGATACACCTCCTGATGATACACCTCCTGATGATACACCTCCAGATGATACACCTCCTGATGATACACCTCCTGATGATACACCTCCTGATGATACACCTCCTGATGATACACCTCCAGATGGTACACCTCCAGATGGTACACCTCCAGCCGGTACACCCCCAGACGGCACACCTCCAGCCGGTACACCCCCAGACGGCACACCTCCAGCTGGTACACCTCCAGACGGCACACCTCCAGCTGGTACACCCCCAGATGGCACACCCCCAGATGGCACACCCCCAGATGGCACACCTCCAGACGGCACACCGCCAGACGGCACACCTCCAGCTAGCCCACCTCCTAGCCCAGCAACTCCACCTAGAAGACCTGCAAGAAGGCCTGCAAGGAGACCTCTAAGGAGACCTTTCAGAAGACCTTCAAGGCGACCCTCAAGAAGACCAGGCAGGAGACCTGGCAGAAGACCTGGCAGAAGACCTGGCAGGAGACCAGGAAGGAGGCCAGGCAGGAGACCCGGCAGGAGACCAGGCAGCAGACCAGGAAGACGACCTGGAAGGAGACCAAACAACAACAGGGGAAGCCAAAACCAGAATGGCAACAATAGAAATTAAATTTCTGAAAAGCAATAAAATTCTATAACAGTAAATATTTATAGATAATGTTGCAATAAAAGATTCACATTGAGCAAATACATAATATTAGGGTGTTTAAATTAGTTTGTAATACTAGGAATTAAAACGTGAATTGGATAGGAAAAAGCTTACAAAGCTGTCTATAGAAATTGTTGGGAAGAAAATACCAATTATTTACGTGGAAGATTTGTGCCATTTGGAAAAAATGCAGTTTATTAACAATCGAAGATTTGTCCTTTGCATCCTAAAGTATCTAAAGCCTTCAAGACACCTTTAAAAAGGTTTTTTTTTGTATTATTCGAAATCACGAGAAACTTAATATAAGGATTTATTTCTCAAGGACAACTCTATCGCTCTGCCTTATACAAGATTTAGGATTTTGTATACCACAGAGATATAACAGCCGCAGAATATATCTTTCAGCGACTATCAGGCCAGTTGGCGTAGCAGGCGCCGAAAACTCAATATTTAAGGAGTTATGGCCACTTTAAAATATTCAATAATTAATGCTTGAAAAAGTGATCACAAATACAAGCTAAAAATGCCGAAAACTCAATATTTACGGAGTTATGGTCATTTTAAAATATTCAATAATTCATGCTTGAAAAAGTGATCACAAATAATAGCCAAAAACTCCGAAAACTCAATATTTACGGAGTTATGGCCATTTTAAAATATTCAATAATTCATGCTTAAAAAAGTGATCACAAATAATAGCTAAAAACGCCGAAAACTCAATATTTACGGAGTTATGGCCATTTTAAAATATTCAATAATTCATGCTTGAAAAAGTGATCACAAATAATAGCCAAAAACGCAGAAATCTCAATATTTACGGAGTTATGGCCATTTTAAAATATTCAATAATTCATGCTTGAAAAAGTGATCACAAATCATAGCTAAAAACGCCGAAAACTCAATATTTACGGAGTTATGGCCATTTTAAAATATTCAATAATTCATGCTTGAAAAAGTGATCACAAATAATAGATAAAAACGCCGAAAACTGAATATTTACGGAGTTATGGCCATTTTAAAATATTCACTAATTCATCACAAATAATAACTAAAAACGCCGAAAACTCAATATTTACGGAGTTATGGCCATTTTAAAATATTCAATAATTCATGCCTGAAAAAGTTATCAAATAATAGCTAAAAACGCCGAAAACTCAATATTTACGGAGTTATGGACATTTTAAAATATTCAATAATTCATGCTTGAAAAAGTGATCACAAATAATAGCCAAAAACGCAGAAATCTCAATATTTACGGAGTTATGGCCATTTTAAAATATTCAATAATTCATGCTTGAAAAAGTGATCACAAATCATAGCTAAAAACGCCGAAAACTCAATATTTACGGAGTTATGGCCATTTTAAAATATTCAATAATTCATGCTTGAAAAAGTGATCACAAATAATAGATAAAAACGCCGAAAACTGAATATTTACGGAGTTATGGCCATTTTAAAATATTCACTAATTCATCACAAATAATAACTAAAAACGCCGAAAACTCAATATTTACGGAGTTATGGCCATTTTAAAATATTCAATAATTCATGCCTGAAAAAGTTATCAAATAATAGCTAAAAACGCCGAAAACTCAATATTTACGGAGTTATGGACATTTTAAAATATTCAATAATTCATGCTTAAAAGTGATCAAAAATAATAGCTAAAAACGCCGAAAACTCAATATTTACGGAGTTATGGCCATTTTAAACTATTCAATAATTCATGCTTGAAAAAGTGATCACAAATAATAGCTAAAAACGCCGAAAACTCAATATTTACGGAGTTATGGCCATTTTAATATATTCAATAATTCATGCTTGAAAAAGTGATCACAAATAATAGCCAAAAACGCAGAAATCTCAATATTTACGGAGTTATGGCCATTTTAAAATATTCAATAATTCATGCTTGAAAAAGTGATCACAAATCATAGCTAAAAACGCCGAAAACTCAATATTTACGGAGTTATGGCCATTTTAAAATATTCAATAATTCATGCTTGAAAAAGTGATCACAAATCATAGCTAAAAACGCCGAAAACTGAATATTTACGGAGTTATGGCCATTTTAAAATATTCACTAATTCATCACAAATAATAACTAAAAACGCCGAAAACTCAATATTTACGGAGTTATGGCCATTTTAAAATATTCAATAATTCATGTTTGAAAAAGTGATCACAAATAATAGCTAAAAACGCCGAAAACTCAATATTTACGGAGTTATGGCCATTTTAATATATTCAATAATTCATTGTTGAAAAAGTGATCACAAATAATAGCTAAAAACGCCGAAAACTCAATATTTACGGAGTTATGGCCATTTTAAAATATTCAATAATTCATCACAAATAATAACTAAAAACGCCGAAAACTCAATATTTACGGAGTTATGGCCATTTTAAAATATTCAATAATTCATCACAAATAATAGCTAAAAACGCCGAAAACTCAATATTTACGGAGTTGTGGCCATTTTAAAATATTTAATAATTCATGCCTGAAAAAGTGATCACAAATAATAGCTAAAAACGCCGAAAACTCAATATTTACGGAGTTATGGCCATTTTAAAATATTCAATAATTCATGCTTAAAAAAGTGATCACAAATAATAGCTAAAAACGCCGAAAACTCAATATTTACGGAGTTATGGCCATTTTAAAATATTCAATAATTCATGCCTAAAAAAGTGATCACAAACAATAGCTAAAAACGCCGAAAACTCAATATTTACGGAGATGTGGCCATTTTAAAATATTCGATAATTCATGCTTGAAAAAGTGATTACAAATAATAGCTAAAAACGCCGAAAACTCAATATTTACCGAGATATGGCCATTTTAAAATATTCAAAAATTCATGGTTGAAAAAGTGATCACAAATAAAAGATAATAACGGCGAAAACTCAATATTTACGGAGTTATGACCATTTTAAAATATTCAATAATTCATGCTTGAAAAAGTGATCACAAATAATACTAAAAACGCCGAAAACTCAATATTTACCGAGTTATGGCAATTTTAAAATGTTCAATAATTCATGTTTGAAAAAGTGATCACAAATAATAGCTAAAAACGCCGAAAACTCAATATTTACGGAGTTATGGCCATTTTAAAATATTCAATAATTCATGCCTAAAAAAGTGATCACAAACAATAGCTAAAAACGCCGAAAACTCAATATTTACGGAGTTATGGCCATTTTAAAATATTCAAAAATTCATGGTTGAAAAAGTGATCACAAATAAAAGATAAAAACGCCGAAAACTCAATATTTACGGGGTTATGGCCATTTTAAAATATTCAAAAATTCATGCTTGGAAAAGTGATCACAAATAATAGCTAAAAACGCCGAAAACTCAATATTTACGGGGTTATGACCATTTTAAAATATTCAAAAATTCATGCTTGGAAAAGTGATCACAAATAATAGCTAAAAACGCCGAAAACTCAATATTTACCGAGTTATGGCCATTTTAAAATATTCAATAATTCATGCCTGAAAAAGTTATCAAATAATAGCTAAAAACGCCGAAAACTCAATATTTACGGAGTTATGGCCATTTTAAAATATTCAATAATTCATGCTTCAAAAACTGATCACAAATAATAGCTAAAAACGCCGAAAACTCAATATTTACGGAGTTATGGCCATTTTAAAATAATCAATAATTCATGTTTGAAAAAGTGATCACAAATAATAGCTAAAAACGCCGAAAACTCAATATTTACGGAGTTATGGCCATTTTAAAATGTTCAATAATTCATGCCTAAAAAAGTGATCACAAACAATAGCTAAAAACGCCGAAAATCTAATATTTACGGAGTTATGCCCATTTTAAAATATTCAATAATTCATGCTTGAAAAAGTGATCACAAATAATAGCTAAAAACGCCGAAAACTCAATATTTACGGAGTTATGGCCATTTTAAAATATTCAAAAATTCATGCTTCAAAAACTGATCACAAATAATAGCTAAAAACGCCGACAACTCAATATTTGCGGAGTTATGGCCATTTTAAAATAATCAATAATTCATGTTTGAAAAAGTGATCACAAATAATAGCTAAAAACGCCGAAAACTCAATATTTACGGAGTTATGGCCATTTTAAAATATTCAAAAATTCATGCTTCAAAAACTGATCACAAATAATAGCTAAAAACGCCGAAAACTCAATATTTACGGAGTTATGGCCATTTTAAAATAATCAATAATTCATGTTTGAAAAAGTGATCACAAATAATAGCTAAAAACGCCGAAAACTCAATATTTACGGAGTTATGGCCATTTTAAAATATTCAAAAATTCATGCTTCAAAAACTGATCACAAATAATAGCTAAAAACGCCGACAACTCAATATTTGCGGAGTTATGGCCATTTTAAAATAATCAATAATTCATGTTTGAAAAAGTGATCACAAATAATAGCTAAAAACGCCGAAAACTCAATATTTACGGAGTTATGGCCATTTTAAAATATTCAAAAATTCATGCTTCAAAAACTGATCACAAATAATAGCTAAAAACGCCGAAAACTCAATATTTACGGAGTTATGGCCATTTTAAAATAATCAATAATTCATGTTTGAAAAAGTGATCACAAATAATAGCTAAAAACGCCGAAAACTCAATATTTACGGAGTTATGGCCATTTTATAATATTCAATAATTCATGTTTGAACAAGTGATCACAAATAATAGCTAAAACCGCCGAAAACTCAATATTTACGGAGTTATGGCCATTTTAAAATATTCAATAATTCATGCCTGAAAAAGTGATCACAAATAATAGCTAAAAACACCGAAAACTCAATATTTACGGAGTTATGGCCATTTTAAAATATTCAAAAATTCATGCTTCAAAAACTGATCACAAATAATAGCTAAAAACGCCGAAAACTCAACATTTACGGAGTTATGGCCATTTTAAAATAATCAATAATTCATGTTTGAAAAAGTGATCGCAAATAATAGCTAAAAACGCCGAAAACTCAATATTTACGGAGTTATGGTCATTTTAAAATAATCAATAATTCATGTTTGAAAAAGTGATCGCAAATAATAGCTAAAAACGCCGAAAACTCAATATTTACGGAGTTATGGCCGTTTTAAAATATTCAATAATTCATGCTTGAAAAAGTGATCACAAATAATAGCTAAAAACGCCGAAAACTCAATATTTACGGAGTTATGGCCATTTTAAAATATTCAATAATTCATGCTTGAAAAAGTGATCACAAATAATAGCTAAAAACGCCGAAAACTCAATATTTACGGAGTTATGGCCATTTTAAAATATTCAAAAATTCATGCCTAAAAATATTCATTTAAAATATTCAAGAATTCATGCTTGAAAAAGTGATCACAAATAATAGCTAAAAACGCCGAAAACTCAATATTTACGGAGTTATGGCCATTTCAAAATATTCAATAATTCATGCCTAAAAAAGTGATCACAAACAATAGCTAAAAACGCCGAAAACTCAATATTTACGGAGTTATGACCATTTTAAAATATTCAATAATTCATGCTTGAAAAAGTGATCACAAATAATACTAAAAACGCCGAAAACTCAATATTTACGGAGTTATGGCCATTTTAAAATATTCAAAAATTCATGCTTCAAAAAGTGATCACAAATAATAGCTAAAAACGCCGAAAACTCAATATTTACGGAGTTATGTCCGTTTTAAAATATTCAATAATTCATGCTTGAAAAAGTGATCACAAATAATAGCTAAAAACGCCGAAAACTCAATATTTACGGAGTTATGGCCGTTTTAAAATATTCAATAATTCATGCTTGAAAAAGTGATCACAAATAATAGCTAAAAACGCCGAAAACTCAATATTTACGGAGTTATGGCCATTTTAAAATATTCAATAATTCATGCTTGAAAAAGTGATCGCAAATAATAGCTAAAAACGCCGAAAACTCAATATTTACGGAGTTATGGCCATTTTAAAATATTCAAAAATTCATGCCTAAAAATATTCATTTAAAATATTCAAGAATTCATGCTTGAAAAAGTGATCACAAATAATAGCTAAAAACGCCGAAAACTCAATATTTACGGAGTTATGACCATTTTAAAATATTCAATAATTCATGCCTAAAAAAGTGATCACAAACAATAGCTAAAAACGCCGAAAACTCAATATTTACGGAGTTATGGCCATTTTAAAATATTCAATAATTCATGCCTAAAAAAGTGATCACAAACAATAGCTAAAAACGCCGAAAACTCAATATTTACGGAGTTATGGCCATTTTAAAATATTCAATAATTCATGCTTGAAAAAGTGATCACAAATAATAGCTAAAAACGCCGAAAACTCAATATTTACGGAGTTATGGCCATTTTGAAATATTCAAAAATTCATGGTTGAAAAAGTGATCACAAATAATAGCTAAAAACGCCGAAAACTCAATATTTACCGAGTTATGGCCATTTTAAAATATTCAAAAATTCATGGTTGAAAAAGTGATCACAAATGAAAGATAAAAAACGCCGAAAACTCAATATTTACGGAGTTATGACCATTTTAAAATATTCAAAAATTCATGGTTGAAAAAGTGATCACAAATAATAGCTAAAAACGCCGAAAACTCAATATTTTCGGAGTTATGGCCATTTTAAAATATTCAATAATTCATGCTTGAAAAAGTGATCACAAATAATAGCTAAAAACGCCGAAAACTCAATATTTACCGAGTTATGGCCATTTTGAAATATTCAAAAATTCATGGTTGAATAAGTGATCACAAATAATAGCTAAAAATGCCGAAAACTCAATATTTACGGAGTTATGGCCATTTTAAAGTGTTCAAATAATTCATGCCTAAAAAAGTGATCACAAACAATAGCTAAAAACGCCGAAAACCTAATATTTACGGAGTTATGGCCATTTTAAAATATTCAATAATTCATGCTTGAAAAAGTGATCACAAATAATAGCTAAAAACGCCGAAAACTCAATATTTACGGAGTTATGGCCATTTTAAAATATTCAATAATTCATGCCTAAAAAAGTGATCACAAACAATAGCTAAAAACGCCGAAAACTCAATATTTACGGAGTTATGGCCATTTTAAAATATTCAATAATTCATGCTTGAAAAAGTGATCACAAATAATAGCTAAAAACGCCGAAAACTCAATATTCACGGAGTTATGACCATTTTAAAATATTCAATAATTCATGCCTGAAAAAGCGATAACAAACAATAGCTAAAAACGCCGAAAACTTAATATTTACGGAGTTATGGCCATTTTAAAATATTCAATAATTCATGCCTAAAAAAGTGATCACAAACAATAGCTAAAAGCGCCGAAAACTAAATATTTACGGAGTTATGGCCATTTTAAAATATTCAATAATTCATGCTTGAAAAAGTGATCACAAATAATATCTAAAAACGCCGAAAACTCAATATTCACGTAGTTATGGCCATTTTAAAATATTCAATAATTCATGCCTGAAAAACTGATCAAAAGCAATAGCTAAAAACGCCGAAAACTCAATATTTACGGAGTTATGGCCATTTTAAATAATAGCTAAAAACGCCGAAAACTCAATATTTATGGAGTTATGGCCATTTTAAAATATTCAATAATTCATGCTTGAAAAAGTGATCACAAATAATAGCTAAAAACGCCGAAAACTCAATAGTTACGGAGTTATGGCCATTTTAAAATATTCAAAAATTCATGCTTCAAAAAATTACCACAAATAATAGCTAAAAAAGTCGAAAACTCAATATTTACGGAGTTATGGCCATTTTAAAATATTCAATAATTCATGCTTGAAAAAGTGATCGCAAATAATAGCTAATAAAGCCGAAAACTCAATATTTACGGAGTTATGGCCATTTTAAAATATTCAATAATTCTAAAAACGCCGAAAACTCAATATTCACTTAGTGATGGCCATTTTAAAATATTCAATAATTCATGCCTAAAAAAGTGATCACAAACAATAGCTAAAAACGCCGAAAACTCAATATTTACTGAGTGATGGCCATTTTAAAATATTCAATAATTCATGCCTAAAAAAGTGATCACAAACAATAGCTAAAAACGCCGAAAACTCAATATTTACTGAGTGATGGCCATTTTAAAATATTCAAAAATTCATGCTTCAAAAGCTGATCACAAATAAAAGTTAAAAACGCCGAAAACTCAATATTTACGGAGTTATGGCCATTTTAAAATATTCAAAAATTCATGCCTGAAAAAGCGATCACAAACAATAGCTAAAAACGCCGAAAACTCAATATTTACGGAGTTATGGCCATTTTGAAATAATCAATAATTCATGTTTGAAAAAGTGATCACAAATAATAGCTAAAAACGCCGAAAACTCAATATTTACGGAGTTATGGCCATTTTAAAATATTCAAAAATTCATGCTTCAAAAGCTGATCACAAATAAAAGTTAAAAACGCCGAAAACTCAATATTTACGGAGTTATGGCCATTTTAAAATAATCAATAATTCATGCCTAAAAAAGTGATCACAAACAATAGCTAAAAACGCCGAAAACTCAATATTTACGGAGTTATGGCCATTTTAAAATTTTCAAAAATTCATGCTTCAAAAACTGATCACAAATAATAGCTAAAAACGCCGAAAACTCAATATTTACGGAGTTATGGCCATTTTAAGATAATCAATAATTCATGTTTGAAAAAGTGGTCGCAAATAATAGCTAAAAACGCCGAAAACTCAATATTTACGGAGTTATGGCCATTTTAAAATATTCAATAATTCATGTTTGAAAAAGTGATCACAAATAATAGCTAAAAACGCCGAAAACTCAATATTTACGAAGTTATGGCCATTTTAAAATATTCAAAAATTCATGCTTCAAAAGCTGATCACAAATTAAAGCTAAAAACGCCGAAAACTCAATATTTACGGAGTTATGGCCATTTTAAAATATTCAATAATTCATGTTTGAAAAAGTGATCACAAATAATAGCTAAAAACGCCGAAAAATCAATATTTACGGAGTTATGGCCATTTTAAAATGTTCAAATAATTCATGCCTAAAAAAGTGATCACAAAAAATAGCTAAAAACGCCGAAAACCTAATATTTACGGAGTTATGGCCATTTAAAAATATTCAATAATTCATGTTTGAAAAAGTGATCACAAATAATAGCTAAAAACGCCGAAAACTCAATATTTACGGAGTTATGGCCATTTTAAAATTTTCAAAAATTCATGTTTGAAAACGTGATCACAAATAATAGCTAAAAACGCCGAAAACTCAATATTTACGGAGTTATGGCCATTTTAAAATATTCAATAATTCATGCCTAAAAAAGTGATCACAAACAATAGCTAAAAATGCCGAAAACTCAATATTTACGGAGTTATGGCCATTTTACGATATTCAATAATTCATGCTTGAAAAAGTGATCACAAATAAAAGATAAAAACGCCGAAAACTCAATATTTACGGAGTTATGGCCATTTTAAAATAATCAATAATTCATGTTTGAAAAAGTGATCACAAATAATAGCTAAAAACGCCGAAAACTCAATATTTACGGAGTTATGGCCATTTTAAAATATTCAATAATTCATGCTTGAAAAAGTGATCACAAATAAAAGATAAAAACGCCGAAAACTCAATATTTACGGAGTTATGGCCATTTTTAAATATTCAATAATTCTTGCTTGAAAACCTGATCACAAATAATAGCTAAAAACGACGAAAACTCAATATTAACGGAGTTATGGCCATTTTAAAATATTCAAAAATTCATGGTCGAAAAAGTGATCACAAATAATAGCTAAAAACGCCGAAAACTCAATATTTACGGAGTTATGGCCATTTTAAAATAATCAATAATTCATGTTTGAAAAAGTGATCACAAATAATAGCTAAAAACGCCGAAAACTCAATATTTACGGAGTTATGGCCATTTTAAAATAATCAATAATTCATGGTTGAAAAAGTGATCACAAATAATAGCTAAAACGCCGAAAACTCAATATTAACGGAGTTATGGCCATTTTAAAATATTCAAAAATTCATGGTTGAAAAAGTGATCACAAATAATAGCTAAAGACGCCGAAAACTCAATATTTACGGAGTTATGGCCATTTTAAAATATTCAATAATACATGCCTCAAAAAGTGATCACAAATAATAGCTAAAAACGCCGAAAACTCAATATTTACGGAGTTATGGCCATTTTAAAATTTTCAAAAATTCATGTTTGAAAACGTGATCACAAATAATAGCTAAAAACGCCGAAAACTCAATATTTACGGAGTTATGGCCATTTTAAAATATTCAATAATTCATGTTTGAAAACGTGATCACAAATAATAGCTAAAAACGCCGAAAACTCAATATTTACGGAGTTATGGCCATTTTAAAATATTCAATAATTCATGCCTAAAAAAGTGATCACAAACAATAGCTAAAAACGCCGAAAACTCAATATTTACGGAGTTATGGCCATTTTACGATATTCAATAATTCATGCTTGAAAAAGTGATCACAAATAAAAGATAAAAACGCCGAAAACTCAATATTTACGGAGTTATGGCCATTTTAAAATAATCAATAATTCATGTTTGAAAAAGTGATCACAAATAATAGCTAAATACGCCGAAAACTCAATATTTACGGAGTTATGGCCATTTTAAAATATTCAATAATTCATGCTTGAAAAAGTGATCACAAATAAAAGATAAAAACGCCGAAAACTCAAAATTACGGAGTTATGGCCATTTTTAAATATTCAATAATTCTTGCTTGAAAACCTGATCACAAATAATAGCTAAAAACGACGAAAACTCAATATTAACGGAGTTATGGCCATTTTAAAATATTCAAAAATTCATGGTCGAAAAAGTGATCACAAATAATAGCTAAAAACGCCGAAAACTCAATATTTACGGAGTTATGGCCATTTTAAAATAATCAATAATTCATGTTTGAAAAAGTGATCACAAATAATAGCTAAAAACGCCGAAAACTCAATATTTACGGAGTTATGGCCATTTTAAAATAATCAATAATTCATGGTTGAAAAAGTGATCACAAATAATAGCTAAAACGCCGAAAACTCAATATTAACGGAGTTATGGCCATTTTAAAATATTCAAAAATTCATGGTTGAAAAAGTGATCACAAATAATAGCTAAAGACGCCGAAAACTCAATATTTACGGAGTTATGGCCATTTTAAAATATTCAATAATACATGCCTCAAAAAGTGATCACAAATAATAGCTAAAAACGCCGAAAACTCAATATTTATGGAGTTATGGCCATTTTAAAATATTCAATAATTCATGGTTGAAAAAGTGATCACAAATAATAGCTAAAAACGCCGAAAATTCAATATTTACGGAGTTATGGCCATTTTAAAATATTCAATAATTCATGTTTGAAAAAGTGATCACAAATAATAGCTAAAAACGCCGAAAAATCAATATTTACGGAGTTATGGCCATTTTAAAATGTTCAAATAATTCATGCCTAAAAAAGTGATCACAAACAATAGCTAAAAACGCCGAAAACCTAATATTTACGGAGTTATGGCCATTTTAAAATATTCAATAATTCATGCTTGAAAAAGTGATCACAAATAATAGCTAAAAACGCCGAAAACTCAATATTTACGGTGTTATGGCCATTTTAAAATATTCAATAATTCATGTTTGAAAAAGTGATCACAAATAATAGCTAAAAACGCCGAAAAATCAATATTTACGGAGTTATGGCTATTTTAAAATGTTCAAATAATTCATGCCTAAAAAAGTGATCACAAACAATAGCTAAAAACGCCGAAAACCTAATATTTACGGAGTTATGGTCATTTTAAAATATTCAATAATTCACGCTTGAAAAAGTGATCACAAATAATAGCTAAAAACGCCGAAAACTCAATATTTACGGAATTATGGCCATTTTAAAATATTCAATAACTAGCTGGCCCGGTCCGCGTTGCCGGCCCGTAGTTTTTGTCTATTATGCATATATTCCCAAGCATAATTATTTACAGATATGACTGATATAAGTGTTCACGTACAGGTCGATTTAAAGTGTTTTAAAATACCTGTACCCATTTTTAACCAGTGGGCTTCAATATTTAAACCGTGGGCTTCAACTGTGTGGATGTGCTATACAAATCTATTAAAAAGTATATATCAATCTTATCGCCATATAAGGGATCAAATTAATTTTTAATATGGTAAAAATCGTAGCAAAATCTTCCAGTCAAATGAGCAGTAATTTGGAATTTGCTGTATTTTGTATACTACATAATTGAGGGCTGAATGATTTAAGAATAGCCAAAGTTAATTACTTTTTTAAACCCAT
The DNA here is from genome assembly GCF_030504385.1 of Musca domestica. Taxonomy (NCBI): domain Eukaryota; kingdom Metazoa; phylum Arthropoda; class Insecta; order Diptera; family Muscidae; genus Musca; species Musca domestica. The sequence goes on along the minus strand of NW_026712238.1, from coordinate 4,871,002 downwards.
TAGCAACTTAGATTGTGCATTAGAGTCCTCATAAGTCCCCCTAACCATGTCAGTCTGTTTGTCCGCCAAAAGGTGGACTTGAGAGGGTATTATAACATGGATAAAAATTCTAAAATTTATAGATATGTTGAAATTTTAGTGTAAGATTTTCACCCCCCTAATACGCATTATTAGCCAAATTCTTTGAAATGTGGTTAAATTAGGAGGTACCTTCTTTATATGGGTACTACTCCGAAACATCGACCTACATTGAAAACTTTCTTCTACCCCTTATAATCCAAGATGACAAATAGAGGCCAAATCAAAAATATAGCAGAACAATATAGCATGTCATAGCATTTCGCGTGATTTAAATAAGTAAAAATAGTTTTATCCACCTCATAATTGAGGGCAGAATGATAAGATGGAAATTAATTTTATTTGAAATTTAAATTGTAAGTTGGAGACCCCTTAAAGTCCATATTTTCATCATAGGATAATTCAATGATGATTAAACAAATATTCGGTCCCGTGCTACTTTCTTATACTTGTAATTTGTTCATGTTTCCACAATTTATTTCATATGGATGCACATCCCAAATCTACGTTCCCAACCAATATTCTCTTGGGGGTTAAAAATTCAATAGAATACAAAATTTTCTTTTCTGACCACATATTAGATGTGAAAGTGGACTTGGGGATACTCCAATGTGGGGACTTTACTTAAATAAATTCCTATGTGGCAATTATCTGTATGATGGTTCCCTACCCCAGGGTGGCATAAATAAAATTTTTTAGCCAAATCAATTGATGAATGTGGTCAATACCAATATGGGCCCTACTCTGAAAATTTCAAATTTTATGCGAAGAGGTTATCTACCCCCTTAGAAACAAAAATGTCAAATAAGGGCCAAAAAATGAAAAAAGTGGCCAAGACCCCAAAAATAACTTAAATCATAGATGGTTATATAAATATGAAATCGGGTTGTTCCCTTATCCATGAGTTATGATCGATATAAAGACCTGCAAAAGTGATTTTATGTATTTTGAATGTTTTGGGAAGAATTCCTGGAAGGATATAAAACCTTTTCTTACTAAAAGTCCCATTCGCTCTACTATTTTGCACCTTTTATTTCAATATTGGTATATTACTTATTATTCTCCCAAAGAATTTTTCATTTTGAGCTCTCATTGGACGGATCATTGTCACGCTTTGAAATGAGCCCCATTAAGCTTTTTCGGTCATTTTTGTTTGTTTAAACGTGTTCGCATCTTCCAGCTAACCCACGATGTAGGCCCTGGAGTTGAAAGGTAGATGTCAGTTAACATCCTATTTCGCACTTATTCAATTTTTTTAGTGAAAAATTATTCTTTATTTTGTTCACAAAAAAAAAAATTGACAAAAAAAAGAATAACAAATTGAAAAAGTCTTCAACTTTTTCGCTGATTTTTTACAGCAAATGTTTTAAGATCCTTCCTTACAAAGTTTGTCAATAGAATGTACTATTACTTTAAAATTCGATTCCATTGAAAATGTTTTTTTGATTTTTGCAATGAGATCTCTTTTTCATGATTTTTCAGCGATTTAGAAAAAGTAATTATCTTTTAACTTTGGTGTGACCGCGTTAAATTATTTCGATATCATCTATTCCGTTTCGCCACCACATAATTCGCTACTACACTTCCATGTAACCCGCCATCAATTTCAGTTCTCAAGAAATCAAGTCAATTAAATAAATTGGTATAAATATTCGAATTCAAAAATAAAATATAAAAAAACACTACAAATGTACATTAGAAAAAAGTAAGTCAAAATGGAAAAAAATCATGCAAAATAAAACATTACTATTGTACATTTGAAAAGTCAAAATGAAAATGTTAATATATCACATTTTTACGCGATTTTTTTGGATATTATCCTTTTCGGAGAGTAGACAACTCCGAATTTGTGTGAATCGTTAAAATTAATCCAGCGGTTCTTAAGTTATAAGCGCAGTAACTAACACAACTTACATTTATATATATAGATTCATGCTTGAAAAAGTGATCATAAATAATAGCTAAAAACGCCGAAAACTCAATATTTACGGAGTTATGGCCATTTTAAAATACTCAATAATTAATTTTAAAATATTCAATAAGTGATCACAAACAATAGCTAAAAACGCCGAAAACTCAATATTTACGGAGTTATGGCCATTTTAAAATATTCAATAATTCATGCTTGAAAAAGTGATCACAATTAATAGCTAAAAGCGCAATATTTAAGGAGTTATGGCCATTTTAAAATATTCAATAATTTATGCTTAAAAAAGTGATCACAAATAATATCTAAAAACGCCGAAAACTCAATATTTAAGGAGTTATGGCCATTTTAAAATATTCAATAATTTATGCTTGCAAAAATGATCACAAATAATAGCTAAAAGCGCAATATTTAAGGAGTTATGGCCATTTTAAAATATTCAATAATTCATGCCTGAAAAAGTGATCACAAACAATAGCTAAAAACGCCGAAAACTCAATATTTACGGAGTTATGGTCATTTTAAAATATTCAATAATTCATGCTTGAAAAAGTGATCACAAACAATAGCTAAAAACGCCGAAAGCTCAATATTTACGGAGTTATGTCCATTTTAAAATATTCAATATTTCATGCCTGAAAAAGTGATCACAAACAATAGCTAAAAACGCCGAAAACTCAATAATTATGACCATTTTAAAATATTCAATAATTAATGCTTGAAAAAGTGATCACAAATAATAGCTAAAAGCGCAATATTTAAGGAGTTATGGCCATTTTAAGATATTCAATAATTTATGCTTAAAAAAGTGATCACAAATAATATCTAAAAAGGCCGAAAACCTAATATTTACGGAGTTATGGCCATTTTAAAATATTCAATAATTCATGCCTGAAAAAGTGATCACAAATAATAGCTAAAAACGCCGAAAGCTCAATATTTACGGAGTTATGGCCATTTTAAAATATTCAATAATTCATGCCTGAAAAAGTGATCACAAATAATAGCTAAAAACGCCGAAAGCTCAATATTTACGGAGTTATGACCATTTTAAAATATTCAATAAATAATGCTTGAAAAAGTGATCACAAATAATAGCTAAAAACGCCGAAAACTCAATATTTACGGAGTTATGGCCATTTTAAAATATTTAAAAATTCATGGTTGAAAAAGTGATCACAAACAATAGCTAAAAACGCCGAAAACTCAATATTTACGGAGTTATGGCCATTTTAAAATAATCAATAATTCATGCTTTGAAAAGTGATCACAAATAATAGCTAAAAACGCCGAAAACTTAATATTTACGAAGTTATGGCCATTTTAAAATATTCAATAATTCATGCTTGAAAAAGTGATCACAAACAATAGCTAAAAACGCCGAAAGCTCAATATTTACGGAGTTATGGCCATTTTAAAATATTCAATAATTCATGCCTGAAAAAGTGATCACAAATAATAGCTAAAAACGCCGAAAGCTCAATATTTACGGAGTTATGACCATTTTAAAATATTCAATAAATAATGCTTGAAAAAGTGATCACAAATAATAGCTAAAAACGCCGAAAACTCAATATTTACGGAGTTATGGCCATTTTAAAATATTCAAAAATTCATGGTTGAAAAAGTGATCACAAATAATAGCTAAAAACGCCGAAAACTCAATATTTACGGAGTTATGGCCATTTTAAAATAATCAATAATTCATGCTTTGAAAAGTGATCACAAATAATAGCTAAAAACGCCGAAAACTTAATATTTACGAAGTTATGGCCATTTTAAAATATTCAATAATTCATGCTTGAAAAAGTGATCACAAACAATAGCTAAAAACGCCGAAAGCTCAATATTTACGGAGTTATGGCCATTTTAAAATATTCAATAATTCATGCCTGAAAAAGTGATCACAAATAATAGCTAAAAACGCCGAAAGCTCAATATTTACGGAGTTATGACCATTTTAAAATATTCAATAAATAATGCTTGAAAAAGTGATCACAAATAATAGCTAAAAACGCCGAAAACTTAATATTTACGGAGTTATGGCCATTTTAAAATATTCAATAATTCATGCTTGAAAAAGTGATCACAAACAATAGCTAAAAACGCCGAAAGCTCAATATTTACGGAGTTATGGCCATTTTAAAATATTCAATAATTCATGCCTGAAAAAGTGATCACAAATAATAGCTAAAAACGCCGAAAGCTCAATATTTACGGAGTTATGACCATTTTAAAATATTCAATAAATAATGCTTGAAAAAGTGATCACAAATAATAGCTAAAAACGCCGAAAACTTAATATTTACGGAGTTATGGCCATTTTAAAATATTCAATAATTCATGCTTGAAAAAGTGATCACAAACAATAGCTAAAAACGCCGAAAACTCAATATTTACGGAGTTATGGTCATTTTAAAATATTCAATAATTCATGCTTGAAAAAGTGATCACAAACAATAGCTAAAAACGCCGAAAACTCAATATTTACGGAGTTATGGCCATTTTAAAATATTCAAAAATTCATGGTTGAAAAAGTGATCACAAATAATAGCTAAAAACGCCGAAAACTCAATATTTACGGAGTTATGGCCATTTTAAAATAATCAATAATTCATGTTTGAAAAAGTGATCACAAATAATAGCTAAAAACGCCGAAAGCTCAATATTTACGGAGTTATGACCATTTTAAAATAATCAATAATTCATGCTTTGAAAAGTGATCACAAATAATAGCTAAAAACGCCGAAAACTTAATATTTACGAAGTTATGGCCATTTTAAAATATTCAATAATTCATGCTTGAAAAAGTGATCACAAACAATAGCTAAAAACGCCGAAAGCTCAATATTTACGGAGTTATGGCCATTTTAAAATATTCAATAATTCATGCCTGAAAAAGTGATCACAAATAATAGCTAAAAACGCCGAAAGCTCAATATTTACGGAGTTATGACCATTTTAAAATATTCAATAAATAATGCTTGAAAAAGTGATCACAAATAATAGCTAAAAACGCCGAAAACTTAATATTTACGGAGTTATGGCCATTTTAAAATATTCAATAATTCATGCTTGAAAAAGTGATCACAAACAATAGCTAAAAACGCCGAAAGCTCAATATTTACGGAGTTATGGCCATTTTAAAATATTCAATAATTCATGCCTGAAAAAGTGATCACAAATAATAGCTAAAAACGCCGAAAGCTCAATATTTACGGAGTTATGACCATTTTAAAATATTCAATAATTCATGCTTGAAAAAGTGATCACAAACAATAGCTAAAAACGCCGAAAGCTCAATATTTACGGAGTTATGGCCATTTTAAAATATTCAATAATTCATGCCTGAAAAAGTGATCACAAATAATAGCTAAAAACGCCGAAAGCTCAATATTTACGGAGTTATGACCATTTTAAAATATTCAATAAATAATGCTTGAAAAAGTGATCACAAATAATAGCTAAAAACGCCGAAAACTCAATATTTACGGAGTTATGGCCATTTTAAAATATTTAAAAATTCATGGTTGAAAAAGTGATCACAAACAATAGCTAAAAACGCCGAAAACTCAATATTTACGGAGATATGGCCATTTTAAAATATTCAATAATTCATGCCTGAAAAAGTGATCACAAATAATAGCTAAAAGCGCAATATTTAAGGAGTTATGGCCATTTTAAAATATTCAATAATTCATGCTTGAAAAAGTGATCACAAATAATAGCTAAAAACGCCGAAAACTCAATATTTACGGAGTTATGGCCATTTTAAAATATTCAATAATTCATGCCTGAAAAAGTGATCACAAACAATAGCTAAAAACGCCGAAAACTCAATATTTACGGAGTTATGGTCATTTTAAAATATTCAATAATTCATGCTTGAAAAAGTGATCACAAATAATAGCCAAAAACTCCGAAAACTCAATATTTACGGAGTTATGGCCATTTTAAAATATTCAATAATTCATGCTTAAAAAAGTGATCACAAATAATAGCTAAAAACGCCGAAAACTCAATATTTACGGAGTTATGGCCATTTTAAAATATTCAATAATTCATGCTTGAAAAAGTGATCACAAACAATAGCTAAAAACGCCGAAAACTCAATATTTACGGAGATATGGCCATTTTAAAATATTCAATAATTCATGCCTGAAAAAGTGATCACAAATAATAGCTAAAAACGCCGAAAGCTCAATATTTACGGAGTTATGACCATTTTAAAATATTCAATAATTAATGCTTGAAAAAGTGATCACAAATAATAGCTAAAAGCGCAATATTTAAGGAGTTATGGCCATTTTAAAATATTCAATAATTTATGCTTAAAAAAGTGATCACAAATAATATCTAAAAACGCCGAAAACTCAATATTTAAGGAGTTATGCCATTTTAAAATATTCAATAATTCATGCTTGAAAAAGTGATCACAAACAATAGCTAAAAACGCCGAAGACTCAATATTTACGGAGTTATGGCCATCTTAAAATATTCAATAATTCATGCCTGAAAAAGCGATCACAAACAATAGCTAAAAACGCCGAAAACTCAATATTTAAGGAGTTATGGCCATTTTAAAATATTCAATAATTCATGCTTAAAAAAGTGATCACAAATAATAGCTAAAAACGCCGAAAACTCAATATTTACGGAGTTATGGCCATTTTAAAATATTCAATAATTCATGCTTGAAAAAGTGATCACAAACAATAGCTAAAAACGCCGAAAACTCAATATTTACGGAGATATGGCCATTTTAAAATATTCAATAATTCATGCCTGAAAAAGTGATCACAAATAATAGCTAAAAACGCCGAAAGCTCAATATTTACGGAGTTATGACCATTTTAAAATATTCAATAATTAATGCTTGAAAAAGTGATCACAAATAATAGCTAAAAGCGCAATATTTAAGGAGTTATGGCCATTTTAAAATATTCAATAATTTATGCTTAAAAAAGTGATCACAAATAATATCTAAAAACGCCGAAAACTCAATATTTAAGGAGTTATGGCCATTTTAAAATATTCAATAATTCATGCTTGAAAAAGTGATCACAAACAATAGCTAAAAACGCCGAAGACTCAATATTTACGGAGTTATGGCCATTTTAAAATATTCAATAATTCATGCCTGAAAAAGCGATCACAAACAATAGCTAAAAACGCCGAAAACTCAATATTTACGGAGTTATGGCCATTTTAAAATATTCAATAATTCATGCTTAAAAAAGTGATCACAAATAATAGCTAAAAACGCCGAAAACTCAATATTTACGGAGTTATGGCCATTTTAAAATATTCAATAATTCATGCTTGAAAAAGTGATCACAAACAATAGCTAAAAACGCCGAAAACTTAATATTTACGGAGTTATGGCCATTTAAAATATTCAATAATTCATGCCTGAAAAAGCGATCACAAACAATAGCTAAAAACGCCGAAAACTCAATATTTAAGGAGTTATGGCCATTTTAAAATATTCAATAATTCATGCTTAAAAAGTGATCACAAATAATAGCTAAAAACGCCGAAAACTCAATATTTACGGAGTTATGGCCATTTTAAAATATTCAATAATTCATGCTTGAAAAAGTGATCACAAACAATAGCTAAAAACGCCGAAAACTCAATATTTACGGAGATATGGCCATTTTAAAATATTCAATAATTCATGCCTGAAAAAGTGATCACAAATAATAGCTAAAAACGCCGAAAGCTCAATATTTACGGAGTTATGACCATTTTAAAATATTCAATAATTAATGCTTGAAAAAGTGATCACAAATAATAGCTAAAAGCGCAATATTTAAGGAGTTATGGCCATTTTAAAATATTCAATAATTTATGCTTAAAAAAGTGATCACAAATAATATCTAAAAACGCCGAAAACTCAATATTTAAGGAGTTATGGCCATTTTAAAATATTCAATAATTCATGCTTGAAAAAGTGATCACAAACAATAGCTAAAAACGCCGAAGACTCAATATTTACGGAGTTATGGCCATTTTAAAATATTCAATAATTCATGCCTGAAAAAGCGATCACAAACAATAGCTAAAAACGCCGAAAACTCAATATTTACGGAGTTATGGCCATTTTAAAATATTCAATAATTCATGCTTAAAAAAGTGATCACAAATAATAGCTAAAAACGCCGAAAACTCAATATTTACGGAGTTATGGCCATTTTAAAATATTCAATAATTCATGCTTGAAAAAGTGATCACAAACAATAGCTAAAACGCCGAAAACTTAATATTTACGGAGATATGGCCATTTTAAAATATTCAATAATTCATGCCTGAAAAAGTGATCACAAATAATAGCTAAAACGCCGAAAGCTCAATATTTACGGAGTTATGACCATTTTAAAATATTCAATAATTGCTTGAAAAAGTGATCACAAATAATAGCTAAAAAGTAGGAGTTATGGCCATTTTAAAATATTCAGTGATCACAATAGCTAAAAACGCCGAAAACTCAATATTTACGGAGTTATGGCATTTAAAATATTCAATAATTCATGCTTGAAAAATGATCACAAACAATAGCTAAAAACGCCGAAAACTCAATATTTACGGAGTTATGGCCATTTTAAAATATTCAATAATTCATGCTGAAAAAGTGATCACAAATAATAGCTAAAAACGCCGAAAACTCAATATTTACGGAGTTATGGCCATTTTAAAATATTCAATAATTCATGCCTGAAAAGTGATCACAAATAATAGCTAAAAACGCCGAAAGCTCAATATTTACGGAGTTATGGCCATTTTAAAATATTCAATAATTCATGCCTGAAAAGTGATCACAAAAATAGCTAAAACGCCGAAAACTCAATATTTATCATTCAAACAATAGCTAAAAACGCCGAAAACTCAATATTTACGGAGTTATGGCCATTTTAAAATATTCAATAATTCATGCTTAAAAAAGTGATCACAAATAATAGCTAAAAACGCCGAAAACTCAATATTTACGGAGTTATGGCCATTTTAAAATATTCAATAATTCATGCTTAAAAAAGTGATCACAAATAATAGCTAAAATGCCGAAAACTCAATATTTACGGAGTTATGGCCATTTTAAAATATTCAATAATTCATGCTTGAAAAAGTGATCACAAATAATAGCTAAAACGCCGAAAACCTAATATTTACGGAGTTATGGCCATTTTAAAATATTCAATAATTCATGCCTGAAAAAGTGATCACAAACAATAGCTAAAAACGCCGAAAACTCAATATTTACGGAGTTATGGCCATTTTAAAATATTCAAAAAAAAAGTGATCACAAATAATAGCTAAAAACGCCGAAAACTCAATATTTACGGAGTTATGGCCATTTTAAAATATTCAATAATTCATTCTTGAAAAAATGATCACAAATAAAAGCTAAAAACGCCGAAAACTCAATACTTACGGAGTTATGGCCATTTTAAAATATTAAATAATTCATGCTTGAAAAAGTGATCACAAATAATAGCTAAAAACGCCGAAAGCTCAATATTTACGGAGTTATGGCCATTTTAAAATATTCAATAATTCTTGCTTGAAAAACTGATCACAAATAATAGCTAAAAAACGACGAAAACTCAATATTTACGGAGTTATGGCCATTTTAAAATACTCAAAATTTCATGTTTGAAAAAGTGATCACAAATAATAGCTAAAACGCCGAAAACTCAATATTTACTCAAAATTTCATGGTTGAAAAAGTGATCACAAATAATAGCTAAAACGCCGAAAACTCAATATTTACAGAGTTATGGCCATTTTAAAATATTCAATAATTCATTCTTGAAAAAATGATCACAAATAATAGCTAAAAACGCCGAAAACTCAATAGTTACGGAGTTATGGGCATTTTAAAATATTTAATAATTCATGCCTGAAAAAGTGATCATAAATAATGGCTAAAAACGCCGAAAACCGAAAACGCTTTTTTACTTGTTATTTATGACATTTATAACGACTGCAAAATCAGGAACATTTTTAGTTGTTGGTCCATTTCAACCTCTTAATATATTGCGGACATCTTTGAAAGCAGTAGGCGCAGCCCTTCTGAGCCTAACCCTATCCTTTTCGTGAGGATCGGACGATAATAGCAGTTTGTATATAATATTCCCAACCTGTGTTGTAATGTGAAAAAATATTACAAAATATACACTTCGATATTCTAAGTCAAATTGAAAATATTGCATGCGATAAAAAATATGAATAAATAAAAAAAATCACAAAATACTACAAAATCTATATTAACATCATTAGTGGCATTTTTTTATGCTATTTGTTAGATTTTATACTTTTATGCCTGGAGTGCATTCTGAGTTGACAAAATTTGTCAAAATCGGTCCAGCCTTTCTATAGATATATGCATTCAAGCTAATATCCCCTTTCTTTGTATATACACATTGTATATATTTCGCTTAATATATCCGATATATTTACTATCGCCGTCTACGTAACGGTCAGAATTGACCTGTTCGTCTATTTGTGAGTTCGTCGGGATTAAAAATATTCGCGATTTAATGGAAAATTTGAATTTTATTTAATACAAATGTTATGGTCTATTTCACCAAATATAACACGATGACCATCATAACTGGGAGACTTCTGCCCAGCCCTGATATCTAGCCCCATGCTAACTTCCGCGTCGATTGGTCTATAATTGCGACCTGTAGAGCAACTGTAAAATTAGTAATTTTTTCAGTTTTTGGTCCATTTCGACCCCTAAATATTATTCTATCATCTCCAAAAGCAATAGGCTTCTATTCTGGCTCTAGCCCCACCTCCATTCTAATTTCGTGAATTTGATATTGGTCATTTAGTTCACAATTAACCCAAATGTGTTGCAGGGTGCATATTACTACTGTGAGGGACTTAAACACCAAATCGGATGAGACATATAAATGTGAATAAATGCGACCTGCATTTAGTTCATGAGAATACATTGACAGATGGACTGACAAGCATAAATCGACTCTAAAAGAAGTCGATTGAAGATCCTCAAAAGGAACTATGGGTCTATTTCGCTTCTTTCTCCACGTTACAAACATATAAATATATACATAATATCCTTACCACTATGTGGTGTAGGGTATAAAAAGTGATCCCAAATAACAGCTGTTTATGCCCAAGTGACGATGACAGTAGACAAGGAAACGATTTTTTATAAGAATTCATGAAAAGGGTGAAAAAATTTAGTGATTAGTTACAAATTTAGCATTTCTTTTTTTTACTTTTAGAATTTCGAGATGCTATGAAATAACTTTGCAAAGCTGATTAAATATTGGTTTACGTTATTGTATCTTCTGTCGAATGTTTTTTAGCATTATTAAAAAATCTAAAATAATGAAGGTTATAAAAATATTACTCAAACACAAATAGTGTGTTGTTTCTTCAACACAAAAACTGTGCTAAAAACAAAATGGCCCACGCGTATTAGTTTAGGCCGATAGGAAATAACAACATCCCCCGCCAAGCTTGTTCTTGACTTCTCAGTGCTTGAGTTCTAATGACGTTTGTCTTTTGATATTCACAGAACAAACAAAATCGACAAATACAGAATTCTGAGTATTTACTCTACGATGATATATTAAATAGTTTTTTTTTCTTTTGCCTAAGTTTAAAAGTATTATTATCATTATTATTAAGTATTATTATTATCAGCTATTATGGCTCCATAAAAAAACGAATGTATAATTTTCTGTGCATTCAAAGTGATTTCATAGAATTTCAGTATAAATATCGACTTCAACAGGAACATTTACCATCAATAACCATTTTCATTTGTTAAAAAAATTCAAACAGAATTTAAACAGAACAAAAGCAATTTTAACGGCTAAGATGAAATTGATAACAATTTTCTGTCTGGCCATATTGTTGGTATTTGGAGTGGGTGCAACGACTCCAACCAGTCCAACGACTCCAACCACTCCAACGAATCCAGCCCCTTCAACACACCCTACAGCTCCAACATATCCAACAGCTCCACCCGATACAGCATATCCAACAGCTCCACCCGCTGCAACATATCCAACAGCTACGACTCCTACAACATATCCAACTAATCCAGCACCTCCAACTTATCCAACAAGTCCATCAAGACCTCCAAGTGAAACTCCGCCTGTAAGACCCTCACGGAGACCTTCTAGAAGACCATCTAGGAGACCTTTTAGAAGACCTGCAAGAAGACCCTTAAGGAGGCCAGTAAGAAGACCAGGAAGAAGACAGGGAAGACGATCAAATGTTTTTTCTAACGACTATCAGGCCCATAGACAGGGATTTTCTTTTAATTATTTTTTCTAGTGACGCCTAATGACGTGGATTTTTTCAACTAATTTCTCTAGCTACTACTACCCAAGTCGTTTCAGGATTATATGTTACCCAACACCAGTATGCATATTTTTTAGAGCTCTGAGTAACAAATAAACGTTTATATTGGAAAAATTGTCTTTCAATACGCAAATTAATTAACAATCGACAAAGGTATTTGTACCTGTCGTAGCAAATACTATGGCTATAGCATATACAGGCTGAGATAAAAAACTGCAAAAAAGTCAAACGCCATAATTTTTACATGTTTTTTTTTAATTTTATTGAATGAAAGCAAAAAATGTCAGAGATAGCATCAAATTTTAGAATAATTTTAGATTTATACGAATTGGTCATCTTTGGCACGAATTATGGCCTTCAAACGGCCAATGAAACCGTCACACGGTGTCCGAATGTTGCTCTGCGGTATTTTGGTCCACTCCCGGCGAAGCGCTTGCTTGAAGTGATCAACACCTTAGTAATTCTTGGCGCCAACCTTGCTCTCTAAAATACTCCAGACACAATAGTCCAACGGATTGGTATCCGGAGATTTTGGTGACCATTGTGCGCTGGAAATGAAGCGAGGAACCTCATTTTTGTAAGCATTCTTGGGTGGCACGTGCTGAGTGCGATGGTGCTGAGTCCTGTTGAAATGTCCAAGGTCTGCGGCCAAAATATTTACATTCTCTTTGGTAAGTAAACACGATCATTTTGTTTGTTTACAAACTGCTGGGCAACGAATGTTTTCTTATCGGAGCGGAGAAAACCAAATTCGCTAGTTCACCACTTTCGGCCAAGCGAAGCAACTCTTTAGCCCTGTTGAGTCTATTTTCTTTCTGTTGCGGTGTAAGTTCTTGCACTTTTTGGAATTTCAATGGCCTTTCCCCGAGCTCAGTTTTCAATATTTGCCGAATGGTAACGAGCGATGGTACGAGACACAAAAGATTTATTCACATTTAAATACTGGAGTTCTCTAACGATAGCCACTTGTGGTTTCCAGTCAAATATAAAGAAATCACACTACCACACGCTTAAATTCCATCACGAATAACTTTTTTTCTGGAAAATTCTCACCAAAATGCTTTTGTACGCTTGTAAACAATATAATGAGCTGTCACTGGAATAATTTTAACAGCTGTCGGACGAGTGGCTTAGAAATGACAGCAGTCTGAAGTTTGTTGCAGTTTTTTCATCTCATCCTGTATGAGTTGACTTCGAAGAGACTTGAATTAAATCATAGCTATATATCTTAACCGATGTTCACCAAATTTGTCAATTTTTTGTACACTCCACCATACTATGGAGGGTATATTAACTTTGTCATTCCGTTTGGAACTCCTCGAAATACCCACATCAGACCCAACAAAGAACATATGATCAGGGTAAATTCTAAATCGATTTAAGGATGTCCGTCTGTCTCTTTAATCACATTATCTTTCGAAAGAATTGAGACAGAAAGCTAAAATTTTGCACAGTATGCAGGTTAAGTTCGTAAATGGCTTATGTAGGTCCACGTTATCATATAGCCCTCCATATAACGGTACCTCCCGATATTCGGTATTTTGATGATTTTAGCGACGTTTCAAGTTTGGTATTTGAAGTTCGAAAGGAATACTACAGCCTAAGACAGAAAATTGTCTGTGCAGGTTCACGTCTTCGTATAGCCCCCATATAACGGTATCTCCCGATATTCGGTAATTTGATGATTTTAGCAACATTGTTCATCGGAATTGTTTCAAATTAGATATAGAGTTCGTAAAGAGAACTACGGTCTGTGACAGAAAATTGTCTATGCAGGTCCAGGTCTTCGTATAGGTATCCCTATATTCCGTATTTTGACGATTTTAGGAACAATACTCACAGAAATTGTTTGAGATGTCGTATTTGAAGATCGTAATGAATGCTACAGCCTGTGACAGAAAATTGTCTATGCAAATCCGGGTTTTCGTATGGCTCCGATATAACGGTACCTCCCTATATACGGTTTTTTATGATTTTCGCTACATTATTCACAGTTTGTTTGAAGTTTCGAATTTGAATATGGTAATGGCTTATAGCAAACAATCCCTTAGTATTTCCATGTCGTATAGAATTTTCACCGAATTTTATTTTTGTTTGAAAATTTCCAAATTCGTTCCAAATGGTAGAGGGTATTCAAAGTTGGGCCCGGCCAAAGTTACTGCTTTTTAACTTGTTTCCAGGCTAAATTCGTTTTAATGTTAAAAAACTCATCAAGTTTAGATTGATATTACTCATTACAAAAAAATTAAATCATATGGTAGCAACATCTAAGCTGCTATTTAGACGAAATTTGGCAGAAGGATTTCTGAGCTCTATCTAATATCGCGCACCCAATATCATTGTCATGGACTTTGACTTGAATCTGAAATCATTTTCTCCAAATTTGAGATACCTGCTCGTAGTATAAATTGGGATGCATGTGCCAAAATCTATCCATTTTTGGCCAATGGGAGCTATATCAAAATTTTGACCAATTATCATATAAGTACTAATGGGGTTCTTCTTTGGGCCAAACAAATGATTCCTACCAAAAATACCAAATCTAGTTCAATTAAGTATATTCCGTAATTGTTTGTAGTACGAATTCCCAACACCTCTCACCCCTTAATCAATAATAATGTCAAATTTCAAGTACCATTCAACTTATACCAAATTTAGCACCATTTAGCCATTTACGTATAATTGCAGTACGCATTTCCAAAACCACATCCTTATATCAATGCGATTTCTCAGACTTGAATCTCATATCAAATGTCAACGTTTTACTTTTGCCCGTTCACATTACTCCAAACGGTACCAAATTTAGTGCATGTTAGTACTTTTGGTACAAGTATTATTAGAATTTCGAAAAACCCTTTATTTTTTCGATTCTATGTAAGATCAAAAACTCTCACTACAAGTTTTAGATTTCCAGCTCTACCCTTACCACATTAAGCCATACCATTTTGTACATACCTCAATCGTTCATTTCACCAGTGATCCTAATTCCAAATTCCAGCATATCAGCCCTAATGGTTCACACAAATCCAAATTATACCAAATTTTTTGCAAATAACTACGAATTTCTACAACTTTCCAACCAAGCCAATCCTCTACTCAAATTTCCAAATTTATCTCCATAAATTAATCATTAAATCTCATAGAAATCTTACTTCTAAATTTCAGAATTCCCGTTCTATCTGTTCACCAAAATTCCAATTTGTATCTAATTTGGTACCATTTAGTACACATTTGTACACATTTCCATTACAACTTGCATCGTACAATCCAATTGAAATCTTGTTCCACAATCTCAGAATTCCAGACCTATAGGTCTGTACCAAATTTACTACCATTTATTGCACATAAGTACAAATTTTCATTACTACCTACATTATACCATTCAATAGAGATCTCTCCCAAAATTTGAATTTTACCAAATTTAGTACCATCAAGTACACTTAAGTACGAATTTCCAAATTTCCTACCATCCAACAATGCAATAGCAATGTAATTTCCAATTTTCAGCATTTCAGGTCTATCGGTTCACAAATCAAATCAAAATTGTACTAAATTTAGTACCAATTAGTACTTTTCATGCACATATGCACTCTACACACCGCCAGTAATGTCAATTTCAAAATTTCGGGACTCCTTTTCATACCCTCAGCCGTATGGCTACATAGGCCAAAACATGCCTCATCGGAATAACGTTTTTAGACTCTAGGTCTCTTTGGACAAATCCATTTCAGGAAATTTGGAGTCGATCTAGCGATATCCGTCCGTCCGTATGTCTGTCTCTCTGGCTGGTGCGCACAATAACACTCGAAGGGAGTATCCGATATGGTCCAAATTTTGTTAATCATAATATTGGGCAATATTGGTCCACTATAATGGCAAAATGTCAAAATTTTCAAAGAAAATAATTGACTGCACAAAAAGAGAAAGTATAATCCTATTTTGCTCCAACTTTGCACATCCTAATATTTGCATCAATTCTATGCCAGGTGCGAAAATGGACAATACCGGTAAACTCCAGCAAGTACCTTCCCCACAAAGGGTCAAAATTTTGAAAAGCTACAACTCTTATAAAATGTTTTGCAAGAATCCGATTGTCTTTAAATTACACACATCAAAATTTTTTTATTAACCCAAGGCGTTAAGATGGAATATATCGGTCCACTCCTTCTGGTACCTCCCCCACAAAGGGTCAAAACTTTGAATATCTTTGAATCTCATAAAATACAAAATTAACATCCGACTCCATTCGGAAACGTCTTAATGTTTCCATCAACACAAGATCTCTTGTAAAGATGTTTGAAATCGGACCATTCCTTATGGTACCTTCCCCATAAAGGGTCAAAGTTTTGAATAACCAAAACGATTATAAAGTCAGAAATAAGCAGCCGGGTCTTTTCATTTTGCACACATCCCATTATTTCTACTATCAAAAGATCTGTTGTGAAGATGAGATATATCGCTCCACTATTTCTGGTACCTCTAACACAAATTCTCAACATTTTGAATATCCATAAAGCTCATAAAACGGGAAATTAACTTCCGATTCCATTCAAACTTGGTACATCTCAATATTTCCATCAACACAAGATCTTTTATGAGAATGGTAGAGATCGGACCATTCAGTCTTGTACCTCCCCCACATTTCTTCATATTTCACACATGACATTATTTTTACTAACTCAAGATCTGCTGTAAAAGTGGGATGTATCGGCGTATTCTTTCTTGAACTTCCCCCAATTTTTTTATATCTGGTATCTCACGCATATCTCCACATTTCCCCTATAAAGTATAGGAACATGTCACATGTAAAGTGTAGGAATGGTAGAGATCGGACCATTCAGTCTTGTACCTCCCCCACATTTCTTCATATTTCACACATGACATTATTTTTACTAACTCAAGATCTGCTGTAAAAGTGGGATGTATCGGCGTATTCTTTCTTGAACTTCCCCCAATTTTTTTATATCTGGTATCTCACGCATATCTCCACATTTCCCCTATAAAGTATAGGAACATGTCACATGTAAAGTGTAGGAAGTAGACGATATAGTCCAAATATGGCTCGTTGTAATATTTATATCAGACTAAGGTCAGATACAATTTTGACAATATTGCCCAACTGCTTCGGAACCTCCCCCATAAAGGGTCAACAATGTGTGTAACTTAAGGCTGGGGGTATAAATCTGTCGGCAAAACCGACTGATACTACTTTACTTTTTAAAATATGGATTCGTTAAAATGTGTATCTGCAGATACCAATATTGCGGATAACTTTAATGGGATTATAGCTAAGTAATAATATTATTATACCCTCCACCATACATAGTATGGAGGGTATATTAAGTTCGTCATTCCGTTTGTAACTTATCGAAATTATAATTTTAGACCCAACAAAGTATATATGTTCTTGATCAGCTTTAAAATTTAAGACGATTTAGCCCTGTCCGTCCGTCCGTCTATCCGTCTGTTGTAATCACTCTACAGTCAAAACGAATTAAGATAGGAAGCTAAAATTATGCAAAGATATGTCTTTTGTCTGCAGGCAGGTCAAGTTCGAAGATGGGCAATATAGGTCCACGATCTGGTATAGCCCCCATATAACGGTATTAGCCTCCGACATTCGGTATTTTGATGAATTTAGCCACATTTTTCAATACACAAAGAGTTCTTGTGAGCACTTTACCCCCTGAATGAGAATTGTCTATATAGGTCCACGATATCGTATAGCCCCCATATGACGGTACTCCCCATATTCGGTATTTTGATGATTTTAGCCACATTTTTCAATGCAATTGTCTGAAATTCCACACAAAGAGTTCCCTGTGAGCACTTTACCCCCTGAATGAGAATTGTCTATATAGGTCCACGATATCGTATAGCCCCCATATGACGGCACCCCCCGATATTCGGTATTTTGATGATTTTGGCCACATTTTTCAATGGAATTATCAGAAATTCCACTCAAGAAGTTCATTGTGAGCACTTTACCCACAGTCAAATATTTGTCTGCATAGGTCCCCCCATATATCAGCACCTTACGACATTCGGTATTTTTAAGATTTTAACATAATTTTTAATGGATTTTATTTATTTTTTTAAATTTCCTAATCCGTTCTGAATGGTGGAGGGTATTTAAAGTTCGGCCCGGCCGAAAAACTTCGTTTTTACTTGTTTTTATATGAACATGATTATATGATTTGTACTTATATTTAATATTACTTGTAAATAAAAGCTGTTTAGCTTTTGGTTTTAACCTCGTTTATTTGTATATTTCCTTGCGTTCTTCTTCTTATTGTTTTTTCTATAACTTTTGTTCTTCTTCGATTTGTTGTAACCTCTCTTGGCAGCTTTCCTATTTTTCTGCCTTCTGTTTATTCGCTTTTTCGTATATTTCTTCACTGTTTTTCTATTTCCACGTTTTTTGTTAGCTATCGGTCTCAAGGATAGTGCGATTGGTCTTCTCACTGGTTTGGCGTTGGATATGTCAGAAAGACTGCCGGGTCCTGTCGCTGTAGATGCATCAGCTGAAGCTGGTTCCGCGGCTGTGGGCTCCGTGGGAGTTGTGTCAGTTGGAAATTGATCATCAACTATGGCCTCTGATCCGATCACATAGAAGAATAAGATAACAAAGCCGAAGATGGTCAGGCACTTCATTTGCAAGTGAAGTTACTACAAATGCTGTTTTAAAATTAAAGAGATGGTTAATAATTAAACCTTTGGATGGTAGCTGTTTTTATAGCGTTTTTCCATATATTCTCGATTTTAAGTGACCTTCAATTTATTTTGCAATCAAATAACTTGAACTATTCAAATATTTGTTAAGTCACATTTGGCAAAAAAAACTATTTCATCCATACAACTAAACACATAATATTTAGCAAACATATTTAATGCATATATAATTGAGCTAATAGATAAAAATTTATATTGGGAATTTATGTGAAGTAGATCATATCAACTATGAACCGGTTTTGAGTGAGCGTATTATGGCTTTATATAGAAAAAATCCATCCAATATTACCATGAAATTTAATGAAGATATATGTGGAAGTTATGTCCAAATCTGAAATGATATCCATCGAATTTGGAAGACGTATTTGTGAGCTGTATCTGAATTTTCCGCCCTGCAATGCTCAACTACATGGAATTTTTTATGAGGTTAAAGGTTTATGAGGTAAAGCGCTGAAGCCTAGAAATATAGATTGTCATCAAATAATATTTAGTGAAATTAACCAGAATTTTGTGTGAAAAAATACCTTTACACTGATGCTGACTTCGTTGGCAAATATAGCCAAATATCGGAGATACAGGAAATAAAATGGAGGAATCTAAATTTTCAAATATTGTTTCAATACGCGTTAACACTCGCATGACCTCGTAACTTCGGTGACATTATTATACCTTCAGTCATATGACTACATAGGGTATATATCATTTGATACGGCCAAAGTGTGCCTCGTTATAATAACGTTTTTAGGCCCTAGGTCTTTTTGGACCAAATCTTTTTCAGGACATTTGGAGTCGATCTGTCTGGCCGGCTGGTGCGCACGATATCTCTTTGCTTGTACAAACTTTCAAACCTTAATATTTTTTTCATTGTTATATAAGGTGCGAAAAAGGACAATATCGGCTCACTCCATGAAATACCTCCCCCAGGGACTACTCTTTCTGGCACAGTTCTGGTAAATAGTTGCGCCCTCTATAGCCTTTGCTATTTTTTAATTTTTCTCCTTTAATTTTTTTTGTTTTTATTTTTAGGGCCACATTATCTCAATTCTCTTTTTATACATAAAATCTTTTTATACATAAATATATAACATAAAATCGCATGCAATAAAAAAATTAAACAAAAATATATATGCAACAAAGTCAAACGCCATAATCTTTACATATTTTTTTTAATTATATTAAATGTCGGAAATAGCTTCAAATTTTACAATAAGTTTAGATTTGTTCGAATTGGTTACCTTTGGCACGTATTATGGCCTTCGAACGGGCAATAAAACCGTCATACGCTGCCCGAATGTTGCTCTGCGGTATTTTGGCCCGTTCCCGGCAAAGTGCTTGCTTGAGCTGATTGACACTTTGGTATTTTTTAGTGCCAACCTTGCTTTTCAAAATATTCCAGACATAATAGTCCAACAGATAGGTATCCGGATATTTTGGGGGCTATTGTGCGCTGGTAATGAAGCGAGAAACCTAATTTTGTAACCATTCTTGGGTGGTGCGTGCTGAATGCGATGGTGCTGAGCCCTGTTGGAATGCCTAAGGTCTGCGGCCAAAATGTTTGCGTGCCCAAGGCTTTAATACACCCTCCAGAATATTTTCCCGATAATATTCGGCATTTGTTCTGATGCCACGGTCGATTAATACGGTCAGCTGACCTCTTTGGCAAGTAAACAGGATCATTTTGTTTGTTTACAAACTGCTGGACAACGAACGTTTTCTCATCGGAGCGGAAAAAAAACCAAATTCCGCAGTTCACCACTTTCGGCCAAGCGAAGCAACTCTTTAGCTCTTTTGAGTCTATTTTCTTTCTGTTGCGGTGTAAGTTCTTGCACTTTTTTGCAATTTCAATGGCTTTATCGGACTTATTTTTCAATATTTGCTGAATGGAATATTGCGATATGTTCAGTTCACGAGCTATTTTTCGGCCACTGCGACGCGGGTTTCGATCAAGTCGCTTCTTTACTTTTCAAACCATTTCTGCTGATGTTACTGTTTTCATCAGTCCACTGTTTTCTTCATCCAATGACAGCAGTCTGAATTTGGTTGCAGTTTTTTCCATTTCAGCCTGTGGTTTGGTAATTTTGAAGTTTTTTCCCACATAAAATTATCGTCAATTTTACCAGCTAAATATTATCTGATGACTATCCAAAATGCTAGGTTACACCGCTGCCCTAAACTCCAACCTTGTAAAAAATCCCATGTCAATTGGCTATTATTTGCTAAACCCCTAAATATTTTTCGAACATCTTTCCAAGCAAAATATCGTAAAAATCGGTGATAATTACAACCTTAATATAATACCCCTAATGCATAGTTTTGTAAGTTAAAAAAATATTTAAAATGTAAAATTCAAAATTGTGAGTCAACTTGAAAAAAATCTCATGCGATAAAAAATAAAAAAAAATACCTCAAAATATTATAAAACAATTTCTCCTATTTTTATTGGCATATTTTTATTGGGTCTCTTGGATTTTATTCCTTTCTGCCAAAAGGTTATTCTGAATTGGCGAGAATTGCAAAAGCCATCCAGCGGGTTTTAGTTACAAGACCGCTTCTTTGATATATTAGATTGTATATAATTTGCTATATATGCTATATTTTGGATATCAGCACCAATGTAACGGTCAGAAGTGGCCTTTTCGAAAAGCTCGCTAATATTTTCAATGTGATTTCGCCGGGACTAAAAAAAACATTAGTGTGTTTAGTGGAAATATTCATATTTCTTTACCTTAAAAATTATGGTCTCTTATAGTCAGAAGTGGCCTTTTCAAAAAGCCCGCTAATATTTTCAATGTGATTTCGCCGGGATTAAAAAAATATATTAGCGGTTTAGTGGAAATGTTCGTATTTCTTCAACATAAAAATTATGGTCTCTTTTACCCAAAATATTAATGGGTGACCATCCAAATTGAAAAGCTTCTGCCCAGCCCTAAATTCTAGCGCCATGCTAAATTCCGAGTGGATTGGTGTATAATTGTGGCCTTTAGTTTTTGGTCCATTTCAACCCGCAACTATTTTGCGATCATCTCCAAAAGCAATAGGCTTCAATTCTGACCAACTTCCATGCCAAATTTCGTGAAGTTCGGGAAATGATTGCGACATTTTACAACATGGGTCTCTTCTAGTATTTTACAAGAAGTCGAAATTTCAATGTATTAAATTACAGACACCTTGGCTGCAAAATATGGCTGATACCTTAAAAATTAATATTGACAGGTGTTGATGATTGTATCAGAAGGTGTTCACAGATTGATTTGTGTTCTCTCCACTATGTATGCAAACCACCATTTTATAGTTCTTGAAAATGAAAATGTTAAAAAAATGTAAAAATTTAAGATTTCGAGGGGGTGTGCGTACCTCATGACAACGCCGTTTTCGGACGGCATAGTTTTACGGGCAGTACATGTCATTAACGTATAGTAAGGTTTACGTAACATAAATTGTCTAAAGAAAACTTAGGAATGTCTATGCATTTTCACATTGAGAGACAGAGGACACTTTCAGCTATCTAACATTTTCCACAAAATTTTGAAATTGATTACAACATAGTTTCTGAGGGACTATTCACGGTAAATAATTTATTTCTCTCATGCTGTCAATGATTCTACCTACCCCAACCCAATATAAGCAATAGTGTTTTTTCAGAAATGTACAAAAAATAATTATTGCCTGTTCAAAAACTTTGTTCAAAGTTACAGTCTCGTCTATAGGCCCGAGATAATTTAAAATCCAGACATTGGCTGTTTATTTGTATTCCGTAAATATTGAGCTCTACGTAATGTACTAAATAAATATTTATGTTTCTCAAATGTGTGTTTAAAAATAAAACCAACTTTGTAACATTCTGTAGCGGAAGTTACATTTATTATACCCTACAACACTATGTGTTGGGGGTATTATAAGTTTGATTGGGCCAAAAATTATGTAACACCTCGAAATATTGGTTTCCCACATAGGAAAGTATATATGGATCTTCCTAACTCGACGAGCTGAGTCGATCTAGCTATGTATGTCCGTCCGTCCGTCTGTCCGTCTGTCCATGTTAATTTGTAATCAAGCTACAGGTCGCAATTATGAACCGATCCTCACGAAATTGAAAATGGTGGTGTGGTTATGGTCAGAATAGAACCTTATTGTTTCTGGAGATGATCACACGATATTTAGGGGTTGAAATGGACCAAAAACAGAAAAATTTCCTGATTTTGCAGTTGCTCTATAGGTCACAATTATGAACCAATCGACGACAATTTATATGGAGATAGAGTTTAGGAGTGTGCAGAAACCTACCAATTTGGGCGGACATCGGACAATAATTAGCGGGTAAAATAGACCCTAACTTTTATGTAAGAAGATAGGAAAATTTCCACTAAACCGCGAATATTTTCAACCCCAGCCAAATCCCAAATACATTAAAAGATCACTTCTGACCATTACAGTGTTGCTAATAGCAAAGAAATCGGATATATAGCAAAATAGATACAATATATATTTAAAAGAATTGATCTTATTTATTCTGCTTATAAATCAAGAACCGCTGGGCCGATTTTCACAATTCCCATCAATTCGGAATGGTCTTTTGCCAGAAAAGCGGAAAATCTAAAAAAATCGCGGAAAAATATACCAATAAAGAAGTGAATATTTTTTGTTCCATTTTTTTTTCAATTCTTGTCATATTTTTTATCGCATGCGATTTTTTCAATTTGACTTACAATTTTGAATTGTACATTTTCTAAATGTTTACACCCTTCAACACTACGTTTTGAGGGTATTATATGCATGTCGCAATTATCGTCCGATCTTCACGAAATTTGGCATGGGGGTAGGGTTAGAATTAAAGCCTATTGTTCTTAAGATGTACATTTAGAGGTGCAAATGGACTTAAAAAATATTTTTTTCTAATTTCGTAGTCGCTCTATAAGCCACAATTGAAACTAATCGACACGAAATTTCGCATCGGAAAAGAGTTAAGGACAGGGAAGAAGTCTAGCATTTTGGATGACCATTGGATTACATTTAGATGTAAAATGTACCACAACTTTCACAAATTTTGCAAAATTCTCCGGGCCAAAAAACTAAAGGTAACCACTGGGCGGGGCTCTTTGACATTATTTCAAAAACGAAATCTTCCAAAATGGTTTTGGATATAAGGGGACTTCGAACATATTGTAGTGTTGTAGGGTATCACATGGTCGGCCCCGCACGACTATAGGCTTTGCTTACTTGTATTTTCATAAGATTGTTATAAAATACAAGCGAATCAGAATAAGTACTAATATTAACACCAGGTTTTGTTACCAATCACTTCTTTGTTTTCAAACCTGAAGACTTTGAAAAACTTAAACTGCAAAAATTAAATGTCTAACTGTCGTTTGTTTTGCTATCTTAATTGCGATAGTGGCTGGACAAGGCACTGGTGCAGCTGAACCTCCACCAGCTGATCCATCGCTGGCCGATACAACGCCAGCAGATCCATCACCTGTAACCACTCCAAAAGCTGTGCCAACTACTAAGAAGCCTGCCGCAACCACCAAGAAGCCCACCACAACCACCGAGAAGCCCACTGCAGCCACTAAGATACCAACAGCAACAAAAAAAAAAAAAAACCGCAAATACCAAAAAGCCTGTTGCCAACAAAAAGCCTGGAAATAAAAAGAATAAGAAACCCATGGATATGGATTCGTTAAAATGTGTATCTGCAGATACCAATATTGCGGATAACTTTAATGGGATTATAGCTAAGTAATAATATTATTATACCCTCCACCATACATAGTATGGAGGGTATATTAAGTTCGTCATTCCGTTTGTAACTTATCGAAATTATAATTTTAGACCCAACAAAGTATATATGTTCTTGATCAGCTTTAAAATTTAAGACGATTTAGCCCTGTCCGTCCGTCCGTCTATCCGTCTGTTGTAATCACTCTACAGTCAAAACGAATTAAGATAGGAAGCTAAAATTATGCAAAGATATGTCTTTTGTCTGCAGGCAGGTCAAGTTCGAAGATGGGCAATATAGGTCCACGATCTGGTATAGCCCCCATATAACGGTATTAGCCTCCGACATTCGGTATTTTGATGAATTTAGCCACATTTTTCAATACACAAAGAGTTCTTGTGAGCACTTTACCCCCTGAATGAGAATTGTCTATATAGGTCCACGATATCGTATAGCCCCCATATGACGGTACTCCCCATATTCGGTATTTTGATGATTTTAGCCACATTTTTCAATGCAATTGTCTGAAATTCCACACAAAGAGTTCCCTGTGAGCACTTTACCCCCTGAATGAGAATTGTCTATATAGGTCCACGATATCGTATAGCCCCCATATGACGGCACCCCCCGATATTCGGTATTTTGATGATTTTGGCCACATTTTTCAATGGAATTATCAGAAATTCCACTCAAGAAGTTCATTGTGAGCACTTTACCCACAGTCAAATATTTGTCTGCATAGGTCCCCCCATATATCAGCACCTTACGACATTCGGTATTTTTAAGATTTTAACATAATTTTTAATGGATTTTATTTATTTTTTTAAATTTCCTAATCCGTTCTGAATGGTGGAGGGTATTTAAAGTTCGGCCCGGCCGAAAAACTTCGTTTTTACTTGTTTTTATATGAACATGATTATATGATTTGTACTTATATTTAATATTACTTGTAAATAAAAGCTGTTTAGCTTTTGGTTTTAACCTCGTTTATTTGTATATTTCCTTGCGTTCTTCTTCTTATTGTTTTTTCTATAACTTTTGTTCTTCTTCGATTTGTTGTAACCTCTCTTGGCAGCTTTCCTATTTTTCTGCCTTCTGTTTATTCGCTTTTTCGTATATTTCTTCACTGTTTTTCTATTTCCACGTTTTTTGTTAGCTATCGGTCTCAAGGATAGTGCGATTGGTCTTCTCACTGGTTTGGCGTTGGATATGTCAGAAAGACTGCCGGGTCCTGTCGCTGTAGATGCATCAGCTGAAGCTGGTTCCGCGGCTGTGGGCTCCGTGGGAGTTGTGTCAGTTGGAAATTGATCATCAACTATGGCCTCTGATCCGATCACATAGAAGAATAAGATAACAAAGCCGAAGATGGTCAGGCACTTCATTTGCAAGTGAAGTTACTACAAATGCTGTTTTAAAATTAAAGAGATGGTTAATAATTAAACCTTTGGATGGTAGCTGTTTTTATAGCGTTTTTCCATATATTCTCGATTTTAAGTGACCTTCAATTTATTTTGCAATCAAATAACTTGAACTATTCAAATATTTGTTAAGTCACATTTGGCAAAAAAAACTATTTCATCCATACAACTAAACACATAATATTTAGCAAACATATTTAATGCATATATAATTGAGCTAATAGATAAAAATTTATATTGGGAATTTATGTGAAGTAGATCATATCAACTATGAACCGGTTTTGAGTGAGCGTATTATGGCTTTATATAGAAAAAATCCATCCAATATTACCATGAAATTTAATGAAGATATATGTGGAAGTTATGTCCAAATCTGAAATGATATCCATCGAATTTGGAAGACGTATTTGTGAGCTGTATCTGAATTTTCCGCCCTGCAATGCTCAACTACATGGAATTTTTTATGAGGTTAAAGGTTTATGAGGTAAAGCGCTGAAGCCTAGAAATATAGATTGTCATCAAATAATATTTAGTGAAATTAACCAGAATTTTGTGTGAAAAAATACCTTTACACTGATGCTGACTTCGTTGGCAAATATAGCCAAATATCGGAGATACAGGAAATAAAATGGAGGAATCTAAATTTTCAAATATTGTTTCAATACGCGTTAACACTCGCATGACCTCGTAACTTCGGTGACATTATTATACCTTCAGTCATATGACTACATAGGGTATATATCATTTGATACGGCCAAAGTGTGCCTCGTTATAATAACGTTTTTAGGCCCTAGGTCTTTTTGGACCAAATCTTTTTCAGGACATTTGGAGTCGATCTGTCTGGCCGGCTGGTGCGCACGATATCTCTTTGCTTGTACAAACTTTCAAACCTTAATATTTTTTTCATTGTTATATAAGGTGCGAAAAAGGACAATATCGGCTCACTCCATGAAATACCTCCCCCAGGGACTACTCTTTCTGGCACAGTTCTGGTAAATAGTTGCGCCCTCTATAGCCTTTGCTATTTTTTAATTTTTCTCCTTTAATTTTTTTTGTTTTTATTTTTAGGGCCACATTATCTCAATTCTCTTTTTATACATAAAATCTTTTTATACATAAATATATAACATAAAATCGCATGCAATAAAAAAATTAAACAAAAATATATATGCAACAAAGTCAAACGCCATAATCTTTACATATTTTTTTTAATTATATTAAATGTCGGAAATAGCTTCAAATTTTACAA
This sequence comes from Musca domestica, assembly GCF_030504385.1. Classification (NCBI taxonomy): domain Eukaryota; kingdom Metazoa; phylum Arthropoda; class Insecta; order Diptera; family Muscidae; genus Musca; species Musca domestica. The sequence goes on along the minus strand of NW_026712238.1, from coordinate 4,843,535 downwards.
TAAGTTTAGATTTGTTCGAATTGGTTACCTTTGGCACGTATTATGGCCTTCGAACGGGCAATAAAACCGTCATACGCTGCCCGAATGTTGCTCTGCGGTATTTTGGCCCGTTCCCGGCAAAGTGCTTGCTTGAGCTGATTGACACTTTGGTATTTTTTAGTGCCAACCTTGCTTTTCAAAATATTCCAGACATAATAGTCCAACAGATAGGTATCCGGATATTTTGGGGGCTATTGTGCGCTGGTAATGAAGCGAGAAACCTAATTTTGTAACCATTCTTGGGTGGTGCGTGCTGAATGCGATGGTGCTGAGCCCTGTTGGAATGCCTAAGGTCTGCGGCCAAAATGTTTGCGTGCCCAAGGCTTTAATACACCCTCCAGAATATTTTCCCGATAATATTCGGCATTTGTTCTGATGCCACGGTCGATTAATACGGTCAGCTGACCTCTTTGGCAAGTAAACAGGATCATTTTGTTTGTTTACAAACTGCTGGACAACGAACGTTTTCTCATCGGAGCGGAAAAAAACCAAATTCCGCAGTTCACCACTTTCGGCCAAGCGAAGCAACTCTTTAGCTCTTTTGAGTCTATTTTCTTTCTGTTGCGGTGTAAGTTCTTGCACTTTTTTGCAATTTCAATGGCTTTATCGGACTTATTTTTCAATATTTGCTGAATGGAATATTGCGATATGTTCAGTTCACGAGCTATTTTTCGGCCACTGCGACGCGGGTTTCGATCAAGTCGCTTCTTTACTTTTCAAACCATTTCTGCTGATGTTACTGTTTTCATCAGTCCACTGTTTTCTTCATCCAATGACAGCAGTCTGAATTTGGTTGCAGTTTTTTCCATTTCAGCCTGTGGTTTGGTAATTTTGAAGTTTTTTCCCACATAAAATTATCGTCAATTTTACCAGCTAAATATTATCTGATGACTATCCAAAATGCTAGGTTACACCGCTGCCCTAAACTCCAACCTTGTAAAAAATCCCATGTCAATTGGCTATTATTTGCTAAACCCCTAAATATTTTTCGAACATCTTTCCAAGCAAAATATCGTAAAAATCGGTGATAATTACAACCTTAATATAATACCCCTAATGCATAGTTTTGTAAGTTAAAAAAATATTTAAAATGTAAAATTCAAAATTGTGAGTCAACTTGAAAAAAATCTCATGCGATAAAAAATAAAAAAAAATACCTCAAAATATTATAAAACAATTTCTCCTATTTTTATTGGCATATTTTTATTGGGTCTCTTGGATTTTATTCCTTTCTGCCAAAAGGTTATTCTGAATTGGCGAGAATTGCAAAAGCCATCCAGCGGGTTTTAGTTACAAGACCGCTTCTTTGATATATTAGATTGTATATAATTTGCTATATATGCTATATTTTGGATATCAGCACCAATGTAACGGTCAGAAGTGGCCTTTTCGAAAAGCTCGCTAATATTTTCAATGTGATTTCGCCGGGACTAAAAAAAACATTAGTGTGTTTAGTGGAAATATTCATATTTCTTTACCTTAAAAATTATGGTCTCTTATAGTCAGAAGTGGCCTTTTCAAAAAGCCCGCTAATATTTTCAATGTGATTTCGCCGGGATTAAAAAAATATATTAGCGGTTTAGTGGAAATGTTCGTATTTCTTCAACATAAAAATTATGGTCTCTTTTACCCAAAATATTAATGGGTGACCATCCAAATTGAAAAGCTTCTGCCCAGCCCTAAATTCTAGCGCCATGCTAAATTCCGAGTGGATTGGTGTATAATTGTGGCCTTTAGTTTTTGGTCCATTTCAACCCGCAACTATTTTGCGATCATCTCCAAAAGCAATAGGCTTCAATTCTGACCAACTTCCATGCCAAATTTCGTGAAGTTCGGGAAATGATTGCGACATTTTACAACATGGGTCTCTTCTAGTATTTTACAAGAAGTCGAAATTTCAATGTATTAAATTACAGACACCTTGGCTGCAAAATATGGCTGATACCTTAAAAATTAATATTGACAGGTGTTGATGATTGTATCAGAAGGTGTTCACAGATTGATTTGTGTTCTCTCCACTATGTATGCAAACCACCATTTTATAGTTCTTGAAAATGAAAATGTTAAAAAAATGTAAAAATTTAAGATTTCGAGGGGGTGTGCGTACCTCATGACAACGCCGTTTTCGGACGGCATAGTTTTACGGGCAGTACATGTCATTAACGTATAGTAAGGTTTACGTAACATAAATTGTCTAAAGAAAACTTAGGAATGTCTATGCATTTTCACATTGAGAGACAGAGGACACTTTCAGCTATCTAACATTTTCCACAAAATTTTGAAATTGATTACAACATAGTTTCTGAGGGACTATTCACGGTAAATAATTTATTTCTCTCATGCTGTCAATGATTCTACCTACCCCAACCCAATATAAGCAATAGTGTTTTTTCAGAAATGTACAAAAAATAATTATTGCCTGTTCAAAAACTTTGTTCAAAGTTACAGTCTCGTCTATAGGCCCGAGATAATTTAAAATCCAGACATTGGCTGTTTATTTGTATTCCGTAAATATTGAGCTCTACGTAATGTACTAAATAAATATTTATGTTTCTCAAATGTGTGTTTAAAAATAAAACCAACTTTGTAACATTCTGTAGCGGAAGTTACATTTATTATACCCTACAACACTATGTGTTGGGGGTATTATAAGTTTGATTGGGCCAAAAATTATGTAACACCTCGAAATATTGGTTTCCCACATAGGAAAGTATATATGGATCTTCCTAACTCGACGAGCTGAGTCGATCTAGCTATGTATGTCCGTCCGTCCGTCTGTCCGTCTGTCCATGTTAATTTGTAATCAAGCTACAGGTCGCAATTATGAACCGATCCTCACGAAATTGAAAATGGTGGTGTGGTTATGGTCAGAATAGAACCTTATTGTTTCTGGAGATGATCACACGATATTTAGGGGTTGAAATGGACCAAAAACAGAAAAATTTCCTGATTTTGCAGTTGCTCTATAGGTCACAATTATGAACCAATCGACGACAATTTATATGGAGATAGAGTTTAGGAGTGTGCAGAAACCTACCAATTTGGGCGGACATCGGACAATAATTAGCGGGTAAAATAGACCCTAACTTTTATGTAAGAAGATAGGAAAATTTCCACTAAACCGCGAATATTTTCAACCCCAGCCAAATCCCAAATACATTAAAAGATCACTTCTGACCATTACAGTGTTGCTAATAGCAAAGAAATCGGATATATAGCAAAATAGATACAATATATATTTAAAAGAATTGATCTTATTTATTCTGCTTATAAATCAAGAACCGCTGGGCCGATTTTCACAATTCCCATCAATTCGGAATGGTCTTTTGCCAGAAAAGCGGAAAATCTAAAAAAATCGCGGAAAAATATACCAATAAAGAAGTGAATATTTTTTGTTCCATTTTTTTTTCAATTCTTGTCATATTTTTTATCGCATGCGATTTTTTCAATTTGACTTACAATTTTGAATTGTACATTTTCTAAATGTTTACACCCTTCAACACTACGTTTTGAGGGTATTATATGCATGTCGCAATTATCGTCCGATCTTCACGAAATTTGGCATGGGGGTAGGGTTAGAATTAAAGCCTATTGTTCTTAAGATGTACATTTAGAGGTGCAAATGGACTTAAAAAATATTTTTTTCTAATTTCGTAGTCGCTCTATAAGCCACAATTGAAACTAATCGACACGAAATTTCGCATCGGAAAAGAGTTAAGGACAGGGAAGAAGTCTAGCATTTTGGATGACCATTGGATTACATTTAGATGTAAAATGTACCACAACTTTCACAAATTTTGCAAAATTCTCCGGGCCAAAAAACTAAAGGTAACCACTGGGCGGGGCTCTTTGACATTATTTCAAAAACGAAATCTTCCAAAATGGTTTTGGATATAAGGGGACTTCGAACATATTGTAGTGTTGTAGGGTATCACATGGTCGGCCCCGCACGACTATAGGCTTTGCTTACTTGTATTTTCATAAGATTGTTATAAAATACAAGCGAATCAGAATAAGTACTAATATTAACACCAGGTTTTGTTACCAATCACTTCTTTGTTTTCAAACCTGAAGACTTTGAAAAACTTAAACTGCAAAAATTAAATGTCTAACTGTCGTTTGTTTTGCTATCTTAATTGCGATAGTGGCTGGACAAGGCACTGGTGCAGCTGAACCTCCACCAGCTGATCCATCGCTGGCCGATACAACGCCAGCAGATCCATCACCTGTAACCACTCCAAAAGCTGTGCCAACTACTAAGAAGCCTGCCGCAACCACCAAGAAGCCCACCACAACCACCGAGAAGCCCACTGCAGCCACTAAGATACCAGCAGCAACAAAAAAAAAAAAAAAAACCGCAAATACCAAAAAGCCTGTTGCCAACAAAAAGCCTGGAAATAAAAAGAATAAGAAACCCGCAAAGAAAAATAAGAAGAAAGGAAATGAAAAACAAAAGAACAAGAAACAGAAAAACAAGAAGCCTGCCAAAAAGGGTGACAAGAAGAACAACAAAAATAATAATAAGAAGAACGCCAAAAAGCAAGCGAACAAAAGAGGCTAAATTACATGTAACCTTAAAAGAGATTGCGAACTATTAAAATAAATATGTTCAGGAAGTAGTAATCACAAAAAAATTTAAACAGTTCTCCTTATGCCAATAGCACTTAATTATCATCATAAATATAAAAATGTTACACTTTTCGAAATAAAATATAATAAACAAATGTGCACCTTCGGGTGGACACCAGAACTCAAGCGCCGGCCATTGTGATGGGGTGTGACGCCATAACAGCCGATGGTCGCTCTCCGCTCGTATAAATCGACCGTGGCGTCAGAATAAATACCGAATATCATCGCGAAAATATTCTGGAGGGTGTATTAAAGCCTTGTACACGCAAACATTTTGGCCACAGACCTTGGACATTCCAACAGGACTCAGCACCATCGCACTCAGCACGCGCCACCCAAGAATGGTTACAAAATGAGGTTTCTCGCTTCATTTCCAACGCACAATGGCCACCAAATCCGTTGGACTATTGTGTCTGGAGTGTTTTGGAAAGCAAGGTTGGAACTAACAAATACCAAAGTGTCGATCACTTCAAGCAAGCGCTTCTCCGGGAATGGGCCAAAATACCGCAGATCAACATTCGGTCAGCGTGTGACTGTTTCATTGGCCGTTTGAAGGCCATAATTTGTGCCAAAGGTGAGAAATTCGAACAAATCTAAACATAATTCAACATTTGATGCGATTTGCGACAATTTTTGCTTTCATTCAATAAAATTAAAGAAAAAAAATTAAAAATTATGGCGTTTTTTTATCTCACTCTGTATATCCAATAACTGTATGGACAGAATTAACATTTTAATGTTTTTGTGATTTGGCCGGGATTGAAAATATTCGCTGTTAAGTGGAAATTTTCGTATTTTTTTTTATATAAAAGTTATACTTTATTTTACCCGCTAAATATTGTCCCAATTCCAAATTGGTAGGTTCCTAGCCAGCCCTAAACTCTAACTGCATACTAAATTCCGCGTCGATTGGTTTATATTTGCGAACTGTAGAGCTATCAGGAAATTGTTGTGTTTTTTGTTAATTTTAACCGCTAAATATTATCGATTATCTCCAAAAACAATAGGCTTCTAATCTGACCCTAACCCTACCTCCATTTTCAATTTCGTGATGATTGGGCCATAACTGTGACCGTGATTAGAATTTCATATGGATAGACAGACAGACCTGCATAGAATCACATTCTGAGTCGATATAGCTATGTATGTTCGTCCGTCTGTCCATGCATTTTTGTAAACAAAGTACAGGTCGCTTTTATTGCTCGATCTAGATGAAATTTTGAACAAGTAATTTCTTTGACCCAAGGACGAATCGGTCAAAATTTAGATATAGCTCCAATATATATCTTCGACCCAATTTTTTTTTATTGTGCACCAAACGTGTAATATCAGTATCAAATATTATGGAATTTTTCATATACGACCAGATTAGGCTTAAAAATAAAATTTTATCGAAATCAGTTCAGATGTAGCTCCCACATATATTATTCCTCCGGTTTGTTATTTCTGTCCTTCACAGCCGTAATATGCACTCTGTAACAACAATATTTGGGGAAATATATCAAATACAGCTCAGAAATACCTTTGCCAAATTTTATCGAGATCGGTTCAGATTTGGATATATCTTTCACAAATATCTTTATCCGATTTCAAGTTAATTCTACACCAAATACAAGCCCGAATTGAAAACGCACAAATACCTCGGCAAATTTATTAGCAATAAATTTAGAGGACAATATTCCTCGCATATATTAGTTCCTATGGACTTTAAATTATAACTATAATGATAGTTGGCATAAATTAATTCTCATAAATTCCCCATAAAATTTTTTATTTATTTTGTGAAGTTCTACAATTATCTATTTCCTGTACAACAGTTCGGTTCGAAGTATGCATTCTTTGTTATAGGCTCGAGAATATTTTTAATGCAGACATTGCTCGTTTATATGTATGTAGTAAATATTGAGCTCTACGTAATAAACTAAATAAATATTTATTTTTATTTCTCAAATTAGTTATGTTATAATGCTAAGTTTGTAATATATTTTTTGGCGGAAGTTGAATTTCCTTTTCAAAAAAAGAAAAACACCGCTTTATTGCAAGCAAAATTGTATAAATAACGTTAATATTCCTTGGTTTTGTTATCAGTCGCATCTTTGGTTTTATATAAACTTAAAGGTTTTAAAAAACTTAAGCTGCTAAAATGAAATTTCTAACTATCGCCTGCTTTGCCATCTTAATGGTGGTTGTGGCTGGACAAGGTGCCGATCCCACCCCCGCTGGTCCATCTCCAGCTGATCCCGCCCCCGCTGGTCCATCTCCAGCGGATCCTGCCCCCGCTGGTCCATCTCCAGCGGATCCAGCCCCCGCTGGTCCATCTCCAGCAGATCCCGCCCCCGCTGGTCCATCTCCAGCTGATCCAACCCCTGCTGGTCCATCTCCAGCTGACCACACCCCCGCTGGGCCATCACCAGCTAGTCCCGCCCCCGCTGGTCCAACTCCAGCTAGTCCCACCCCCGCTGGTCCAACTCCAGCTGGTCCAACTCCAGCTGGTCCAACTCCAGCTGGTCCAACTCCAGCTGGTCCAACTCCAGCTGGTCCAACTCCAGCTGGTCCCACCCCCGCTGGTCAATCACCTGCTGGTCCCTCTCCGAGCGCCTCTACCCCAGCACCTACTGGTGGTAATTCATCGCCTGTAACCACACCAAAACCTGTGTCAACTACCAAGAAACCCACCGCAACCACCAAAAGACCAGCAACTACCAAGAAACCTGCTGTTAACAAAAAACCCGCAGGCAATAAGAAACCTGTTGCCAACAAAAAGCCCGGAAATAATAACAACAAGAGACCCGGAAATAAAAAGAATAAGAAACCCGCAAAGAAAAATAAGAAGAAAGGAAATAAGAAACAAAAGAACAAGCAACAGAAAAACAAGAAACCAGCCAAAAAAGGTAACAAGAAGAACAACAACAACAATAAGAAGAGGAACCAAAAGAAGAAGAACGCCAAAAAGCAAGCTAACAGAAGAGGCTAAATTACGATTATTTTGAAAGGACAGTGGGACAGTTTACGAAATTAAAAATAGTTCAGCTTTTCCCATTTTAGTTGCCGCGATAAAATAATAAATGTACATCTTTCGAAATAAATTGTAATAAATATTAAAAAATATATACAAAAGATTTTATACTTTATTCTACTTCCTTTCCCAACTTTTATAGGTCTTCTATATACTTAAGACATTTCATAGGCCTTTTTGTTACAAAATAGATTTTTTGGCGTTCTATATACAGTAGACTCTTCACAGGCCTCCTTTACACAGAGGACGTTTTAAATGTTTATACCATCCACCATTCAAGGGGGGGGGGGGGGGGGTACATCAACTTTGTCATTCCGTTCGTACCTCCTCGAAATAATAATCAGCATGATGTTCTAGCGATGTCCGTCCATCCTTTCGCCCGTCTGTCTGTCGATGGGAGTGCATCGTAATATTATTATCAAACTTAGATCGAGTTCCTAGATGGGCAATAACAGTCCACTCATTCTGCTACCACCAAACAAAAGGTGGAAATTAAAAAAAAAAAATACTGCACAGAAAGAGAAAGAATGATCCTACATTGCAAATCCCAACATTTCTATCAATGCTATGTCAGGTGGGAAAATGCATAATATCGGTCCACTTCTTCAGGTGCCTCCCCCCAAAGAGTTAAAGTTTTGAATTATTATAACTCATATAAAATGTTAGGTAAGAGTCCGAATATCTTCAAATTAAACCCATCACAATATTTTAAGTAGCCCAAGGTCTGGCGTGAAATGGAGGAATGGAGAGGACCGCTTCTGGTATCTCCCCCACAAAAGGGTCAACATTTTCAATATCCATGAGGTTCATAAAACGCGAAATTAACATCCGATTCCATTCAGACTTGGCATATCTCAATGGTAGAGATCGAACCTTTGATTCTGGTACCTCTCCCACATAGGTTCAAAGTTTTGAATAAGTAGAACGATAGTAAAATCTGCAATAAGCAGACATCCCATTATTTCTACTTACTAAAGATCTGCTGTGAACATGGCATATATCGGTCCACTCCTTCTGGTACCTCCCTCACAAAGCGTCAAATTTTGAATATCCATGATTCTCATAAAACGCGAAATTAACATCCGATTCCATTTGGACTTGGCACATATCAATATTTCTATCAACACAAGATCTGTTATAAAGATGGTAGAAATTGCACCTTTCCTTCTGGTACCTTACCCGTATGAAAATTAAGTGTGAAAATGGAATGCTTCAGGCGACTATATCTGGTACCTCACACACTTTTTAACATTTTCTAAAAATTATCAGATATCTCCTATTAAGTGAAGGTATTAACCAATATAGTCCAAACCCGGCACGTCGCAATATTTATATCATATTTATGTAGGTCCGATACAAAATGGACAATATTGGCCCATTCGTTCGGAACCTATTCCATGGAGGGTCAACTATTTGAATAATCATAATAGAAGTCAAAATCTATATATACAGGGTTGCCCATATTCGACGGGACCATGGGCCCATTCCAATCGACGAGGCTTGTCCGCAGGCAACATTCTTTGGGTCAATTGAATTTTGTACGGTAACAAATGCAAATCAATGCGAATAATCCGTTGTAAAGTAGACCGAGCCATGCCCAACTGCTGAGAACAGCGTTTTTGGGATGTTCTTGGGGACCTCTCAACACTGGCTCGTACGGCAGCGATATTCTCTGCCGATCGCCTTGGTCGACTTTTATATGGCCTCTTTGGATTAGAAAGAGCCTTACCAGTCGAAAATTTTTCGTATAAAAGCTTAATGGTGTTCTTAGAAGGCGCACTTCTCACATTTTTTAATGTTTCAAAAGCACGTTGAGTTTAATTTCAACTATTTCGAGTGGCGTGTATTGGTTCATGGTAAAAATCTGCTTGGACTGACGCTTCAAACGCGGTATGTCATTAAGCGATGTGACATCTCCGTCAAAAGTTATGGCGTTGCCAGATGGATCCGTCGAATATGGGCAACCCTGTATATAAATCAATTGTTGTTCGTTGGTAATGGAATCAGTTGAGAACGGCTGAACCGATTTGCATAATTTTTTGTACAAACGTTCGTCATATCCCGAGTTAGGTTTTTAAATAACAAAATATTTACCACGCCTACTTTTACGCCCACTATTTCGATTTATCTAAAATCCTTATATTTGCCAAATAATGAAGATATCGGTTTTAAAATTATTACACGACATACTGTTGACTTCCCTCCAATCCTAAGTATTTATTTGGGGGCTGAGGAACTGACCACGCCTACTTTTTAATCTATATATAAACCAATTGTTATTCGTTGGTAAGATATTTTTTTAAATGTTCGTCCTACCTCGATTTAGATTTTTATGCGAAGAAAAATTGGCCACGCCCAATTTTGCGCCCATTTTTTCGATTTATCTAAAATCCTAATATTTGCTAAAATCATGAAGATATCTGTTCCACAGTTTGTATACGACGTAATCTGGAATCGACCCCCCCTCCCCTCCTCTAAGTATCTGTTTGGGGTCAGATGAACTGGCCACACCTACTTCTTTAAATTTATATGTAAAAAATTTGAAAAGTATAGTAACACATCAGTTTTGAACGGCTGGGCCGATTTGACTCAAATTTTCTTTTGGTTATTTGTAATTACAGTAAAAACGTTGTTATTAAAGAAAATTTTGAGAAAAATCGCGGAACTGAAAGAGATGAATGTTCTATTGTGATGTGGAATTTTGTGTAGAAATGTTTCAGAATTTCTTATGGAATTGAAAATTCTTATTGGAAAAAACCGAAAAAATCGAGAAAGTTTGCACATATTCTATACATGCTGTTATATGGTTGCCATACCCAAATTTTCAATTTTGATTAGATATGGAAATAATCAATCCAATGAGAACTCAAAATGCAAAATTCACTGGGACTTCAATCAGTGAAATACCGAATATGAAGAGGTACTGTAATATGCGGACTATACAAAATAGTGGAGTGAATTGAAAATATAATAAGAAAAGGATTCATATACTCGAAAAATTCTTCCGAAACCTTAAAAGTAACCATAAATCATAGGTAACGTTATACGGGCACTATGCGCTATCGTCTGTAATTACACTGCGCCGCAGACAATCTTAGGGTTTGGAAATTTTTCGGTTGGCAAGTAAAAATCCCAAAAGAGGGGTTTCCGGATCTAACTTTTTTAGAGTCCATTTTATATAGCTTAACCATACACAATGGGCCGCAAATATTTTCCCTATACTCCGCAAATGTTACTATAAAGTCTTAAATTTGATACGGTCCTAGGGGTTGGAATCATTTGTACAAAATATGTATTAGGTTGGTCTACATTGTGATATAGCCCCTCTCAAATGATATAGCCCCTTTCAAAATCCTCAAATGTTGGTTAGTTTTAGATTCTTGAACGAAAAACAAATTCTTTCAAACAATTATAAGTATGGGATCATGCTTCATTATAACTCTTATGTAAAGGTGTCCGGTGATTTTAGCTATTACCGGGGTCTTGGTCACATTTTTCAATTGATATTGCCCTTATTTGGCATCTAGCTTCTGGTAGAAGACCTCTTCGCGGAAATTTTTCAATATCAATGTTTCGGAAGAGGGCTCATATAAAAGTACCTCCTGATTTTACCTATTTCGAGGGTTTTGATTATATTTTCGAATTGATTTGACTTAAAATGTGTTAATGGGCTATATGGAGGGTAGAGAACCATCTTAAACGGTCATATTATAATCAGTTAATGTATAATTTTTAAAATATATTCTATATTATTTAGATTTTCCACTCTCAAACTAAAACCTCTTACTGACAAATAAGATCAGGTTTTTTGAAAGACGTATTTATTTCTATTTAATCGAGTCATACAGAAAATTGAGCCAGATTTGTGAATTATTATGCTGTAAAAACTATACATTAAAGACTAAATCTACGGACCGGCAACGCGGTCTGGCCCAGCTAGTAAAGTATAAAATCTTTTGTATATATTTCTTAATGTTTATTATATTTTATTTCGAAAGGTGTACATTTATAATTTTTATCGTGACAATTAAAATGGGAAAAGCTGAACTATTTCTAATTGTAATAATCAGTATCTCGTTAACTACCACTGTCCTTTCAAAATAATCGTAATTTAGCTTCTTCTGTTAGCTTGCTTTTTGGCGTTCTTCTTCTTATTATTGTTGTTGTTGTTCTTCTTATTACCTTTTTTGGCTGGTTTCTTGTTTTTCTGTTTCTTATTCTTTTGTTTCTTATTTCCTTTCTTCTTGTTTTTCTTTGCGGGTTTCTTATTCTTTTTATTCCCGGGTTTTTTGTTGGCAACAGGTTTCTTGTTGGCTACGGGTTTTTTGTTGACTGCAGGTTTCTTGGTAGTTGCGGGTCTTTCGGTGGTTGCAGTGGGCTTCTTGGTGGTTGCGGTGGGTTTCTTGGTGGTTGCAGTGGGCTTCTTTGTTGTGACGGTGGGTTTCTTGGTAGTAGACACAGGTTTTGGTGTGGTTACAGCCGATGGATTACCACCAGTAGGTGCTGGGGTAGGGTCGCTCGGAGAGGGACCAGCAGGTGATGGACCAGCAGGTGATGGACCAGCGGGTGATGGACCAGCGGGTGATGGACCAGCGGGGGTGGGGTCAGCAGGAGATGGGCCAGCGGGGGTGGGATCAGCTGGAGATGGGCCAGCGGGGGTGGGGTCAGCTGGAGATGGACCAGCGGGGGTGGGATCAGCTGGAGATGGACCAGCGGGGGTGGGATCAGCTGGAGATGGACCAGCGGGGGTTTGATCAGCTGGAGATGGACCAGCGGGGGTGGGATCAGCACCTTGTCCAGCCACAACCACCATTAAGATGGCAAAGCAGGCGATAGTTAGAAATTTCATTTTAACAGCTTAAGTTTTTTAAAACCTTTGAGTTTATATAACACCAAAGATGCGACTGATGATAAAATCATCGAATATTATCGTTATTTATACAATTTGGCTTGCAATAAAGAGGGGTTTTTTGTTTTGGAAAAGGAAATTCAACTTCCGCTAAGATATATTACAACCTAAGCTCTATTTTTGAAACAAATTTGAGAAATGCAAATATTTATTTAGTACATTACGTAGATATTTACTACACACAAAATAAACAACCAATGTCTGGATTATAAATGTTCTCGGGCTTCTAACTAAGAATGTATACTTCGAACCGAACTGTTGTATAGACAATTTAACTGACCATTAAAGTGATATTGATATCCAAGAAAACGGATATATATTTCAAAATAGGTACAATGTATATATGTAAAAGAAATAGATGATATTTATTCTGTTTATAAGGCAATCACTGCTGGTCCGATTTTCACAATTCCCATCAATTCTGAATGGTCACTTGCTGGAAAATGATAAAATCTAAAAATATACCAATGAAAAGTGAATATCTTTTGTTCCATTTTTGTCATATTTTCTATCGCATGCGATTTTTTCAATTTGACTTACAACTTTTAATTGTAAATTTTCTACATTTTTACACCCCGAAACACTAAGTTTTGAGCATATTTTATAAACGTCATAATTATCGTCCGATCCTCACGAAAATTTGCATATGGGTAGGATTAGGGTCAGAATTAAAGCCTATTGTTATTAAGATGTACATTTAGGGGTTCAAAAGGACCAAACAAATTACATTTTTCTAATTTTGTAGTCACTTTATAGGCCACAATTGAAAACCAATCGATACGGAATTTCGCATCAGAAGAGAGTTAAATACAGTAAAGAAGTCTAGAATTTTTGATGACCATTGGATTATATTTAGCTGTAAAATGAACCACAACTTTTGTGTGAAATTGTTTTGAATACCTAACAATACGACGGAGTGCTTATATCCGGGTCAAAAACCTAAAGGTAACATCTGAGCTGGACTCTTCGACATTATTTCAAGAAAAATCTTCCAAAATGGATTTGTATATAAGGTGACTTCGAACATAGTGTAGTGTTGTAGGGTATAACATGGTCGGCCCCGCTCGGCTATAGATTTTGCTTACTTGTATTGTGATTATTTCGGAGACTCCTCTCGGGGTTTTAAATGACAACAACATTTTACACGATATCAATGCATTGAAACTCTTTCGCAGACCATTCATTTATAACAATTCTCTAAACATCACATATGTTTGGAGACCGGTGAAATATCCTTCATTGAGAGAAAGTCTATATAGTAGTTGTATATATATAATAAAGATATCAAATTACCTCTTTGCAAACAGCATTCTATGCCCATAAGATCTGAAAATGCTACAAATACATATAATATGCTATAGAAGGTCTGTTAAACGAACTTTTAAAGTTTGCTTTAAATATATGAAATGGCATTTTGTTGTCCAGGGTTTTTTTTAATAAAAAAAAGCCTGTATAAAGTATTTGCTATATAGTGTGCCCGTGAAAAACGAGGCACTCATAGAACCTAGAAGAAAGATTTTCTGTAAGACTGTAAGATTGTTCTGCACATAAAAGGCCTGGAAAATGGCTGTTGTATATAAGACCTGAGAGTAAAAGGCCTTCTTTGTAAAGAAGCCCTTCGAAAAGTCATTTGTATATAGGTGACCTGTGTAATGACTCGGATTCCTCCGTTTGCTGAGATTAGCTCGCGGTGGCCAGAGTTCGTCACAGAAATTTATTTCTCTCAGCGACTGGAGTAAGGAAAATACGAGTCTCTCCATTAATATGGAATCACCCCGGTTTATTGTCCTTCGGTTAATATATTTATAATCAGGATATTGCACGGAGTCTTTGGAAGGATCTCGGATTTTCGTCCAGCTCCGAGATAAGTGGACTCCCAGCGGCTTCCCCTCTTCTTATTACAGTGGATTCGGCAACTCACTGGACTTGACCCAGGTGTTCTTGAGAGGCTTTTGTCAACTCGCCCTTTCCTCTTTCTGGTGGCTTTACAAACTCACTCAGGTATCTCGTTGTCCTGGACTTTATTCGCTTCGGCGGTTGTGCTTCCAAGAGATTTTGTTTCGGCGGTCGTGCTTCCAAGAGCTTTTGTTTCACTTTACTCACCTGAAGTTACACAATTGGCTGCTTCTTCTTCCGTGATTTAGGCTCCTGTTGGCCTGGTGATTTTCAATCGACTGTCCCCCCTGCAATTTTCTATTTTCCTTTTATAATCCTGTGTCAACAACTTACCGAATTTCTCTGGCCGCATAACTAGGCGCATTGCTGCTAATTGTTTACAAGTTAGCCCTGCATTTGCAGTCCCTGCAATGTGCTAGACGTTTGCGCATCACAGTTCCAAAGACTTGCGTTTTGTTGCTGGTTGTTTTCGAGGCAGTAACGCATTACCGATCCAAAGACGTGCGTTTTGTTGGTAGTTGTTTACAAACAAGCAATGCATTGCAGACCCATCAACGCGCGTTTTGTTGCTACTTCTTTTTTTTTTTTTGATAAGCGGTCAGTTTCAACAATCGAAAGTAAAGGGAAATATAATTTTCTTCCAATTAATCGAGAAATGCCATATATTTAGTAAAAAAGAAGGCAAGTTCGGAAGTGCCGAATTTAAAAAAAAAATAAATAAATAAATAAATAAAAAATCCGAACACTACCACTTAAATGGAAACCGTTATATGGGGACTACACGAAGACGTGGACCTGTATACGAAATTTTTTGTCATAGGCTGTAGTGCCCATTACGAACTTCAAATACGAAACTTGTTGCAATTACGGTGAATAATGTTAAAATTGTGAATAATGTCGGGAGGTACCGTTAAATGGGTGCTATACAAGGACTTGGACCTGCATACAAAAAAATTTGTCATAGGCTGTAGTACCCACTACGAACTTCAAATACGAAATTTTAAATAATTCCGGTAAATAATGTCGTTAAAATTGTCAAAATACCGAAAATCGGGGAGTACCGTTATATGAGGGTTATACGAAAACGTGAACAAACTTAGCCCATTTACGAACTTAACCTGCCTACTAGTAAACTATTCATTTATGCATTCAATTCGTTCGACCGTGCGGGGCCGACCATGTTATACCCTACAACACTACAATATATTCAAATCCATTTTGGAAGATTTTGTTTCTGAAATAATGTCGAAGAGCTCAGCTCAGATGTTACCTTTAGGTTTTTCGACCCGGGGAATTTGGACAATATTCACGCACTCCGTCGTATTGTTAGGTATTCAAAACAATTTCACACGAAGGTTGTGGTCCATTTTACAGCTAAATATAATTCAATGGTCATCCAATATGCTAGACTTCTTCCCTGTATTTAACTCTCTTCTGATTCGAAATTCCGAAATTGATTTTCAATTGTGGCCTATAGAGTGACTACAAAATTAGAAAAATGTAATTTGTTTAGTCCTTTTGAACCCCTAAATGTACATCTTAACAACAATAGGCTTTAATTCTGACCCTAATCCAACCCATATGCAAATTTTCGTGAGGATCGGACGATAATTATGACGTTTATATAATACGCTCAAAACGTAGTGTTTCGGGGTGTAAAAATTTAGAAAATTTACAATTAAAAGTTGTAAGTCAAATTGAAAAAATCGCATGCGATAGAAAATATGACAAAAATGGAACAAAAGATATTCACTTTTCATTGGTATATTTTTAGATTTTATCATTTTCCAGCAAGTGACCATTCAGAATTGATGGGAATTGTGAAAATCGGACCAGCAGTGATTGCCTTATAAACAGAATAAATATCATCTATTTCTTTTACATATATACATTGTACCTATTTTGAAATATATATCCGTTTTCTTGGATATCAATATCACTTTAATGGTCAGTTAAATTGTCTATACAACAGTTCGGTTCGAAGTATACATTCTTAGTTAGAAGCCCGAGAACATTTATAATCCAGACATTGGTTGTTTATTTTGTGTGTAGTAAATATCTACGTAATGTACTAAATAAATATTTGCATTTCTCAAATTTGTTTCAAAAATAGAGCTTAGGTTGTAATATATCTTAGCGGAAGTTGAATTTCCTTTTCCAAAACAAAAAACCCCTCTTTATTGCAAGCCAAATTGTATAAATAACGATAATATTCGATGATTTTATCATCAGTCGCATCTTTGGTGTTATATAAACTCAAAGGTTTTAAAAAACTTAAGCTGTTAAAATGAAATTTCTACCTATCGCCTGCTTTGCCATCTTAATGGTGGTTGTGGCTGGACAAGGTGCTGATCCTCCTCCAGCTGATCCCACCCCCGCTGGTCCATCTCCAGCTGATCCCACCCCCGCTGGTCCATCTCCAGCTGATCCCACCCCCGCTGGTCCATCTCCAGCTGATCCAACCCCCGCTGTTCCATCTCCAGCTAATCCCACCCCCGCTGGGCCATCTCCAGCTGATCCCACCCCCGCTGGCCCATCGCCTGCTGATCCCACCCCCGCTGGTCCATCACCTGCTGCTCCCTCTCCGAGCGACCCTACCCCAGCACCTACTGGTGGTAATCCATCGCCTGTAAGCACACCAAAACCTGTGTCTACTACCAAGAAACCCACCGTCACAACAAAGAAGCCCACCGCAACCACCAAGAAACCCACCGCAACCACCAAAAAGCCCACAGCAACCACCAAGAAACCTATCGCAACCACCAAAAGACCCGCTACTACCAAGAAACCTGCAGTCAACAAAAAACCTGCAGGCAACAAGAAACCTGTTGCCAACAAAAAACCCGGAAACAAAAAGAAACCCGGAAATAAAAATTAGAAGAAAGGAAATAAAAAACATAAGAACAAGCAACAGAAAAACAAGAAACCAGCCAAAAAGGGTAACAAGAAGAACAACAAAAATAATAAGAGAAAGAACCAAAAGAAGAAGAACGCCAAAAAGCAAGCCAACAGAAGAGGTTAAATTACTAGCAATCGGAACTTATAGTGAAAGTTGTTGAAATGCATTAAGTTTACGAAATACTGATTATAACAATTAAAAATAATTCAGCTTATCCCAATTTAATTATTATGATCAATATAAAAAATTTACACCTTTCGAAATAAAATATAATTAACCTTAAACAATATTTTATACCTTATTCTACCTTATATTACATTACTTTTGAACATTTAAACAAGTAAAAATGTAACTAAGTTCCGCGGGACAGAACTTTTAATACCCTCCACCATTTTGAAGTACAGTACAAGGGTACAGTTGTATGCGGACTACACGAGAGCGTGGACCTATATGGACAATTCTCTTCCAGAGGATAAAATACTCGTAGTCAGAATAAACTCCTTGCGTGGATCGGACAATTCTATTAAAAAATGTGGCTTAAATCATCAGAATAATGAATGTCGGGAAATACATACATATATGGGGGAGATACGATATCGTGGACCTTACATGTGGTGACGTTATATGTGGGCTAATGAGGACGTGATCGACATGGACAATTATCCGTCATAGGTTGTCGTACCTATTACGAGCTTCGTTATAGGTTATACGAAGACACAAATTTTTATAATAGGCTGTAGTACCCATTAAGAACTTCAAATTCGAAATTTGAAACAATTCCGGTAAAAAATTGCTAAATTCATTCAAATAGCGAATATCGGCGGTACAGTAGTATGGACAATTCTATGCCACGGGGGTAAAGTACTAAGAATATCGGGGGTTATATGGGGCCTATACAACATTCCATCTAGCCCATCTTCGAACTTGACCTGCCTGCAGACATAAGACTGATCTATGCAAAATCTTAGCTTCATATCTTAATTCGATTTGACTCTATCTTCATAGAATCACTCTCTGAATCGATTTATGCATGTCAGTCAGTCAGTCCGTCCGTCTGTCCATGTATATTTGTGAACAAAATGCAGGTCGCATTAATTAGCCGATTGAGATGAAAGCAACACAGGATTGCCCATATTCGACGGACCCATGTTTATTTTTTAAAAAATCAAAGAAAAAAATAAAAATTTGGCGGTTGGCAATGTTAATCATTTAATTTGTTCCAAGTAGATTTGTTTACATCAATTTTTGAATCTGATATCTCTTAAATGGCCGCCTCTTGCATTAATGACGTATTGTGCCCTTTTTGCTGCATTTTCCATCGTTTTTGCCAACATTTCGGCCGGAATAGCGGTTATTTCTTCACGAATGTTGTCCTTGAGCTCTTCTACGGTCCTTGGCTTGTTAACGTAAACCTTTGACTTCAAATATCCCCACAAGAAGAAGTAAGGCGGAGTCAAATCGGGCGAACGCGGTGGCCAGTCCAAATCACTACTTTTCGACATCAAACGGTCCGGAAACAAATTCTTCAGAAAATCGATTGTTATGCGACTTGTGTGCGGTGGAGCGCCGTCTTGTTGAAACCAGAACTGCCTCATACGCTTTCGACGAATAATTGGCATCACAAAATTGGTCATCATGTCGCGATAACGCTCCTGATTGATGGTAACAGTATGGCCATTTTCATTTTGGAAGAAAAACGGTCCAATGACCGTTTTCGCACTAACGCCGCACCAAACTGTGACTTTTTCGTCATGAAGAGGCACTTTTTGAATCTCCTGAGGATTTTCACTGGCGTAAAAACGGCAAATTTTGCTTATTTACGGTCCCATTCAATGTGAAATGGGCTTCATCGGACATGATAATTTTGTTCCAAAATTGCTCGTCATCTCCGGCCATTTCGATGACTCTTTGGGCCTATTCCAGTCGACGAGGCTTGTCCGCAGGCAACATTCTTTGCGTCAATTGAATTTTGTACGGGAACAAATGCAAATCTATGCGAATAATCCGTTGTAAAGTGGACCGAGCCATGACCAACTGCTGAGAACGGCGTTTTTGGGATGTTCTTGGGGACCTCTCAACACTGGCTCGTACGGCAGCGATATTCTCGGCCGATCGCCTTGGTCGACTTTTATATGGCCTCTTCGGATTAGAAAGAGCCTAACCAGTCGAAAATTTTTCGTATAAACGCTTAATGGTGTTCTTAGAAGGCGCACTTCTCACATTTTTTTTTTCACAATTGACTTCTTCTGTTGAATGTAAATTTCAACTATTTCAGAGCGATCGCGTGGCGTGTATTGGTTCATGGTAAAAATCTGCTTGGACTGACGCTTCAAACGCGGTATGTCATTAAGCGATGTGACATCTCTGTCAAAAGTTATGGCGTTGCCAGATGGGTCCGTCGAATATGGGCAACCCTGTATTTGTTTGGCCCAAGGACAACCCCTATTGAAATTGGTGAAAATCGTTTCAAATTTTGATATTGCTCCTATACACATCTTCAACCGATTCCGGGTTAATTGTGCACCAAATGACCAATGTCAGTCCAAATGACCTGAATTTTGGCACATCCGACCAAATTCTGTCTGGAAGCAGGTACATTAAGAAAATCATTTCAGATATAGCTATAGCTCCCATATATATGTTTCATCCGATTTGGGGGTTAAAGTCTCTCCCAAGCGTAATATACACTCCACAATAATAATTTTTGGTAACAGATATCAGATGATAAGTTTTTAAAATTTTGTCAAGATCCGTTCAGATTTGGATAGGAGTTTCTGATTTTATTTTTTTTGCATAACTTCCGATGGAATTCAGCCTAAAAGCAAGTGCTTCCAATTTTGGTGAAAATCGGTTCCGATATAGCTATAGCTCCCACTCAGGTCACAGGTTCTATACGTGCCACCTACATACTGAAGATTTTTCATGGGCAAACTATATAGAAAATACTTCATACAGGTTTTTCATGCAGAAGACATTTCATATATCCATAGTAAGCTTTTAACAGTTCTTCTATATATAGAAGACCTATATAGATGGAATTCATTTTCAGATTTTTTGGCCTCGGAATTCTGTTTGCACGAATGTCCTCAATTTTTTGTAGGTTATCTATGTAAAGAGTTCATTTCACATCTATATTATATACATATCTACTACTACGAGGACCTTCTCTCAGTAGAAGATGTTTCACCGGTCGGCAAAAGATGTGTGATTTCTTACAGAATTTCGATAGATGCAAGGCCTGTTAAAGAGTTTCTATGCATTAATATCAAGAGAACATTGAAAATTCTTCCATATTAAATAATAATAACAAAAAAATTAATTTCTAGTTGAACAATTTATTTTATTTCCATTCATCATGACAATCGTCTACAATCAGAAATAGCCAAAAGATTAAAATCTATGAAAGTCAATATTTTCAGTACTTATTCTTTTCAATATTTTTCAATACCTTTTCAGATTACCGACAATTTAACCACTTCTGTTAGCTTGCTTTTTGGTGTTCTTCTTCTTTTGATTCTTCTTTTGTTTTTTCTTCTGATTCTTCTTCTTTTGATTTTTGTTGTTCTTCTTGTTACCCTTTTTGGCAGGCCGCTTGTTCTTCTTTTTCTTGTTCTTTTGTTTCTTGTTTCCCTTCTTCTTATTTTTCTTGGCGGGCTTCTTATTCTTTTTATTTCCAGGTTTCTTTTTGTTTCCGGGTTTTTTGTTGGCAACAGGTTTTTTGTTGCCTGCAGGTTTTTTGTTGACTGCAGGTTTTTTGGTAGTTGCGGGTCTTCTGGTTGTTGCGGGTCTCCTGGTTGTTGCGGGTCTCCTGGTTGTTACGGGTCTTCTGGTAGTTGCGGGCCTCTTGGTGGTCGCTGGTCTCTTTGTGGTTGCTGGTCTCTTTGTTGTTAAGGTGGGCTTCTTAGTAGTTGACACGGGTTTTGGTGTTGTTACAGGCGTTGGACTATCATCATTAGGTGCTGGAGAAGGATCAGAAGGAGTCGGACCAGCGGGCGTTGGATCAGATGGAGTTGGACCAGCAGGGGTTGGATCAGCTGGAGTTGGATCAGCTGGAGATGGATCAGCTGGTGATGGATCAGCTGGAGATGGATCTGCTGGTGGAGGGTCAGCAGGACCTGAACCTGTTGGGGGAGGTTCAGCTGTACCAGTCCCCGCATCCTGTCCAGCCACAACCACCATTAAGATGGCCAAGCAGGCGATAGTTAATAATTTCATTTTCGAAGCTTAGGTTTCTCAAAGCCTTCTAGGTTGGATGAAACCACAGATGTGACTGATATCAAAACCAATGGATAATATCAGTATTTATACTGTTTTCCTTACCATAAAATATATCTTTTTATGAAAACGAAAATTAATTCTCGCCACAATTTGTTACAAACTTAGCTAAATTTTGAATCGAATTTGAAAAATATAAATATTTATTCAGTACATTACGCTGAATTCCTCTATTTACTACATGCAAATAAACACCCAACATCTGTATTTGAAATCTTATGCGAGCCTATATGAGAAACTGGGAATTTTCAGTCAACATGTTGAGCCTTTTTTTATAGCGCCCTCCTGTACCAAATATGGGAGAATAAATTTAATATTTGATATTAATATGTTACCCCAACTAGATACAATCTAAAGTTGGTAGGCAAAACCCGAATTAGACAACAGTGCTATCCGATGCTTAGAAAAATAATAAATTTCTTAGGTCAATGTGCTTCTATTGTTGAAAAAAATATCTGCAAATTTCATGTAGTTGTATATCATGGAGGATCAGTGGTATATCTTAGAAAAATGACGATAACCTTTTTGCATGACTACATGGCAATATTTCCAGAATGAAATACATGAAATATTCTCTATAGCGGTGGCCTCGGAGGCCAAATACTCTACAGCAGTGGCCTCAGAGACCTGTGAAGAAAATTCTAGAAAATAATACTATTGCTCAAATCTATGAAGATTGTTCGGTGGGAGGAGGATAAGAATGTCAGAAAACGACCACAAAATTTGAAGGTAATGGTATAGGGTATTACATGATCCGCAGCGCTTAACAATGGCCTTTGCTAACTAATGCTTTTTGCCAAATAATAAACACTTATTTGCTGTTACGCTAAAAATAACACTGTGCGACAAAATTAATTTTATTCAATAGTTACAAGAAAAATTGAGCAGAAGGTAGAAATCGCATCAATCGGCGTTTTGAAAGTAGCCTAAATAGAGATGCATATACAAAAGGGTTTTTGGAAATTTTAAGTTCAGGGTTACGAAAAGCTCTAAAATGCTACTAAACTTCAATTACGGTATCATTTGGTACCTTGTTAAAGGAGCTAAAAACATAACATTTGGAATGAGATGCGAGATTGGAAGTTTTGTTTAATAGGGTATTTTGGAAATGTAACGATGTGTGCGGAAAATTAGAACTGGAAATTTAAAATTTTCTATTGGGGTCCCTATTCGAGGCTTGTGATGAAGAGGTGGTTTTGAAAATTTATACTACAAGGGCGCGAATAGTACTTCATAGTACTAAACAGGGTGAGATAAAAAACTGCAACGAAGTCAAAAGCCATAATTTTTAAATTTTTTTTTAATTTTATTAAATTCAATAACAAGTTGAAAAGCAGTAAGTTCAGCCAGGTCGAACTTTGAATACCCTCCACCATTTGGAACGAATTTCGAAATTTTCAAAAAATAAAATCTTTCAAAAATTATGTTAAAATTTTAGAAATACTGCCGTTATATTGGGGTCTATACGACGTGGACCTACATAGGCATTGTTTGTCATAAGCCATTACCACATTTAAATTAGAAACTTGAAGCAAACGGTGAATAATGTACCTAAAATCATCAAAATATCGTATATAGGAGGTACCGTTATTTGGGAGCTGTGCGAAGACCCGGACTAGCACAGACAATTTTCTGTCACAGGCTGTAGCATCCATTACGAACTTCAAATACACATCTTGAACAATTTCGGTGGGTATTTTACCTAAAATCGTCGAAATTCCGAATGTAGGGAGATACTGATGTTAGGGGCCTATACGAAGATCTGGACCTGCATAGACAATTTTCTATCACAAACTGTAGTTCCCATAACGAACTCTAAATACGTAATTTTAAACAATTCTAGTGAATAATAACGCAAAAATCATCAAAATACCGAATATTGAGAGGTACCGTTATATGGGGGCTATACGAAGACGTGGACCTGCTCAAACAATTTTCTGCCTTAGGCTGTAGTATCCATTTCGAACTTCAAAAGCCAAATTTGAAACTATTCAAGTGAATAATGTCGCTAAAATCATCAAAATACCCTATATGAGAACGTGGACCTATATGGCCCATTTACGAACTCAATCTGCGTACTGGAGACATGTACATGTGTGCAAAATTGTGGTTTTCCAGCCAAATATAAAGATCTCACACTTGAATTCCACCACTAATAACTTTTTTTCTGGAAAATTCTCACCAAAATGCTCTTGTACGCTTGTAAACAATATAATGAGCTGTCACTGGAATAATTTTAACAGCTGTCGGATGAGTGGCTTAGAAACGACAGCAGTTTGAAATTGGATGCAGTTTTTTCGTCTGACCCTGTATTTGATATAATATGGTATTGGGTGAACTGATTGTACTTGAAATCGGAAATTTGTATTAGGGTCGCTGTTCGTGTGAAGCCTAGACACATGGAAATGTTTTTGAAAATGTGTACCATAATTGTACGAAAAGTACTGAATGGTGCCATATTTGACATTGGGCGATTGAATAGAGAAAAAATTCTGTAATTTGATATTTATATTACTGGGGGTATCTGTATTTGAGCTTGGCAGTGGTTTGGAAATATGTCCTATATTTAAACGAAAAGTACTAAAAGGTACTAAATTTGGTATTGGGTAGAGGTATAGGGCTGAAATCCTCAAATTTCTCTGTCTACTATATTTTTATGATGTCTACTATAATTTTACGAGATGTACAAAATTTAGTTTTAGGTGAAGGAATGAAGCTGAAATCATTACATTTGATATGAAGGTCTAGGTCGGTGTCTGAGGTTGAGGTTTGGAGGTGGGTTTGGACTTGCGTACTATAGTTGATCGAAAAGTATTAAATTGATCTATTGAGTACTACAATTATGTATTATTATAAATGTTAATAAATATGGCATTGAGTGAATATATATAACGGGAAAAACGAAATTTGCTATTGATATCTCGGTTGGTGTCTGGTGTTGGGATCTGGTGCTGGTTCTGAAAATGCGTGCCACAGTTCTTCGAAAAATACTAGTGGTACTAATTTTGGATCACTCTTAGTGTCATGGAGAGATATAGATTGTTTTGGATATACTTACTACTAAATTTGGTGTTGGGTGCAAGGATAAGACTGGAATTCTAATAAATTTTGTTCTTGGTTTCTAGGGCTTACACATGGAAGCATTGAAACAATTTTTGAGAGAAAATAGTAAAAATACGTTATTTTTTCTCAGAACTTCTACAGTACGGATTTTCTATATATGTGATGGTTTCCAAAATCAATTCCATACAAAATAATAACAAAATAGTATTAATTTTTGTTTGAACTGTTTATTATACTTTTAATTCTAAACATGTAAAGTTTTTGCATTTATCTTGACAATCTCCGGGGTCAGAAAAAATATTAAATCTTATAGAAATCAATATTTTCTTATTGCCATTTCAGATTATCGGTAATTTAACCGCTTCTATTAGCTTGCTTTTTAGCATTCTTCTTCTTTTGGTTCTTCTTCTGATTCTTCTTCTTTTGATTTTTGTTGTTCTTCTTGTTACCCTTTTTGGCAGGCCTCTTGTTCTTCTTTTTCTTGTTCTTTTGTTTCTTGTTTCCCTTCTTCTTATTATTCTTGGCGGGCTTCTTATTCTTTTTATTTCCGGGTTTCTTTTTGTTTCCTGGTTTCTTGTTGGCAACAGGTTTCTTGTTGCCTGCGGGTTTTTTGTTGGCAACAGGTTTCTTGTTGCCTGCGGGTTTTTTGTTGGCAACAGGTTTTTTGTTGCCTGCGGGTTTTTTGTTTACTGCTGGTTTCTTGGTAGTAGCGGGTCTTTTGGTGGTTGCGGGCCTCTTGGTGGTTGCGGGTCTTTTGGTGGTGGCTGGTTTCTTTGTTGTTGCGGTGGGCTTCTTAGTAGTTGACACGGGTTTTGGTGTTGTTACTGGTGTTGGACTACCATCAGTAGGTGCTGGAGAAGGATCAGAAGGAGTTGGACCAGCGGGGGTGGGATCAGATGGAGTTGGACCAGCAGGGGTTGGATCAGCTGGAGATGGATCAGCTGGTGATGGAACAGCCGGGGATGAATCAGCAGGTGATGGATCAGCCGGGGATGGATCTGCTGGTGGAGGGTCAGCAGGACCAGGGCTTGTTGGAGGATGTTCAGCTGTACCAGTTCCCGTACCAGTTCCCGTACCAGCTCCCGTAGTTGCCGAAGTTGCCGCAGTTGCCGCAGTTGCCGTACCCTGTCCAGCAACAACCACCATTAAGATGGCAAGGCAGGCGATAGTTAGTAATTTCATGTTGGCAGCTAAAGTTTTTCAAAGCCTTCTAGGTTGGATGAAACCAAAGATGTGACTGATATCAAAACCAAGAAATAATATCAGTATTTATACTATTTTTCTTGCTATAAAATCTCTATGACAACAAAATTCAACTTCCGCCACAAAATGTTACAAACTTAGCTCTATTTTTGAAATGAATTTGAAAAATACAAATATTTATTCAGCAATACGCTGAATTCCCATATTTACTACATGCAAATAAACATCCAACATCTGGATTTGAAATCTTATGTGAGCCTATATACGAGACTGGGAACATGGATTTAAGGCGCCTTCCTATACATGATATAGAAAAAAAAGTTAACATATCACAACATGTAGCTAAAAACTAAGTTGGAGAAGAAAACCTGAGATAGACCTCAATGATAGACCGATGCTTATTTTTTGAGTAAATATACATATATGTATATATATATATATATATATATATATATATATATATATATATATATATATATATATATAAAATTAAGATAACCCTTTTGCAAATCAATGAACATTTTGCGAAAAAGGGAATGTGACAACCTCCAACCTTTGAGATTAAAGTTAATACATTATTTATAGCCCCTAAACATAGAAAATTGGAGAACGAACCGTTCCTTTATCTTGAGGGAGTCATTCATTTTAAATCTACAGAAACCTTACTCTAGGGTACCACAAGCCCGCATCACTGCAATATGTTGAAAGCCCCCTTATGTCAAAATCCATTTTGGAAGATTTTGTTTCTAAAACGATGTCATACAGCCCTGCTCAGATGTTGCCCTTGGATTTTTTACCGGTCGTCTTGTTAGGTACTTGAAACAATTTCACACGGAAGTTGTGGTCCGTTTTACAGCTATATGTAAACCAATGGTCATCCAAAATGCTAGACTCCTTCCCTGGCCTTAACTCTCCTCTCATGAAAAATTCCGGGTCGATTGGTTTATAATTGTGGCCTGTAGAGCAACAGCAAAATCAAGGAATGTTTCTGTTTTTGGTGCATTTCAACCTGTTTTACTAGATGATCGCACAATATTAAGGTGCAATCATAAAACAGGCTTCTATTCTGACCCTAACTCCACCTTTATTTTCAATTTCGTGAGGATCGAAGGATGAAATTAACATGAACAGGCGGACGATATACATAGATAGATCGAGTCTGTGCGGAGAGATAGGAAGATCCATATACCCGGTGAGATGAAAAAGTGCAACCAATTTCAGACTGCTGTCATTTCTAAGCCACTCGTCCGACAGTTGTTAAAATTATTCCAGTGACAGCTCATTATATTGTTTACAAGCGTACAAAAGCATTTTGGTGAGAATTTTCCAGAAAAAAAGTTATTCGTGATGGAATTCAAGCGTGATAGTGTGATTTCTTTATATTTGGCTGGAAAACCACAAATGGCTATCGTTAGAGTACTCCAGCATTTAAATGTAAATAAATCTTTTGTGTATCGTACCATCGCTCGTTACCGTGATATTGGTAGCGTAGCCAGACGTTAAAGAAGTGGACGGAAGAAAACAGCAACATCAGCAGAAATGGTTCGAAAAGTAAAGAAGCGACTTGATTGAAACCCAAGTCGCAGTGGCCGAAAATGGCTCGTGAGCTGAAAATATCACAATATTTCCTTCGGCAAATATTGAAAAAAGAGTTCGGGGTAAAGTCATTTGCCCAATAGAAACTGCAAATTCCACACAAATCGTCAAAATACCGATTTATAGGGAGGTGCCATTATATGGGGGCTATACGAAGACAGGGACGTACATAGACAATTTTCGGACACAGGCTCTAGCGCCCATTTTGAACTTACAAAACGAAATCTGACACAATTCCGGTGGATAATGTCGGGAAAATTATGAAAATACTTAATATCTAGAGGTACAGTTATATAGGGAGTCTGAGTCTGACTCTATGTATTTTTGTAATGGTAAAACAATTTGTTCATGGAAAAAATCTTTGTGGTGTAGGGTACCGTATTATCGCCTCCGTCTGATTATTTATTTTTCCTTGCTGGCTTACAGCCGCTAAAAAATCCATTTGTTTGCAGATCTGGTTTATTAATTGATTTAAGATTTAGTGTAGTAAATAGTAAATCGTGCGTCAGGCAGTGAGCAAATATTTTGAAATAACTTTTGTATCTCAACAAATATACACTAATTTTGTTATATTCAAAAATTTTCTAATTTGTTATAATAACAAAGTTGTTTTTACACCCTACAACACCCTGTGTTGGGGGTATTATAAGTTCGATTGGGCCAAAAAATATGTAAAACCTCAAATTATTGGTTTACAACATAGGAAAGTATATATGGAACTTCCTATCTCGCCGAGGTGAGCCGCTATGTATGTTCGTCCGTCCGTCTGTCCATGTTAATTTGTAATCACTCTACAGGTCGAAATTATGGCCCGATCTTCACGAAGTTTAGAAGATGGTGATTTTGGAGATGATCGCATAATATGTAGGGGTTGAAATGGACCAAAAACTGAACAATTTCCTGATTTTGAAGTTGCTCTACAGGTCGCAATTATAGACCAATCAATGCGGAAGTTAGCATGTGGCTACACCTTAGGGCTGGGCAAAAGCCTTGTAATTTGGATGGTCATCGGGTAATATTTAGTGGGTGAAATAGACAATAACATTTGTGTTAAATAAAAGTCAAATATTCCTTTAAACCGCGAATATTCTTAATCCCGGCGAAATCAAAATTAGACGAAAAGGTAAATTCTGACCGTTACGTAGATGCCGATTGTAAATATATCGGATATATAAAGCGAAATATATAGAATGTGTAAATACAAAGGAAAGGGATGTTAGCTGGAGTGCCTTTATCTCAAGAATGGCTGGACCGATTTTGACAAATTTTGTCAATTCAGAATGCCCTCTTGGCATAAAAGGATAAAATCTAACAACATCGCACAAAAAGATGCCAATAATGATGTTAATATAGATTTTGTAGTATTTTGTGACATTTTTTTATTTTTTCATATTTTTATCGCATGCAATTTTTTCAATTTGACTTATAATGTTTAAGTGTATATTTTGTATTTTTTACCCTACTACACACACATATTGCATATATCGGTTTTTCAAGGGTTTTCAAAAATGTCCGCAATATATTTAGGGGTTGAAATGGACCAAGAACTTAAAATGATTGTTCAGCCGTTTTGCAGCCGTTTTAAAGGTCACAAATAGAAACCAAAGGACACGAAATCTCGCATGTAGTTAGAGTTTAGGACAGCGAGTAAAATAGACCACTACTTTTGTGTGAAAAAATACCAAATAAAAACATCTTACAGGCGATATCCGAAATACACAAAAGGCGAACTTTTTACTGTTTTAT
Organism: Musca domestica; assembly: GCF_030504385.1. Lineage (NCBI taxonomy): Eukaryota > Metazoa > Arthropoda > Insecta > Diptera > Muscidae > Musca > Musca domestica. The sequence goes on along the minus strand of NW_026712238.1, from coordinate 4,814,264 downwards.
GCTGATTTCGTTGACGAATAGAGCCAAATATCGTAGACAAGCAAATCATATCATGAGTCTAAATTTGGAGATACAGAGGGGCCTCTTGCATTTGGAAATGATCGCAAAATATTTTGGGGTCCAAATGAAAACCAACAATTTTCCTGATCACACAATTGAAACCAATCGTCACGGAATTTTGCACGAGAGGAGAATTAAGGACAGGGAAGAAGTCTAGCATTTTGGATGACCATTGGATTATATTTAGCTGTAACCAACAGCACGACAGTGTGCGTAAATATTGGGCAAATGTACCTGTTCGGAAAGCTAAGGGTAATATCTGGGCAGTGCTTTATGGTATAATTTAAAAACGAAATCTTCCAAGATGGATTTTAACATAAGGGGAGTTCTACCATATGTAGATCGGTCCCGAACGGCTATAGCCCTTGTGTTTTTTTTTTTTGATAATGTTGAAGCCGAATTAAAAACATATTTCTGTTAAAAAGTATAGAAATAAGTTTAAATATAAGTTTTGTCCAGTTATTAAAATTAGAGCTGTCGTATTTTCGTATATTCGGCGGAAAAATTAAAATATAAGGCACCTTTTTTATATCATCAGCTATATATACTACCAGGCCATGTATCTTCAACCGGTTTCGGGTTAATTGTGCACCAATTTGCAATATAAGTCTACATGATCTGAATTTTGGCATATACAACAGAATTCACTCTAACAGCAAGTACACCAAATGAAAATCGGTTCAGATATATCTATAGCTCCCATATATATGTTTCGAATGATTTGGAGTTTTAAGTCCGTCACAAACGTATCACCAGATATCAGATACAGCCCAGAAGTACCGCTGCTAAATTTTATCAAGATCGGTTCAGATTTGGATATAGCTCTCATATATATCTTCAAACGATTTCGGGTTAATTGTGTACCAAATGGCCAATATCAGTCCAAGTTGCCGTAATTTTGGCACATCCGACAGAATTCACTCTAGAAGTAATTAAATTAAAATTGGAATTTGAAAATCGGTTCATATATAGCTATAGCCCCTACAATATGTTTCATCCGATTTGAGGTTTTAAGTCCCATACATGCGGTCGACCTCACAGCAACACATATATGATATCTTATAGAGCTCTAAAATACATTTGCCAAATTTTATTCGAAGTCTTTTTGGTGGAACACGGCTGCAATACATATATTTATACCCTCCACCTTGGAAAGGAGGTATATTAACTTTGTCATTCCGTTTGTAGCATCCCTGATCAGCATAAAATTCTAAGTCGATTTAACGATGTCCGCCTGTCTGTCTGTCGGTCTGTCTGTTGAAATAACGATACAGCCCACATTACTTGACGTAGAGCGTCAAAATTTAGCAGAACAATTTGTATTCCGCCTAAGATGGTTGGTATTGAAAATGAGACATATCGGTATAGCCCCCATATAACGGAACCTCCCAATATTCGGTATATTTTCGATTTTCATACCCTACACAACAAGGTGGTCAGGGTATCATGTCTTTGTGCATTTGTTTGTAACAGGCAAAAGGAAACGAGATAGACCCATATTTCCTTTTGATGATCTGCATAGAATCACATTCTGAGTCGATTTATGCATGTCCGTCCGTCTGTCCATGTGTTTTTGTAAACAAAGTACAGTTCGCATTTATTGCTCTATCCAGATGAAATTTTGGACAAATCATTTGTTTGGCCCAAGGACGAACCCTATTGAAATTGGAGGTAATCGGTCAAAATTGAGATATAGCTCCCATATATATATATATTGGTCCGATTTGCCTTTTATTGTGCACCAAACGTGTAATATCAGTCCGAATAGTATGGATTTTTTCGCGTACGATCAGATTGGACCTGAAAATAAGTATGCCAAATTTGATCGCAATCGGTTCAGATATAGCTATAGCTTCTATATATATTGTTCATCCGATTTGTTATTTTTGTCCTCCGCAGCCGTAATATGCACTCTGTAACAACAATATTTGGGGAAATATATCAAATACAGCTCAGAAATACATTTGCAAAATTTTATCGAGATCGGTTCAGCTTTGGATACAGCTCCCATATATAACTTCGTCCGATTTACCTTTAATTGTGCACCAAACGTCTAATATTTGCCCAAATTGGATGAAATTTAACACTTACGACCGAATTAAGTCTAGAAGCTAGCATGTCACATTTGGTGAAGATCGGTTCAAATATAGCTATAGCTCCCATATATACTGTTCATCCGATTTGTCATACTTGTTACCCACAGCCGTAGTATGCACTCCGTAACAACGATATTCAGGGAAATATATGAAATACAGCTCAGAAATATCTTTGCCAAATTTTATCGAGATCGGTTCCGATTTGGATATAGCTCCCATATATATTTTTATCCGATTTAAAATTAATTGTACACCAAATGGGCAATACAAGTCCGAATTTAAAAGATACAAATGCTTCGCATATTTAGTCCTTTGAACTTTAAAATATAGTTATAATTATAGCGTGTATGATTGAATTCTCCCATAAAAACTTTTAATTGTTGTGTGAAGCTCTACTAAATTAGCAAAGTGGTGTAGGGTATCATAAAGTCGGCCCCGCCCGACTTAAAGACTTTCTTTACTGGTTTCCAAATGTTTTCGTGGATTTGTATAAAAATTGGAATTTGTAGGTCATAATGGGTTCTTGCTCATGTGGCGAAACATTGTAAGTATAAGTTCACGTTTTGGTATAGCCCCTATATAATGGTGCCTCCCGATATTCGGTATTTTGATGATCTTTGCCACATTTTTTCACGGATTTGTCTAAAAATTGGTATTTGTGAGTCATAAAGGATTCTTGCTCGGTGGCGAAACATTGAATATTTATGTCCACATAAATAAGCGCACATAAACCGATATTCACCGATATTCGGTATTTTGATAATTCAAGTCACCTTTACCTATGAAATTGTATCAATTTTGGTATTTTCGAAGATTTGATATGGTTTTTTGATAAGTTTAACTGCATTATGCAAAAGTTCTTACTGCTATTTGTAGTTTAAAGTGGAGCACGCTTTAATTCGGATACTCCTATATAAAAATGATTCCTTTACCCTAAGGTGGAGGGTAGTAAAAGCTCGGCCCGGCCGAACTTAATGTTTTTTACTTGTTTTTTTTTTTTTTAATATAATCTTTCTTGAAGTGATGTTATTTGGTAAAAAAGATAAAAAATTTTCCGTCAAATTTGGTTAAAATCAATTCAGATTTGGATATGCCTCCGACATATTAGTTCCCTCTGAAACCAATTTACAACTGCTCTAAAGCTAAAGGTTGATAGATGGTATGATCTACTTCAAATAAATTCTTTTGATACGGGAGCTCACTAAATATGCACTGCGGTGTAGGGTATCATATTGTTGGCACCGCACGACTTTTGACTTTTCCTTACTGCTGGGGAATACAAAACATCTGCTAAATAAAAAAAACCGCTCTTCAATTTTGCTAATGACATTTCATCATATATTTCCATTCATTTATCCAGTTTTTCGATTTTGATTTTTCACTTTCTTTGCTTTGCGTTTTTTGTTCTTTCTCGTATTGTTATTCCTTTTTGTCCTGGCATTTCTTTTATTTTTTTGTTTTTTCGACTTCTTTCCCCGTCCTTGTCGTTTTCTCTTCCCCTTATTATTTATTCTATTTCCAATTCTCACATTTTTGGAATTTTTCCGAACAGCTTTTTTATTAGACTTCGACACTGGGTCTACCGAAACGGATATGTCTCCTGTACCAGTGGGAGCGGTTCCAACTGTTTCGGGTTCTGTGTTCTTCCTTGCTAAATTGGTGTCGTTTTCAGATTCGACATTGTCGTTATCGGCCACAATGGCCACAGCCGAACAAAACAAAATAACAATCAATATGTGGATGTGCAGTTCCATTCCTCATTTTAATTAGAATACAGACTTTCGGGAATAATTTCCTACTTATGATTTAATTACCGGCACTATCGCTCTATTTATATCATCAATGGCCTAATAAACTACAAGCTGCCAGGGGTGGTACAAAAACTAACACACATTTGAATATGACGAAATTAATAAATATTGCAATTATTTAAATTGTCTATTTAATTATCATTTGATTTGCTCGATGGAAGAAACCTAATGACAAATAAATTAAGCGTTTTTTTGTCGCATAATTAAATATGTATCAATGCCAAGTTCCGGAAAAATGACATTGAGTTAATTTATGTATGTATAAATAAGAATTTGACTTATGTTATAATATACGCATGGACTAATTTATTGATTTAATAAAAATTATATGTTTCGATAGGTATTGGAAAGCGTACAGAACAGTTCAAAGGCAAAATTAAAAAAATGTCCAAAAAGGTTGAGGGTTGAAAATTTATTTTGGTGATAAAAGATTAGACGAGTATATTAAAAATGTTTAAGGAAGAATTTGCGGAATTATGCTTGCCATATAAACTCTCTAGCTGAAAATTATAATAATCATGAAAGAAAAATATCTCTTTAAAGGTATATGCAGGGTAGGATGAAAAAACTGCACCCAACATCAGACTGCTGTCATTTCTAAGCCACTCGTCCGACAGCTGTTAAATTTATTCCAGTGAGAGCTCATTATATTGTTTACAAGCGTACAAACGCATTTGGGTGAGAATTTTCCAGAAAAAAAGTTATTCGTGTTGGAATTCAAGCGTGATAGTGTGATTTCTTTATATGTGGCTGGAAAACCAAAAGTACAAAATATAATTATGGTAAAGTGCATATTCCAAAGGTTGATGACTTAAACGCCAAATTGGATGAAACATATATATATGGAAGCAAAATTGAAATTCTTGCTTCTACGCTAAATTCGGTTGAAGTACGAAAATTCATTTGGACTCATATTAGCCATTTGGTGCATAATCAAACCAAAATCGGACGAAGACATACAGGAAAGCTATATCCAAATCTGATCTGATCTTGATAAAATTTGAATCATGTATTGCTATGCTGAGTCTAATCTAATCGGATGAAACATATATATGTGAGCTATAGCTATACCTGAACCGATTTTCACCAAATTTGACCACATACTTGTAGGCTGAAATGTAGCAAAATTAACAACATTTGGAGTGATATTAGCCATTTGGTGCACAAGGAACCTTAAATCGGATGATGATATTTATGGGAGCTATATCTAAATATGGACCGATTTTCACCAATTTCAACAGGGTTCGTTCTTGAGCCAAACAAATGTTATTTAGAAAATTTCATGTCAATCGAATAATAAATGCGACTTGCATTTTGTTTACAAAAATACATGGACAGACAAAAATACACGGACGGACAGACATGTATAAATCAGCTCAAAATTTGATTCCATGCTGATCACCAAAAGAAACTATGGGTCTATCTCGTTTCCTTCTCCATGTTACAAACAAATGCACAAGGACATAATACCCTTACCACTATGTGGTGTAGGGTATAAAAAGAGACATGATCGAAATCCGCGTTGCAGCGGCCGAAATATGACTCGTGACCTGAACATGTCGCAATATTCCATTCGGCAAATATTGAAAAATGAACTCAGGGTAAAACCATTGAAATTCCAAAAAGTGCAAGAACTTACACCGCAACAGAAAGAAAATTGACTCAAGAGAGCTTAAGAGTTTCTTCACTTGGTCGAAAGTGGTGAACTGCCGAATTTGGTTTTCTCCGATGAGAAAACATTCGTTGGCCAGCAGTTTGTAAATAAACAAAATGATCGCGCTTACTTGCCAAAGAGGTCAGCTGAAAATGTGCACCTTCGGTTGGCCACCAGAACTCAAGTGTCGGCCATGGTGGTGGTGTGGGCCGCCATAACAGCCGATGGTCGCTATCCGCTCGCATTAATCGACCGCGACATCAGAATAAATGTCGAATATTATCGCGAAAATATTCTGGAGGGTGTATTAAAGCCTTGGGCACGCAAACATTTTGGCCGCAGACCTTGGGCATTCTAACAGTACGGTTACAAAATGAGGTTCCTCGCTTCATTTCCAGCTCACAATGGCCACCAAAATCTCCAGATAACAATCCGTTGGACTTTTGTGTCTGGAGTATTTTGGAAATCAAGGTAGGCACTAAAAAATACCAAAATGTCGATCACTTCCAAGCGCTACGCCGGGAATGGGCCAAAATACGTGACGGATTTATTGGCTGTTTAAAGACCATAATTCGTACCAAAGGTGACCAATTCGAACAAGTCTTAACTTATGCTAAAATTTGATGCTATTTCCGACATTTTTTGCTTTCATTCAATAAAATATAAAAATTATTGCGTTTGACTTTGTTGCAGTTTTTTATCTCACCACGTAAATAAAGTCTATCGTAGAAGATAATCTTACAAAAAGTTTTTGCTGACATAGTTCATTTTGGATCATGATTTAAGCCCCATTGCTTTGTTTGAAATGTATGCGTCTGTTTTTATACCCTACAACACTATGTGTTGGGGGTATTATAAGTTTGATTGGGCCAAAAATTATGTAACACCTCGAAATATTGATTTCCCACATAGGAAAGTATATATGGATCTTCCTATCTCGCCGAGTTGAGTTGATCTAGCTATGTATGTCAGTCCGTCCGTCTGTCCGTCTGTCCATGTTAATTTGTAATCACTCTACAGGTCGCAATAATGGCCCAATCTTCACGAAATTTAGAATGGAGGTGGGGCTACAGACAGAATAGAACCCTAGTGCTTTTGGAGATGATCGCATAATATTTAGGGGTTAAAATGGACCAAAAACTGAAAAAATCCTGGTTTTGCAGTTGCTCTACAGGTCGCAATTATAGACCAATCAACGCCGAAGTTAGCATGGGGCTAGAGCTTAGGGCAGGGCAGTAGCCTTCCAATTTGGATCATCGGGTAGTATTTGCTGGGTATAGACCATAACATTTGTGTTAAATAAAATTTTCATTAAACCGCGAATATTTTTAATCTCGGCGAAATCACAAATAGACCAACTGCTCAATTCTGACAGCTATATAAATCCCGATAGTAAATATATCTGATATATATCGTGAAATATATACAATGTGAATATACAATGGAAGGGGATGTTAGCTAGAATGCATATATCTTAAGAATGGCTGGACCGATTTTGACAAACTTTGTCAATTCAGAATGCCCTTTTGTCATAAGAGAATAAAATATAAAAAAATCACATTAAAATGTGCCAAAAATGGTGTTACTATAGATTTTGTAGTATTTTGTGACATATTTTTATTTTTTCATATTTTTTATCGCATGCGATTTTTTCAATTTTACTTATAATATTGAAGTATATATTTTGTAATATTTTTGCACTTTACAACACAGGTTGGGGTTATTCTTTATATACAGATTGCAATTATCGTTCGATCCTCACGAAATTTTTGATAAAGGTAGGGTTAGGCTCAGAAGGGCTTCAAAGATGTCAGCAATATATTTAGGGGTTGAAATGGACCAGCATCTCAAAATATTCCTGATTTTGCAGCCGTTATAAAGGTCACAAATAGAAGCCAAAGGACACGAAATCTTGCATGAAGTTAGAATTTAAGACAGCGGGTAGAATGGACCACTACTTTTTTTGTGAAAAAATACCAACATTACTTACATGTGATATTCGAAAAACACAATAAGCGAACTTCTAGCTTTTTTATGCTGATTTCGTTGACGAATACAGTCAAATTGCTTTTGGAGATGATCGCAAAATATTTAGGGATTCAGATGAACCAAAAACAGAAAAAATCCTGATCACACAATTGAAGCCAATCGACATGCCTGAGAAGATAGTTAAGCAGAGTGAAGAATTCTAGCATTTTGGACGACCATTGGATTATATTTAGCCGTAAAATGGACCACAACTAACAGCACGACGGAGTGCATAAATATCGGGAAAATGTCCCTGGTCAAAATGCCAAGGGTAATATCTGGGCAGTGCTCCGTGACATAATTTCAAAAGCGAAATCTTCCAAAATGGATTTGGACATGAGGGGGCTTCTCACATATTGTAGTGTTGTAGGGTATCACATGGTCGGCCCCGCACGACTATAGGCTTTGCTTATTTGTTTTAAAATGTTATTGAATGAAAGCAAAAAATTCAATAAAATGTAAAATTATGGCGATTGACTTTGTTGCAGTTTTTTTATCTCACCCTGTATATTATGTCTGCAGGATGTTTGCTATTGAAAATGGGCCATGTAAGTCCACGTTTTGATATAACCCCCATATAACCTTCCTTATTTTTTGTGTTTTGGTAATTAAAGCGACATTATTCCCGGAATTGCTTCAAATTTGGTATTTGAAGTTTGTAATAAATACAGCCTAAAACATAAAATGGGCCATGTAGGTCCACGTCTGCATATAGCCCCCATACAACTATATTCAGTATTTTGATGATTTTACCGATGTTCGTAATGGATACTATAGCCTATGACAGAAAATTGTCTGTGCAGGTCCACGTCTTCGTATAGCCCCCATATAACGATACCCCCTGATATTCGGTATTTTGATGATGTTAGCGACATTATTTACCGTAATTGTTTCAGATTTCGCATTTGAAGTTCGTAATGCATACTACAGCCTCTGACAGAAAATTGTCTGAGCAGGTCCACGTCTTTTATAGCCCTCATAGAACGGTACATCCCGATATTGGATACTTTGATGATTTTAGCGACTTTAGTCTCCGGAATTGTTTCAAATTTGGTATTTGAAATTGTAATGGATACTACAGCCTATGACAGAAAATTTTTCAGATCCACGTTTTGGTATACACACCATATAATGGTACCTTCCTATATTCTGCATTTTGATGATTTTAGCTACATTATACATAGATTTTTTTCAAGTTTCGCATATTGTAATGGCTTATGACAAAGGTTGCATATGCAGGTGCACGTCGACGTATAGATCCTAATATAACTGCTAAATTCGCTACTTTTAAGATTTTACTTTTTTTTTGTTAATTGCCAAGTTTGCTCCAAATAGTGGAGGGTATTCAAAGTTCGGCCCGTCCGAACATACAGCTTTTTTTGTTTTTAAAAAAGGTTCTTTTACTATCCATAATCGTCATTAAGCACAATTTTATATATCAAAACCGCTCCTTGTAGTAGAAGAAATTTCCATATGTGCAATCAATCATAAATCGCTTAGAAAATCTAATTAATTGGTAGCTGGATCCCCCGCCGTCACATCATACCTGGAAAATGTGTGTCCCCATACACAAGGTATCAAACAGGCAATTTTATTGACAAAAAAATAAGCAAACTCAGACACTAAATACCTAAGCACTTGAGGGGGGTGGTAAAACAGAATGGTCAGCCATTTGTCTACAAAATCGAGGCCATCGGTTCATATATATATATATATATATATAGCTTTAACGCCCATACGTATGTATCTCTTATACGATTTTATATTAAATCCTTCTCAAATCATAATATGCACTCAATACTAAATGATATTTATTGCAAGAGGTCATATACAACAGAAAAAAAAATCTCCTTTAAAATTTGTGGAAATCGATTTAGATAAAAATATAGCTCTAATTTATTACAATCGTTCTACTCAGTATACATACTGGTGTAGGTTGTAATATGGTCGGCAACACCCCGCTGAAATCTTTTGTTTTTTTTTTTCTCCCTTAGAATGACAAAAAAATATATAAAAACAGGAGATAAAGTTTTTTTTATTATTTTTATCACTCTATTTTTGCATGCCACTGATCTAAACAAGTGTTCCATGCACACATTTTTTGTTGTCTCAACTGAAACAAATACACCGCACCGCTGTATCAACATTTTTGGTTTTTGTTTTGATTCTTGTTTATTTGTTCTGTTGTTTAGACAAGCTATTAAAATAACAATATAAAAGGAAAACACGTGTTTTAACAACCTTTGTAAATAGTTACTTAATTTAAACCTAAAAATTTATTAAAAAAAATAAATAAAAAATAAGTTGATCGAACAGTGTTAGATAAAATCAAAATTCTTTTGGTATTCAATTGTGATCGGTGGTGTCCATAAATAGAGTCAGAATTTTTATGAGAGTAGTGTCCCCTATATTAGAAACGGTAGACCTTCGCAAGAGAGAAAAGTTTTGTTTGTAACTGCATGAATAGACATCGATGACTGTGATATAAAAAGAGATGAAGAGAGGGGAAAATCGATTAACAGAGATGCCACTATTTTCCACAGTTTAATTAATTTGGAACTATCGCATAACAAAAAGTCTCCTTAACAAATTCTAGGTTTATTATTCATTATTATTAGATTTATTATGGAAGTCTAGTCAAATATTTTTCACGGAACTGTTTCAAATGTTTATATATTCTCAGTCATATGGCTACAGAGTGTATATACCATTTGATACGGCCAAAACGTGCCTTATCGAAATAATGAAACAAACCTGTTTCAGGACATTTGGAGTCGATGTAGGGGTGTCCGTCCGTCTGTCTATCCGTCTGGCTGGTGCGAATGATAACTCTCGAATGGATTTCATTCAAACTTGGTACATCGTAAGATTATTTTCAAACTTCGATAGAGTTCGGAGATGGCTTAAATAGGTTAACTCCTTCTGGTACCTCCACCAAAAATGTCAAAATTTATATATGGGAAATGTGGGAACAAAAGGTTTACATTTTAAGGAATTATTCGCATAAACTTGAAAATAAATGTATGATGTTCACCCCAATATTTATACCCTACAACGTCTGTGTTGGGGGTATTATAAGTTTGATTGGGCCAATAATTATGTAACACTTCGAAATATTGATTTGCCACATAGGAAAGTATATATGGATCTTCCAATCTCGTCGAGCTGAGTAGATCTAGCTATGTATGTCTGTCTGTCCGTCCGTCCATGTAAATTTGTATCCACTATACAGGTCGCAATTATAGACAAATCGACGCGGAAGATTGCATGGGCCTAGAGCTTAGGGCTGGACAGGAGCGTTCCAATGTTGATAGTTATGAAATAGACACACATGGTCGGCACCGTACGTCTATAGCCTTTGCTTACTTGTTTTTTTCTCAGTTTTCGATGAAGTGGAATAATACACTATATCTGGTAACTTACGCACAAATTTTTTATTTTCCAATAATTATTAAATTTTTCATGAGAATGTGAATGAAGTAGTCGATATAGCTCAAATCTGGTACATTTATATCAGAATTAGGCCAGATACGAAATGGACAACATTGGTCCACTCCTTTGGACTCTCCCTCATTAAGGGTCCACAGTTTGAATATTCATAATGCAAGTCAAAATAGATTTTAATAAATGAACAGTAGCTCAGGGTATAAATCTGTCGTCAAAACCGACACCTACTTTTTAAGGTGTTTAACTTTTCTGATGATATTTGCAGTTTATAGTGAAATACGTTCAAATATTTTATCCAGGTAATTTTAATTTTTAGCTCTTGGTAGGGGGTATTGAAAGTTCGGTTCGACCGACCTTAATGCTTTTTTATCCATCTTAAGGGGAACGTAAATTTTTATTATTTAAAAATTAAAGAAAATAATAAAACATGAACTGATAATTTGTCGTCCAGTATCAAAGAACCCCCATTCACTCCAGTATAAATATATAAGCAACGTTTATTTTTTGTCTCCTTCATATTCGTTTATTTAATTCGAATGAAATTTCACATAATCTCTGATTTGATTAATTAAAAAAAATATTTAAAACTATCACAGATGACAAATACCAAAGGAACTAATAATTATTGGTAGTAATCTTTATCTCTTTTTATCTTCTATTTCTTATTCTAAAATATACAGAACATTTGCCAAATATTTACAACTTAAGGTAAAAATAAATAAATACTCTATTAAAACGAGGTCTGTGTTTTTTGCACAGCAAAGCAACACAAACGAAACGAACAAAAAAAAACCTCTTAAATAGAACGCACATACAAACGCACGAATAACACTTCATTCATGTCCACAAACAAACAGAGCGATGCTCTTCCTCTCCAGCGACATAAAATGGAGTCACTTCAGATATTCATTTTCCAATGCAATAACGTCCAATTAGTCTACTCCGCTTCATTAGATTCGCCGATCAAAGCACAAAAGCAAATATCCAATCGAGAAATTTCGCCACATCCGTATAGACCACGTACTGATTAATGCTGCAACTTCTTGTGGCGGTACGTGACTTTGTTCTTTTCGTTTGCATCTCGAACATGGGCAACGACCCCGACACGGTTCCTCGCAGAACCCATCGATTGTTGCGAAAAATCATTAGACCAGCACCGGAATCACCTGTACATGGACCCTGATGCAGTTGTTTGTTGAAGACCAAAGGTTTGGATGCCAGCGATTTTGTGTAGAGCAATTGATCGTACATAATGCCAGCACAAAATGTTCGATTCGAGGTAAGACTCTTATATTTGGGATTAGCAGCAAAACAAACGTTATTCGATACAACGGGAGTGCTGATTATCTTAGGCACGGTACTGGTGGTGGACATTTGTTTGGTGGTATTAAAGCCACCCAATCCCCAACCGACAACAATTCCAGGCTCACCTTCAATAAATTCGATCGATGTGGATCCAGTCCACATGCAAGCCGGACGAATGAATGTATTGTATCTAAAAGAGAGGAGCGAATAAATTAAATTACGAAATTGATAATAACAAATTAAGCCGCATTATTTAAGGCGCATACTTAAATACAATTCCTGTTTCCTGAGACAAGAAAAAATCTTCAGACACTTGGGCCAGATTTTATTCTATAGAGAAAAAATTTAATTCACTGAGGCCAGATTTTATTCTATAAAAAACCACATCGGATTATACTCTATTGAAAAAACTCAGTTAATCGCTGATGATTTTTTCTATCGAAAAACCCTACCTTACCCTACAACACTATGTGGAAGAGGTATTATGGGTTTCGTTGGGCCAACAATTATGTAACACCTCGAAATATTGATCCCCGACATAGGAAAACTATATGTGGATCCTCCTAACCAGCCGAGCTGAGTCGATCAAGTTATGTCTCTCCATCCGTCCGTCTGTCCATGTTAATTTGCAATCACGCACCAGGTAGCAATTATGGCCCGATCCTAACAAAAACGAAAATGGAGGTGAGGTTAGGGTCACAATAGAAGCCTTTTGTTTTTGGAGATGATCGCAAAATATTTAGGAGTAGAAATGGATCATAAACACAAAAATCTCATGATTTTGCTGTTGCTCTACAGATACCCTACACCACATAGTGATAAGAGTATTATGTCTTTGTGCATTTGTTTGTAACATGGAGAAGGAAACGAGATAGATCCATAGTTCCTTTTGGTGATCAACATAGAATCACGTTTTGAGTCGCATATGCATGTCCGTCCGTCTGTTTGTCCGTCTATCAATGTATTTTTGTAAACAAATTGCAGGTCGCATTTATTATTCGTTTGAGATGAACTGTTCTAAATAGCATTTTTTTGGTTCAAGGACGAACCCTATTGAAATTAGTGAAAATCGGTCCAAATTTAAATATAGCTCCCGTATATATCTTCATCCGATTTTAGGTTTCTTGTGCACCAAATGGCTAATATCAGTCCAAATGCTGTGAATTTTGCTACATCCGACCGAATTCAGTCTACAAGCATGTGCTTCAAATTTGGTGAAAATCGGTTCAGATATAGCTATAGCTCCCATAAATATGTTTCATCCGATTTGGGGGTTTAAGTCCCTCACAAGCGTTATATGCATTCCACAACAATGTTATTTGGTACTAGATATCAGGTACAGCCCTGAAATAAGTGTTTCAAATATTGTCAAGATCGGTTTAGATTTGGATATAGCTTCCATATATACCTTCCACCGATTTCGGGTTAATTGTGCACCAAATAGCCAATATCAGTCCAATTGTCCTGAATATTCGCATATCCGACCGAATTCAGTCTAGAAGCAAGTACATGAAATTTGGTGAAAATCGGTATAGATATAGCTATAGCTCCCATTTCGGGTTAATTGTGCACCAAAAGGCCAATATCTGTCAAAAAGTCCTGAATTTTGGTATATCCGACCGAATTCAGTCTAGAAGCAGGTACATCAAATTTAAAAAAATCGGTTAAAATATATATAAGTCCCTCACATTCGTAATATGCATTCGACAACAATGATATATGGTACCAGATATCTTATAAAGCTCGGAAATACCTTAGAGTTTAGGGCTGGGCAGGAGCCTACCAATTTGGATGAACAACGGAATATATTTACCGGGTAAAATAAACTATAACATTTGTTTAAAACAATACGATAATTTCCACCGAACCGAAAATATTTTTTATCCGGGCCAAATCACAGATGCATTAAAAGGTCACTTCGGATATATAACAAAATATGTACAATATATATGTGAAAGAAAGAGATCTTCTTCTATTCTGCTTATTGGTCAAAAAACCCTGGACTTATTTTCAAAATTCTCGTCAATTCGGAAAATTTAAAAAAAGGATAAAATCTAAGAAAATCGCATAAAAATATGACTATAAAAATTCAATATTTCTTGCTTTCTGATTTCTTTTTTGCTTTCTGATTTTTTGCTTTCAATTTTCTTGAAATTCTGATCTTGAAATTTGCAAAATTTGCTCAAAATCGAACGATCCTTTCTCTTTCTATTATTTATTATTATTTTCTTTGAAAAGGTTGACCTTTTGTGGACCGATGTTGCCCATCTTCGAACTCGATATAAGTTTGACAATAATATTACGATATACCAAGTTTGGACCAAATCGGATCCTCCCTTCTAGAGTTATGGTGCGCACCAGCCAGCCAGACGAAAGGACACCCTAGCTCGATTCAAAATGTTCTGAAGCGTATTTGGTCTAAAGAGACATAGGGTCTAAAATCGTTATTTCGATGAGAAGAGCCCGCATTCAATTGAGGTATTGGAAGTCAATATTGAAGCATTTATCCTTGAGATATCGGCCGAATTGTTGGAAATAGTATGCCAAAATTGGACTAAGCGAATAGACTATTACATGGACCGTACTATTAATTCAAATAAATACTTGAAGGATTTTTTAGCTCTCTTAAAAAATCAGTTTTAGTTTTTGGCTTTAAAAATTTTACTTTTATAAAAAATCTCAAAAGTTTTTAAAATCTAGCCAAGAAAGTACATTTACTTTAAATCCTTACCTAACTTCATTTTTCAGAACCACAACGGCAATATCGGCATCGTACGAACTCAAATGTTGATTGTAGTCCGGATGTATGAATATATCATCGACTGGCGCTGCTACCGAACCTTCTTCATTCCAATTCTTCAGATTGTGACGTCCGAGAAAGACGAGTACCTCATTGGCGGTGTAACGTTTCTTAAACAACTGAAAGCAATGGGCCGCACTGACAACAATACGCGTTGAGATCAATGTACCACCACATTGATACGCTAACGAAGTTAAATTATTTACATAGACGGCAGCCAACCAGGGCCAAGCACCGCGTGTTATTGTCGGCAGTTCATTGATGGTCAGCGAACCAGTGTCGCTAATGGATTCATCATCGGCAAAGAAATCCGTTTCGCCGTCAATATCGGTGGTAACCAAAGGTGGTAAGTCGATGCCATCATCATCATCACCGTTGTCGGCCTCATCAGTCCTTTGGCCAACCGCTGGGATTTCATCAATATTGTCCTTCCGCTGCAACAATAATGTTGACAATATGGAACGAATATTATCCATTGGGTTACTAAACTGCTGTTGTGGGTGTTGTTGTTCTTGTCTTGCTGTCTCTTCATTGCCATCGGAAGAGGGGTTGGCTGATTTTTGCTTCAAAGCTTTCATAACTTGAAAACGTATACGGTCATCGATAGTGCCACAAATATCCTTGGAAATACGCAAAGGATTCCTGGAATACAAATGCAAAAACAACAAGTAAAAAGCAGTAAGTTCGGGTCCGGACCGAAATTTGAATACCCTCCACCATTTGAAAAGAATTTGGAAATTTTCAAAAAAAAATCCGTAAACCAGTAAAGAAAGTCTTAAAGTCGGGCGGGCCCGACTTTATGATACCCTACATCCCTTTGCTAATTTAGTAGAGCTCCACATAACAATTAAAAGTTTTTATGGAGAAAGGACTAAATATGCCGAAGCATTTGTATCTTTTAAATTCGGACTTGTATTGCCCATTTGGTGCACAATTAATTTGAAATCGGATAAAGATATATATGGGAGCTACATCCAAATCGGAACAGATCTCGATAAAATTTGGCAAATGTATTTCTGAGCTGTATTTGATATATTTCCCCAAATATTGTATTTACAGGGTGCATATTAAGGCTGCGGAGGACAAAAATAACAAATCGGATGAACAATATATGGGAGCTATAGCTATATCTGAACCGATTTCGATCAAATTTGGCATAATTTGGTTGTATGTGCAAAATTCCATACTATTCGGGCTGATATTACACGTTTGGTGCACAATAAAATGCAAATCGGACGAATGGGAGCTATATCTAAATTTTGACCGATTATCTCCAATTTCAATAGGGTTCGTCCTTGGGCAAAACAAATGATTTGTCCAAAATTTCATCTGGATAGGGCAATAAATGCGAACTGTATTTTGTTTACAAAAATACATGGAGAGACGGACGGACGGACGGACAGACGGACATGCATAAATCGACTCAGAATGTGATTCTATGCAGATCAACAAAAGGAACTATGGGTCTATCTCGTTTCCTTTTGTCTGTTACAAAGAAATGCACAAAGACATAATACCCTGACCACCTTGTGGTGTAGGGTGTAAAAAGCAGTAAGTTCGACCCAACCGAACTTTGATTACCCTCCACCATTTGGAACGAATTTGGCAATTCTCAAAAACAATAAAATCCGTTAAAAATTCTATTAAAATCTTAAAAATACCGAATGTGGCTGTTATAGGTAACTTTTGTCATAAGCCATTAGAATATTCGAATGCGAAACCTAAAAAAATCGGTAACAATGTAGCTAAAACCATCAAAATACCCTATATCGGGAGGTACCGTT
Source organism: Musca domestica (assembly GCF_030504385.1). NCBI lineage: Eukaryota > Metazoa > Arthropoda > Insecta > Diptera > Muscidae > Musca > Musca domestica. Next base: position 4,797,279 of record NW_026712238.1, on the reverse strand, counting down.
ATATGGGGGCTATACGAATACGTTGACCGGCACAGACAATTTTCTGTCTTAGGCTGTAGTATTTATCACGAACTTCAAATACCAAATTTGAAATAATTCCGGCAGATAATGTCGCTAAAATCAACAAAGTATCGAATATCGGGAGGTACCGTTATATGGGGGCTATGCAAAGACGTGGATCTGCTCAGACAATTTTCTGTCTGAGGCTGTAGTATCCATTGCGAACTTCAAATACCAAAATTTGGAGCAATTCCGGTGAATATTGTCGCTGAAATCAAAATACCGAATATCGAGGGGTACTGTTATATGGGGCTATACGAAGACGTGGACTCGTATAGGAAGTTTCCGTCATCAAAATACCGAGTACCTATTATGAACTTTTAATACGAAATTTGAAACAATTCCGGTGAATATTGTCGTTGAAATCATCAAAATACCGAATATAGGGAGGTGCCGTTATTTCGGGATCCATACGAAGACGTGGACCCACATGGCTCATTTTCTGTCAAATACCAAATTTGAAACAATTCCGTTAAATAATGTCGCTAAAATCATCAAAATACCGAAAATCGAAAGGTACCGTTATATGGGGTTATACGAAGACGTGGGCCTTCACAGACAATTTTCTGTCATAGGCTGTAGTATTTATTACGAACTTCAAATACCAAATTTAAAACAATTCCGGTAAAAAATGTCGCTAAAATCATCAAAATACCGCATATCGGGGGGTACCGTTATATGGGGGCTATACGATATCCCGGACCTATATATATATAATTCTCTTCCCGGGGATAAAGTACTCACAAATAATTGTTTGTGTAGAATGTCAGGCAATGCCATTGAAAACCCGTTATATGGGGGCTATACGATATCATGGACCGATATAGCCCATCTTCGAACTTGACCTGCAGACAAAAGACAGCCCTGTGCAAAATTTTAGCTCCTACCTTAATTCGTTTTGATTGTAGCGTGATTACAACAGACGGACAGGGCTAAATCGTCTTAGAATTAGTTATATTGGATCTATATGAAACGTGGACCTGCTTCATTTCGTTCGGAAGCTAGAGTGATTTCCACAGACGGATAGACGGACGGACATTGCTAAATCGTCATAGAATTTTATGCTTATCAAGAATATATGTACTTTGTGTGTATGACAAACTTAATATACCCTCCATACTATGGTAGAGCGTATAAAAACGAGAAATGAAGATGAAAACAATTTTTCAATCTCTTGGCCAAAGCAATGATTTGATTCTTTTTCTTCTGGTCTTCATCGGGTCTCTCATGTCACATTGGGCATTAGTGTGTGTGTGATAGTTGTGATACAACGGCATCCAGCCGTAATACTTACTTATCCATGCTGGAAGTGAGAGGCAAATGTTTGGTGCCAAATGCTATATTCGTCGGTGGCACCATTGACGAATCCTTAAGACCTGTTGTTATCGGCAGCATTGAAATAGACGAGCTGCCACCCACCGTTGTTGTTGCTGTTGCTGCTGCTGACGATGCAGTTGAAGGCAACACGGATGATGATGAAGACGACGACGATTGTAGGGGAGGTGCTTGCTGTTGTTCCTCGGATAAAAATGTGAACTTCCTTGTGTGTTCCAATTGTATTTGTGTCACGAAGATACTGTGATCTGTTTTTTAAGATAATGTTTTTCGCACACACACACATTCACACTTGCCAATCCATAGATGTGACATAGAACACATCCGTTGAGCAACATGTTGAATGGTGTTGATGTAGCCAAATACATGTAGTATATGTTGGGTTGATTGTGATGGATGCATCACCATCAGCATTGTGTCGAAGATGATGATGACGACAACGACGACGACGATGATGATGTTGGTGATGGTTGTGACACAGTGATAATGTTCATAGTGGTGTTTGGCAGATAATGTCGTCCATGTCGTCGGCATACAGCGACAGACAGCATCAAAATAAATGTAGAAAATCGACACATCCCCCGCCCGAACAAAGGAGGCATGACAATGTCAGAGGAGTCCATCACATCAGGCAGCACACAACAACGTAACGTTATAATGAATGAATGAATGAAAATGAACGAACAAAAACAACAAGAGGGGTAAATTTGTGTTATTCTTCAATATTAAATAGCAAATGTTAAATTTTTAAAAAAATGTCTCTGGACATTTACTTTGTTTGGCCTTCCAATTTGAATGGCTCATCAATACTTTACCTGCAGTCCCAAGACAAACAACGTGATTATTCGTCGTGATTTGCAGCAGTTTTGGTGGGAAGTGATTTTTCGGAAATTTGATTTTGTAAAGTACCGGCGCCTCACTTAAAAATTGTCCACGTGTCAACAATTCAATTTCGCCCAAATAATTCTGTTGTTCGACATCGGGTTTCGGTTTCCGTTCGAGCATTCGGTCGGTCGGTCGGCCACGCCGTGTATGGTCGTTCAGCAAACCGGAAAAAGGAAGAACAGAACAAATAAAAAAGGATTAAATTAAAATTGGATTTATTTACACTGGAGAAATGCTTTCGTAAGTACAACAACATGAGTGGGTAAATCAAGGAATCAAATAAAAACACTTGACACCTGAATAAAAAAATGAAACAGAAAATAGAAAGAAAATAGTAAAGAACTCAGACATCAGCACCAAAAGATTATTTAAATTGTCCAAAATAGAAATATTGTTTTGGATGGCTATTAAAATCAATTTACCATGCCATATAACACTTGGCAAAGGAGTGGACCAATATTTTAAATTTTTACATTCGAATTCAACATAAATGAAATATCGCGCTATACGCTCTAATTTCGCTTGTCATATGTTGTATTTTTTACCCTCAGCCATATGGCTATATACCCTATATCATTTGATAAGGCATGCCATTGAAAAAACGGCTTTAGACCCAAGGTCTTTTTGGAACAAATCTTTTTCAGGACATTTGGAGTGGAGCTAGCGATGTCCGTTCGTCTGTCTGGCTGGCTGGTGCGTACGATAACTCTCGAAGGGAGTATCTGATTTGGTCCAAACATGGTACATCGTAATATTTTTGTCAAACTTAGATCGAGTTCGGAGATGGGCAATATCGGTCCGCTTCTTCTGGTACCTCCCCCACAAAATGTCGAAAATTTCTAAGAAAATAATTCACTGTTGCAAAATGGCCAGGCTTAATCCCTTTATTGTTATACCCTACAACACTATGTGTTGGGGGTATTATAAGTTTGATTGGGCCAGAATTTATGTAACACCTCGAAATATTGGTTTCCCATATAGGAAAGTATATATGGATCTTCCTAGCTCGCCGAGGTGAGTCGATCTAGCTATGTATGTCCGTCCGTCCGTCTGTCCGTCTGTCCATGTTAATTTGTAATCACGCTACAGGTCGCAATTATGGCCCGATCCTAACGAAATTTTGCACGAAGGTGGGGTTAGGGTCAGAATAGAAGCCTATTTCTTTTGGAGATGATCGCCAAATGTTTAGGGGTTGAAATGGACCAAGTATTGAAAAAATTTTTGCAGTAGCTATACAGGTCGCAATTATAGACCAATCGACGCAGAATTTCACATGTAGCTAGAGTTTAGGGCTGGGAAGAAGCCTACTAATTTGGGTGGTGGTGAACGATGGTAATGTTTATCAGGGGGTAAAGCAGGGAATACCTAGGTTTCGGAAAGAGCCACCAATCCTCATCAGTTCCCTTGTTTTTCGTCTGAAATATTCTCCCCAGAAGTTATTTTAAAATAACTTCTATGACAAAAAACTTTTTTTTTTACCCAAGTGACGAGGAACAGAAGAATTAAATAAAACAAAAATTCTCTTGGAGAATCTTCTAAATCCAGACAAAAACAAGGGAGCTGATGAGGATTGGTGGCTCTTTCCGAAACCTAGGTATTCCCTGCCCCCTGGTAAACATTACCACCGTTCTCTACTAATAAACAAACGTTGTTTTTTATAAAAACAACAATAAGGAGATTAAGCCTGACCATTTTGCAACAACAAAATACTATGGTATGCCGAACAAACAAGCCAACACTGTTCTGTTCACTGTCAAAATTTTGAATAATTACAACTCTTGTAAAATGTGATGTAAACTCCGATTGTCTTTAAATCTCACACATCCCAATATGTTTTAAACCAAGGTCTGGTGTTAAGATGGAATATATCGGTCCACAACTTTTGGTACCTCTTCCACAATAGGTCGAAATTTTCAAAAAAAATTATTTTCTGCACAGAAGGAGAAGCTATAATCCGATTTGCAGATCCTAATTTTTGTATCGGTGCTAAAATGGACAATATCGGTTCACTCCTTCTGATACCTCCCCCAAAATAGGTCCACATTTTCAAAAGATATATTTTCTGCACCGAAAGTGAAACTCTAATCCGATTTCGCTCCAACTGTACAAATCCTAATATTTGCATCAGTACTAAGTCAGGAGCTAAAATCGACTATATCGGTCCACTCAATCAAGCATCTACCTCCCCACAAAGGGTCAACATTTTCAGTAATTACAACTCTTATAAAATGTGCTCTGAGAGTCCGATTTTCTTCAAATTTCATACTTCCCAGTATTTTTATTAAACCAAGGTCTAGTGTTAAGATGGAATATATCGGTCCACTCCTTTCGGTATCTCCCCCACAAAAGGTCTAACTTTTCAAAAAGTATATTTTCTGCACTGCACTATAATTCGATTTCGATCCAACTTTGCATATCTCAATATTTGCATCAGTGCTAGGTCAGTTGCGAAGATGGACAATATCGGTCCACGCCGTCAAGTACATTCTCCTCCAAATTGTTAAAATTTTGAAAAATTCCAACTCTTATAAAATGTGAAAAGAAAATAATAATAATAAGAAAACAAGTAAGCAAAGTCTATAGTCGTGCGGGGCCGACTATGTAATACCCTACAACACCACAATATCTTAGAAGCCCTCTTATTTCCAAATCCATATTGGAATTTCAAATTAGGATTTTGACGAGGGACATTTGCCCAATATTTATGCACTCCGTCGTGCGGTTAGTTGTTGTAGTCCATTTCACAGCTAAATATAATCCAATGGTCATCCAAAATGATAGAATTCTTCCCTGTCCTTAACTCTCTTCACAGGCGTGTCGATTGGCTTCAATTGTGTGATCAGAAAAACATTTATGTTGTTGGTTAATTTGAACCCCAAATACTTTGAAATCATCTTCAAAAGCAAGAAGCCCCTCTGTATCTCCAAATTTAGACTCATCTATATGATTTGCTTGTCTACGATATTTGGCTATATTCGTCAACGAAATCAGCATAAAAAAGCCAGGTGTTCGTCTTTTGCGTATTTCGGATATCGCCTTTAAGTAATGCTGAAATTTTTTCACACAAAATTAGTGGTCCATTGTACCCGCTGTCCTGAACTCTAACTTTATGCGAGATTTCGTGTCATCTGGTTTCTACTTGTGACCTTTATAACGGCTGCAAAATCAGGAAAATTTTAAGTTGTTGGTCCATTTCAACCCTTAATATATTGCGGACATGTTTGAAAACAATAGACCTAGCCCTTCTGAGCCCAACCCTACGCTTGTGAAAATTTTCGTGAGGATCGGACGATATTTGCAATCCTTATTTAATAATCCCAACCTGTGTTGTAAGCTGAAAAAAAAGTAAAAAATAGAACAGTGTTGGCTTGATTGTTCCTGTTACCGTAGTATTTTGTTTTTGCAAAATGGTCAGGCTTTATCCCTTTATTGTTGTTTTTATAAAAACAACGTTTATTTATTAGTGGAGAACGAAGATAATGTTTACCAGAACGATGGTAATGTTCCGAAACCTAGGTATTCCCTGCCTTACCCCCTGGTAAATATTACCATCGTTCTCCACTAATAAATAAACGTTGTTTTTATAAAAACAACAATAAAGGGATAAAGACTGACCATTTTGCAAGAACAAAATATTAAAAAATATTATAAGTCAAATTGAAAAAATCGCATGCGATAAAAAATCTGAATAAATGATAAAAATGTCACAAAATACTACAAAATCTATATTAACATCATTATTGGCATATTTTTCTGCGATTTTTTTAGATTTTATACTTTTATGTCAAGAGGGCATTCCGAATTGACAAAATTTGTCAAAATCGGTCCAGCCATTCTTGAGACACAAGCATTCTAACTAACATCCCCTTCCTTTGTATATACACATTGTATATATTTCGCTATATATATCCGATATAGAATTGAATTGACCAGTTCGTCTATTTGTGATTTCGCAGGAATTAAAAAAATTCGTGATTTAATGGAAAATTTGATTTTTATTTGACACAAATGTTGTGGCCTATTTCACCCACTAAATATTACCCCATGACCATCAAAATTGGAAGACTTCTAGCCACCCCTAAGCTCTAGCCCCATGGTAACTTTCGCTTTGATTGGTCTATAATTGCGACCTGTAGAGCAACTGCAAAATCAGGAATTTTTTCAGTTTTTGATCCATTTCAACCCCTAAATATTATGCGATCATCTCCCAAAGAAATAGGGTTCTATTCTGACCCTAGCCCCACCACCAACACATAGTGTTGTAGGGTATAATAATTTACTGCACAGAAAGGGAAAGGATAAACCGATTTTGCTCCGAATCCTAATATTTGCATCAGTGCTAAGTCAGGAGCTAAAATAGACAATATCGGTTCACTCCATCAAGTAACTCCCCCACAAAGGGTCAAAATTTTAAATGATTATAACTCTTCCAAAATGTGATGTTAGACTCCAGTTGTCTTCATTTGTCAACATTTTTTTAAAACCAGTATCAGGTGATAGGATGGAATATATCGGACTACTCTTTCTGGTACCTCCCCCACAAAAGGTAGAAATTGTGAATATCCATTAAGCTCATAAAATACGAAATTAACATTCGATAACATTCAGACTTGGCACATCAACACAGGATCTGTTATAAAAACGGTAGAGATCGGACCATTCCTTCTGGTACCTCCCCCACAAAGGGTCAAATTTTTGAATAACCAAAACCTTTACAAAATCCAAAATAAGCATCAAGTTCTCTTTATATTTCACACATCCTATTATTTTTACTAAAACAAGATCTGTTGTGAGGATGGGATGTATTGGTCCATTTCTTATGGTACATCCCCCAAAAAAGCTCAAAATTTTGAATATCCATTAAGCTCATAAAACTCGAAATTAGCATCAGATTCCATTCAGAATTGACACATCTCAATATTTTTATCACCACAAGATATGTTATAAAAAGATCGGGCAGCTGTGAAAATGGGCTATATCACCGCACTCCTTCTGGTACTTCCTCTACAAAGGGTTCAAAATTTTGAAAAACAAAATGCTCATAAAACACGATATAAGCATCCAAGACTTTTCAGGTTTCGGACATCCAAAGATTTTTCCTAACGCAAAATCTCTTGTCAAGATGATATATAAGCCCCTTCTGGCGTCTCACCCAAAAATTTATTGTTTTTATTGTTTTTTTTTGTTATTTTTATTGTTTTGAAAATTTGAAGCTGGTTATATGGGGAGCAGAGGTGTAGCGATACCAAGATTTACAGCAAAATAAAAATTTAGGAAGGATGGAGAAAATAGTGAATTTATAACACATTTTTGACAGGTAAGGGAAGGAGTGGACCAACATTGGGATTTATTGCATTCACTCTGGACCTAGCGTTGGTAGAAATATCGTAATGTGCGTAGTTCGACCAAAATTGGGGAATTGTTTTTCATTTAAATGAATTCAAAAAGTATTCCCAATTTTAGCTCTATCCGTTTGAACAATACAATGGATTCAATTGTTAGTACATTTTTAGTACTTTTAGTACACTTATGGCTCGAATTTCCAAAAACTCAGCCTTTTCTCACCCCAAAACGTCAGCATTTACGTACAATCAAAATTTCAAGATTCTAGCTTTAGCCGTTTCTCCTTGGCGTTGATGAATCTGTCTGTCAGTCACTCACCATTCTACATGTATACATGTATATAGATTAGTATTTCATATTTCAAAACACCACTTTCTCCTGCGACCTGAAAAATTTATTTTAAATTCCGCTTCAGCCATATCTTTGCACCAAATTGAAAGTCTTTTTTTCATATAAGCCTAAATATACGTTTTTTGTCGTTATAGTGACCTTGAGAGGAACTTAATCCTTACCGATCAAGACATGACAAACTCAATTCAGTCTACTTGAAATACACCAACGTAATCCACTCTTTGAAATTCTTAACTAAATAAATCAAATTCTATTACGACCTTACCGTTGTCGGTTTGCCCCTCATCGATAGGATGACCCGCAAATGTAAAGCTTGTCCAAAATCTGGATTTCGCACCGACAAGATGCCAAACCATTGGGCACCATCGAAACGATATTGAAACATTTTCGGACAGGGACTAATTGGAATGCCCTGGGTAAAGATTTTATTGATATGTTCGAAAATGATAAACAAAATCGTTGTGATGTGTAAATGCATTATCACTTTTCAATTATCACAGCCCAGCTTTTCAACTTTAATGTTTTTATTCCTTTCTCCCGATTATTTGTTTACTCATAGTATGACAGATAATTTGTTGACTTTTAGTTAATTCTTTCTTCTATTGTTCCTTGTTCTTGCAGTCGGCAAGCAAAAGCGTTCTACAATAAATGAGATATAGATTTGAGTGATAATTGCAATTGTGCAGCAAAGGTAGTGAGAGTGAGAGAATGAAGATGAGTGCAAACATAATTTTGATACTCCTCTCTCCAATCGTTTATAAATAGAGCATAAGACATATTTTATGGCGTTGCCACTGTTTTATTTATGTTTCAGAGATTTAAATTGTCTCAATAGCGATTTAATGTCTCAATAGTGATTTAATTTTCTCAATTGTATGCAATTAGCAGTGAGTTCACTTCAAATGTCTCCTAAATTCTGTTGCTTCTGAAAAAGCCTACATACCAAATTAGGTCCTCAGCTGCAGTAAAATATTGCTAAAATAGTAAAAAAATCAGAACGTCCTTAAAAATACTGAAATCCTAAATCATTTTATTTTTTCTTATAAAAAAAGCTTTGTTAGCTGATGTCCGGTATCAAATATAATTGTTGTGGAGTGCATATTGCGCATGCGAGGGACTTTAACACCAAATTGGATGAAACATATATATGGGAGCTATAGCTATATCTGAACCGATTTTCAACAATGTTCATGTAATTGCTTCTAGACTAAATTCCGTTTGGAAGTGCTAAAATTCAGTCCATTTGGGCTGATGGTAGCCATTTGGTGCACAATAAACTTAAATTGGATAAACATATATATGCGAGCTATATCCAAATCTGAACCGATATTGACAAAATTTTACGCACTTATTTCTGAGCTGTATCTAATATCTGGAATCAAATGTCATTCATGTGGAGTGCATATTAGGAATGTGAGGGACTTAAAACCCCTTATAGGATGAAACATATATATAAGAGCTATAAATATATCTAAACCGATTTTCTCCAAATTTCATGTATATACTTCTAAATTTTTCGGTTGGATGTGCCAAAATTCAGGTCATTGGGACTGATATTGACCATTTGGTGCACAATTGACCCGAAATCGGTTGAAGACATACATGGGAGCTATATTTCAATTTAAATTTGAATATATTTGAATTTGGAAGTGATATCGTGATATTATGAAGAAAAATAAGTATGGGTCTATCTCGCTACCTTCTCTTTGTTACAAACAAATGCACAAAGGCATAATACCCTTACCACTATGTGGTGTGGGGTATAAAAAGCTGATATGTTGGGCTTAAAAGTCGGCCTCCACCATGTGGAAGGAACTTGAAAATTTTCAAAAAAAAAATAAATAAATAAACCGTCAAAACATAACGCCCAAATAGAAACCACTGTATGGGACCTATACGAAGTCGTGGGACATATAGGTCCACGTTTTAGTATATAATGGTACCTCCCTATTGTCGGTTTTTTAATATTTTCGGTGAATAATGTCGCTTAACATTATTCTTCGGAAATATTTCAAATTTGTTATTTGAAGTTCGTAATGAATATTACAACCTATGAGAGAAAATTGTCCGTGCAAGTCCACGTCGTCGTATAATCCCCATATAACGGCACCCGATATTCGGTATTTTGTTGATTTTAGCGACATTATTCACCGGAATTGTTTCAAATTTGGTTTTTGAAATTCGTAATGGATACTACAGCCTATGTCAGAAAATTCACGTCTTCATATACCCCCATATAATGGTACCTCCTTATATTCGGTATTTTGACGATTACATTATTGACATTATTCACCGATTTTTTTCAAGTTTCTCATTTGAATATAGTAATGCTTTCTGACAAAAGTTGCCTATGCAGGTCAACGTCGTCGTATAGACCCTAATGGCTACATTCGGTATTTTTAAGATTTTAAAAGAATTTTTAACGGGTTTTATTTCTTTGAAAATTGCCAAATTCGTTCCAAATGGTGACCCAGCCGAACTTACAGCTTTTTTACTTGTTCTTTATATACCCTCCACCGTGGAAGGTATATTAACTTTGTAATTTCGCCCATATATGGTCGTCGTAAACCCCATGATGTACATATATTCATAATCAGTATACAATTCCAAGCCGATTTAGGATGCCCATCTGTCTGTTGAAATCACGATACAGCCCACATTTTGACGTAGAGCTTCAAGATTTGGTTGAACAATTTGTATTGGGTCTAGGTTAGTTGGTGTTGAAAATGAGATATATCGGTCCAAGTTTTGGTACAGTCCCGATATAACGATACCTCCCAATTTTCGGTATTTTGATGATTTTTGCCACATTTTTTCACGGATTTGTTTAAAAATTGGTATTTGTAAGTCATAATATGTTCTAGCTCGTGTGGCGAAAAATTGTGTGTATAGGTGTATTGTATGTATATGTTATATAGCCCCATATAACGGTACCTCCCAATATTCGGTATTTCGATGATTTTTGTCATATTTTTTCACAGATTTGTCTAAAAATTGATATTTGTAGTTAGTAATGGGTTCTAGCTCCCGTGGCGGAACCTATGGGTCCACGTTCAAAGTACCGAAAATTTGGAGGAACAGTATTTTTGTTTTAGCATCAAAAGATTATATCTACTCAGAACTCCAAGTGTCAAGATACACATGATTTTGTTTAAGATTGTGGTCAAAACATTCAAAATACCGAAAATCAGGAATTAACGCTATATTGGGAACATACCAAAACGTGAACTGTTCTACTTCTAATGCCAAACATACTGGGGGTAATATGAATGTCTGAGTAAAATTTCAAAACGATAAAATGCTTCCCCGAATTAATCTTCGTTTTTGAGGATTTCAACCCACTGAGCGATGTTTGTCCCTTCCTTTCTGCTTCATAATGTTTTGACTTATCAAATGTCGGATGAACCGTCTAAAAATAATTCTTCTGTATAATTTTGAAAAAAAGAAAAACGTCTAAAAATAATTCTTCTGTATATTACATATACATATTTTTTTATCGAAATATTACCACCCAACTCTATCACAAATAGTCATCAAGTAGTTAATTATTAGAGAAAAACAAGTAAGCAAAGGCTATAGTCGTGCGGGACCGACTATGTTATACCCTACAATATGTTAGAAGCCCCCTTATGTCCAAATCCATATTGGAAGATTTCGCTTTTGAAATTAGGATTTTGACAAGTGACATTTGTCGAATATTTATGGACTCCGTCGAGCTGTTAATTGTTGTAGTCCATTTTACAGCTAAATATAATCCAATGGACAACCAAAACCTTTACTCTCTTCACAGGCGTGTCGATTGGCTTCAATTGTGTGATCGGAAAAACATTTCTGTTTTTGGTTAATTTGAACCCCTAAATATTTTGCAATCATATCCAAAAGCAAGAAGCCCCTCTGTATTTCCAAATTTAGACTCATCTATATGATTTGCTTGTCTACGATATTTGGCTATATTCGTCAACGAAAACAGCATAAAAAACCAGAAGTTCGCCTTTTGTGTATTTAGGATATCGCCTGTAAGTAATGCTGATACTTCAAAATTAGTGGTCCATCGTACCCGCTGTCCTAAACTCTAACTTCATGTGAGATTTCGTGTTCTTTGGTTTCTATTTGTGACCTTTATAACGGCTGCAAAATCATTAAAATTTTTAGTTCTTAGTCCATTTCAACCCCTAATATATTGCGGACATCTTTGAAAACAGTAGGCCTAACCCTTCTGAGCCCAAACCTACCATTGTGAAAATTTTTGTGAGGATCGGACGATATTTGCAATACTTATATAAAATCCCCAGCCTGTGTTTTAAGGTGAAAAATATTACAAAATATTATAAGTCATATTGAAAAAATAGCATGCGATAAAAAATATGAAAAAATAAAAAAAAATGTCACAAATACTACAAAATTTCTATTAACATCATTATGGCATATTTTTATGCGATTTTCTTAGATTTTATACTTTTATGTTAAGAGGGAATTCTGAATTGACAAAATTTGTCAAAATCATTCCAGCCATTCTGGAGATATAAGCATTCTAGCTAATACCCCCCTTCCTTTGTATATATACATTGTATATATTTCGCTATATTATCCGATATTTTTACTATCGGCATCTACGTAACGGTCAGAATTGACCTGTTCGCCTATTTGTGATTGCGCCGGCATTAAAAATATTCGCGGTTTAATGGAAAATTTGATGTTTATTTATCACAAATGCTATGGTCTATTTCAACCACTAAAGATTACCCGATGGCCATCAAAATTGGAAGGCTGCGGCCCATTCCTAAGCTCTAGCCACATGATAACTTCCGCTTAGATTGGTCTATAATTGCGACTTGTAGAGCAACTGCAAAATCAGGTAATTTTTCAGTTTTTGGTCCATTTCAACCCCTAAATACCATGCGATCATCTCCAAAAGAAATAGGGTTCTATTCTGATGTAAACCCCAGCTCCATTTCGTGAGGATCGGGCCATAATTGCGACCTGTAGAGTGATTACAAATTAACATGGACATACGGACGGACGGACATACGTAGCTAGATCGACTCAGCTCGGCGAGCTAGGAAGATTCATATATACTTTCCTATGTGGGAAATCAATATTTCGTGGTGTTACATAATTTTTGGCCCAATCAAAGTTATAGTACCCCCAACACAAAGTGTTGTAGGGTATAAATATTGACTACGACAAGGAATATCTTATCACAATCAAATCATAACACAATTTAGTGAATGGAGATACAAAAAATTAATAATTCCGATAGCAATACACGATCATAAAACATTTACAGCAGACGTATTCACGGCAACAGCATTACGCCCTGACTACCGAAAAAGACCACCGCTTATCGACGATGATTACACCACAATGGCTTGTTTACCCATAATACCCGGACCAAGTACCCGCCGTTCGCTGTCACTCACAAAATACACATATGGCCCTCATGAGCCAACATTATTCGAAATCCTAAGTAAATAAACAACAATTGTTTCATTTTTGAAATTGTGCTCACATCCAGTCTGGCGGGTGAGGGGGAGAGTTATGGCGCATGTGCTGCTCATTGGCATTTCCCCACCACTTCCAGTTTGCGGCGAATTCGTTGTGAGAGATGACAACCACAGCTGTTGCATTGGGGTTGATGGTCGACAGTTCAATGTGTTGCATGCAACAAGTTGTAACCTGTTGTTGTGATTTATGCTTTTACTTTTCTTTTTTTGCCGGAATTGTACTCCTAGTTGGTGGCTCCAGAAAATGCGTATTGGTTTTTGGTTTGGTTGAGCGCTGACTGACAGAGTTGCTGGTTGTCTGACTGGCTGCTGCTTTTTTGGTTGGCTGACAAATTTCATTAAAAAAAGCCCCAGCCAAAATTAATCCATAAGTTTTTCCTTCTTCGGGTAATGGGTTTCAAAAATATGATGATCATCATCAACAACATAAGGACTCATGCACGAAATAAGTTCTATTTTTATGTGTGGTAAATTCCGTTCCATGTTTAGTTCGTTGTTACTTTTAATTCTTGTTTTGTTTTCTTTCTTGGATTTACACTTGTGTGTGTGTTTGCGTTTTAATGCATTTCAACAGTATTTCAAAAGAAGTTTGTTATACACTCAACATTTCATAGCCACTAGCTGGGAGAAAATAATATGTGAAGACAACAACTGTACAAAGAGTTGTCATGATAAATGCTAACAAGAAATTCATACGTGGTAAATGTGATTTAAAGAGACACCGATTTTTCTCAAATTTTAATTTCTGGCAGCATAACATCTGATGGAGGGTATACAAACATAAATAATTTAACATATGTTTTGGGAACGCCATCTAAGTTTCAGTGATAAATGTTGATATGTTAATATTTTGGGAGTGAAGCCTATCTTAGGGCGTTAAAAAAGTAATGCCCACCATTGCTGGTTTTAATTTTTGAGGATAGGTAAAAAAACTTTTACTCTAAAAATTAAGATTCAGATTTGCTTAATTTGAAATAAGTGTTTGTTTCAAATATTATAAAATAATGATAGATAAATATAAGAGATAAATGTTTCTTATTCAAAAAACCCGGAAGATTTGTTGTTTTTTTTAAGAAGCGGTTTTATTTAATGTTATCTGTTTTTCTGACATTTAGAAAGCAATAAAAATAAAATCGCACCACTTAATATATTTAGTAGACCTACAAGTAACAAACATTTATATAGAGAATATAGGTGAAGTAAGCCAGACCAACAATGATACAGGGTTGCCTATATTCGACGGACCCATCTGGCAACGCCATAACTTTTGACAGAGAAGAATGTAGCCTGCGGACAAGCCTCGTCGATTGGAATGGGCCCAAAGAGTCATCGAAATGACCGAAGATGACGAGCAATTTTGGATCAAAATTTTCATGTCCGATGAAGCCCATTTCACATTGAATGGGACCGTAAATAAGAAAAATTGCCGTTTTTACGCCAGTGAAAATCCTCAGGAGATTCAAGAAGTGCCTCTTCATGACGAAAAAGTCACAGTTTGGTCGGGCTTTAGTGCGAAAACGGTCATTGGGCCGTTTTTATTCCAAAATGAAAATGGTCATGCTGTTACCATCAATCAGGAGCGTTATCGCGACATGGTGACCAATTTTGTGATGCCAATTATTCGTCGAAAGCGTATGAGGCAGTTCTGGTTTCAACAAGACGGCGCCACCGCTCACAAGTCGCATAACAATCGATTTTATGAAGAATTTGTTTCCGGGCCGTTTGAATTCTTCTTGTGGGGATATTTGAAGTCAAAGGTTTACGTTAACAAGCCAAGGACCGTAGAAGAGCTCAAGGACAACATTCGTGAAGAAATAGCCGCTATTCCGGCCGAAATGTTGGCAAAAACGATGGAAAATGCAGCAAAAAGGGCACAATAAGTCATCAACGCCAGAGGCGGCCATTTGAGAGATATCATATTCAAAAATTGATGTAAACAAATCTACTTGGAACAAATTAAATGATTAACATTGCCAACCGCCAAATTTGATTTTTTTTCTTTGATTAAAAAAAAAAACATGGGTCCGTCGAATATGGGCAACCCTGTAGATATTTATTGCATTTATTGTCTGTGGAAATCACTCTAGCTTCCGAACGAAATGAAGTAGATTGATAAAATTTTACTCAAATGTATGTTATGTATGCAGGACTTTTGGTATTGGGCTATGTAGGTCCACGTTTTGGTATAGCCCCCATATATAATGTTGCCTCCCGATATTCGGTATTTTGATGATTTTAGCGACATTATTCACCGGAATTGTTTCAAATTTGATATTTGAAGTTCGTAATGGATGCTACAGCCTACGACAGGAGATTGTCTGAGCAGGTCCACGTCTTCGTATAGCCCCCATATAACGGTACCTCCCGATATTCGGTATTTTTATGATTTAAGCGGTATTATTCACCGGAATTGTTTCAAATTTGGTATTTGAAGTTCGTAATGGATGCTACAGCCTATGACAGTAGATCCTCTGTGCAGGTCCACGTCTTCGTATAGCCCCCATATAACGGTACCTCCCGATAGTCGGTATTTTCATGATTTTAGCGACATTATTCACCGGAATTGTTTCAAATGTACAAATTTTCTACAGACTAAAATATAAAATTATCAGTGCCGGTCCACGTTTTTTTTAAGTTTCGCATTGAATATTGTAATGGCTTATGACAAATGTTACCTATGGAGGTCCATGTCGCCGTATAGACCCTAATATAAACGCTACATTCGGCATTTTTAAGATTCTAACAGAATTTTTAACGGATTTTATTGTTTTTGAGAATTGCCAAATTCGTTCCAAATGGTGGAGGGTATTCGGCCTGGCCGAACTTACAGCTTTTTTACTTATTGGTTATGTATTTCGACCTATTCCCGGCGAAGGGCTTGCTTGAGGTGATCCGCACTTTGGTTTCTTTAGTGCCAACCTAGCTTTCTTATTTAGGCTGCTCCCATTTCTAAGCCAATCGTCCGAAAAAAAACTTATTCGTGATGGAATTCAATGGTGATGGTGTGGGCCGCTATAACAGCCGATGGTCGCTCTCCGCTCATATTAATCGAACGTGGCATCAGAATAAATGCCGAATATTATCGCGAAAAATATTCTAGAGTATGTATTAAAACATTAGGCATGCAAACATTATTTCTTATATTTTTGCTTTCATTCAATACAATTAAAAAAAATTAAAAGATTATGGCGTTTGACTTTGTTGCAGTTTTTTATTTCGCCCTGTATATGGGAGCTATAGCTATATTTGGAGCGATATTCACCAACTCTTATATATAGTATGGTATTACCATATATATAAGATATATCATTTTTTTTTAATTTATATCATTTTGAATATATTTTATGATAGCTTTTCCGTTTTAAAGATGCCTTTGCTTTTTTCGGCCTAAAAAGTATTGTTTGTTGTTGTTATTTACAGCTGTATTAGTCCAAAGTAAAGTGTTCTGTTTTTTGTCTTCTTAATTTGTTTATAATTTGGGTTGTGGCAAACTATAGTTGAATCTATAGTTAATATAAATATCGTTGACGTCGAAGAGATTTTATCACAACAAAAATGAAGTTACTCAAGTACCTGTTATTTGCGATTCTGTTGGTTTCCATTATACCGCGGGATATCCTAGCAGCTGATACGCCTCCTGGCGATACACCTCCTGGTGATACACCTCCAGCTGATACCCCTCCAGCCGATACCCCTCCTACTGATACTCCTCCTGCCGATACCCCTCCTGCCGATACTCCTCCCGCTGATACTCCACCAGCTGATACTCCTCCCGCAGGCACTTCCCCCGCTGGCACTCCACCCGCTGAAACTACCACCGCAGCTCCCGGTGGTGCTACCACTAAGAAACCCGCTACTACTACAAGGAGGCCCGCTGCCAAGCCTGCCAATAAGAGACCGGCTAATAAGAAACCAGCCAATAAAAGGCCAGTCAATAAGAAGCCTGCTAATAAGAAACCTGTTAATAAAAAACCTAAGAGGAATGCCAACAGGGTCAGAAACAGGAATAGGCAAGTTGCTAGGTCTAAGAAAGGACCTATCCAACAAAATAATAGAATGAATGTTGTTATTAGGAACTAAGGGAAGTTTAATTAAAAAAAAATACAAACAGAATAGTTGGTGGTGGTATGTTCTTACATACCCATCCAACTCCAAGTTGTCTAAAATGCCTAATACTTGGAAAATGTGGGCAAAACAATAACAATTCTAGAATTCTGAAATTGGGAATGAGGCCCGCTTGTGGGGTACTAAATGGTAAAAGATGGAGTGCAATTTGGGTTTGGGTGACGGGATGAAGCTGGAAATTGAAAAAAAAAATTACAGAAAAAAAATTAAAAATTACTTAGTGTGAATGACTGAGATGTGAATATATACTAAAAAGGTACGAAAATTATTAAATGGTACTAAACTTGGCATATGAGGAAGAGATAGAGTTTGAAATCTGTAATTTGGTATTAGGATCACTTTTTGTTAGTGATATTCATATTTTGAAAAAATCGACTAAAAAAGGTACTAAATGGTATTACATTTGGGATTTTAAAAAAGGAACATAGTTGAAAGATTACAAGGGAAATTCGAAAAGTAGGTGTAATTTAAGTAAAAAAAAAATCGCAAAATTTGGTACCCTTATGTGAAGGTATAGATGTATATTCTCAGGTCAGGTTTGGGAAGTAGGTCTGATATAATGAGGTATTTTTTTACCCTACACCACACTGCGGTAAGGGTATTATGTTCTGGTACATTTGTTTGCAACATAGAGAAGGAAGTGAGTTAGATCCACAGTTCATTTTGATGATCTGCATAGAATCACATTCTAAGTCGATTTATGCATGTTCGTCCGTCTGTCCCTCCATTCGCCTGTCCATGTATTTTTGTAAACAAAGAAGAGGTCCCAATTAGCGCTAGATCAAGATAAATTTTGCCCCAATACATTTGTTTGATCCAAGAACGAACCCTATTGAAATTGAAGATAATCGGTCGAAATTTAGATATAGCTTCCATATATATCTTCGCCAGATTTGCCTTTTACTGTGTGTCCTAATAGGATAGAATTTGGCACATGTTATCAGATTAAGGTAAGACAGATTGAGACTTCTTGGAACATTCTTGGCTTTACCCCGATCTCATTTTCAATATTTGCCGAATGGAATATTGCGATATTTTCAGCTCACGAGGCATTTTTTGGTCACTGCGACTCGAGTTTCGATCAGGTCGCTTCATTATTTTTCTAACCATTTCTGCTGATGTGTTGCTGTTTTCTTTCGTTCACTTCCTTGACGTCGGGCTACGCTACCAATATCACGGTAACGAGCGATGGTACGAGACACAAAAAATTTATTCACATTTAAATGCTGGAGTGTTTTAACGATAGCCACTTGTGGCTTTCCAGCCAAATATTAAGAAATCACACAACAACGCTTGAATTCTATCACGAATAACTTTTTTCTGGAAAATTCTCACCAAAATGCTTTTGTACGCTTGTAAACAATATAATGAATTGCCACTGGAATATTGTTAACAGCTGTCGGACGGTTTCTTAGAAATGACAGCAGTCTGAAGTTGGTTGCAGATTTTTCATCTCACTCTATAGATCCCATATATATTCAGTTTAATTTAAATATATCATTAATATTCCCAAATGAATATCGCTTATGTTCTACTAAGACTGCTGATCTGCATGTCCAATTTATGTTTTACTGCAATATATCCAATGCGTGTAAAGAAGTAGATTCCATTTCCATAATTACTATTTTTCATTCTTGCAGATTTTACTCAGTGCTTCTAACTTTTATATGACTAATTTTGCAATATTCTCTGATATTTTACTTAAATAGCATGTTTGTTGATGTTTACGGGCTTATATGAATTGTTTGGCTAGACACTTCGCAAACATATTAATAATTTATTTGTGATATATTAATTGAATGAACACGATGTATAAATATGTATATATAAACATTATATGATGTATAAACATTATGACATTATGAGTAAATTCCAGACAAATATTTGATATAATTTGGGGGACAATATTTGCCTCCGGAAGTAGACTCTTAAATATAGGTTTGTACAGGAAGTAAATATTTTTCTGCCAATATACAAATAAAGACATTTATTTATTCAAAGATTCACACCAAAAAGTACAAACTTGGTATATCGTAATATTATTATCAAACTTAGATCGAGTTCGGAGATGGGCAATATTGACCCACTACTTCCAAAACCTCCCCAAGGAAAAAATTTTCAAGAAAAAAAAAAAAACAAATATTTTAGGGCACAGAAAGAGAAAGGAAACTCCGATTTTGTTCCAACTCTGAAAATCCTAATATTTGCATCAGTGCTATTTATCTGTCCAGGTGAGAAAATTGACAATATCGTTAAACTCCATAATCACAATATTTCTATCGATACAAGATCCGTTATAAAGATACCTCCCTCACAAAGGGTCAAAGTTTGAATAACCAAGATGATTGTATTATCGAAAATAAGCAACCACCACACTACCTGCTATGAAGGTGGGATATATCGGTTAAAATATATATGTTAAAATCTTTAAAATATCTAATATCGGAAGGTGCCGATACAGGGTTGCCCATATTCGACGGACCCATCTGGCAACGCCATAACTTTTGACAGAGTTGTCACATCGCTTAATGATATACCGCGTATGAGGCAGTTCTGGTTTCAACAAGACGGCGCTCCACCGCACACAAGTCGCATAACAATCGATGGGTCCGTCGAATATGGGCAAACCTGTATATGGGGGGATATACGATATTGTGGACCTATAAAGACAATTACCTTTCAGGGGTTAAAGTGCTCACAAAGAACTCCTTGTGTGTATTTTCAGACAATACCATAGGAAAATATGGCTAAAATCATCAAAATGGGGGTACCGTTATATGGGGGACATACGATATCGTGGACCTATACTCTCTTTCAGGGGGTAAAGTACTCAAAAAACCCCTCGTGTAGCATTTCAGACAATTCCGTTGAAAAATGTGTCTAAAATCATCGAAATACCGAATATCGGAGGGTACCGTTATATGGGGGCTATACGATATCGTGGACCTATATAGATAATTCTCTTCCGAGGCATAAAGACAACTCCGTTGAAAAATTGTGGGTAAAATCATCAAAATAACGAATATCGGGGGATACCGTTATATGGGTGCTATACGATATCGTGGAACTATGTAGATTATTTTCCTCCGAGGTATAAAGTACCCACAAGGTACACCTTGTGTGGATTTTCAGATAATTTCGTTGAAAAATGTGGGCAAAATCATCAAAATACCGAATATCGGGGGTACCCTTATATGGGGGCTATACGATATCGTGGACCGATATAGCCCAACTTCGAACTTGATCTGCCTGCAGACAAAAGAGGGATCTGTGCAAAATGTTAGCTTCCTATCTTAATTCGTTTAGACTGTAGTGTGATTAAAACAGACGGACATACGGACGGACATCGCTAAATCGACATAGAATTTTATGCTGATCAAGAATATACATGCTTTGTGGCGTCCATACTATGGCGGAGGGTATAAAAAGAAAGGGAAACAAGCATCAAACTCTCTTAAAATTTCGCTCATACAAAAATGTTTACTAACACACGATCTGTTGTGAAGATGTTTTGTTTTTCAAAACCTTGAAGCGTATAACAGATCTTGTGTTGATGGACATATTGAGATATACCAAGGCTGAATGAAATCGGATGTAATTTTGCGATTTATGAACTTTATGGATATTCCAAATTTTGACCTTTATGGGGGAGGTAGCACAAGGAACGGTCCGATCTCTACCATCTTCATAACAGATCTTTTGTTAGTAGAAATAATGGGATGTGTGAAATATTAAGAGAACCGGATGCTTATTTCGGGTTTTATAATGTTTTTTTTTTTTTCATTTAACATTTTGACCCTTTGTGTGGGAGGTAACAGAAGAAATGTTCCGATCTCTATCTTTTTCATTACAAATATTTTGTTAGTAGTAATAATGGTATGTATGAAATATCAAGAGAACCGGATGCTTATTTCGTATTTTATAATAGTTTTTGTTATTTAAAACCCTTTGTGTGAGATGTACTAGTAGGAATGTTCCGATCTCTACTATCTTTATAACATATCTTGTGTTTATGGAAATATTGAGATGTACCAAGTCTGAATGAAATCAGATGTTTTTTTATGAGTTTTGTGGATATTCAATATTTTGAACTCTTGTGGGGGAAGCAGCAAAAGGAGTGGACCATATTCACACCAGACCTTGGGTTATTAAAAATATTGTGATGTGTGTAATTGGAAGACAATCGGGGACTAATAAAACATTTTAAAAGAGTTATATTTACTAAATGTTTTGTCCATTTGTGGGGGAAGTACTTAATGGGGTGGACCGATATTGTCCATATTGCATATTAGTATTCACAAAGTTGGAGCAAAATCGGATTGGATAATCAATTGTTAGTAAGTAAGCAAAGGCTATAGCCGACTATGAGATACCCTACAACACTACAATATGTTGGAAACCCCCTAATGGCTATTTTCATTTTGGAACATTTTTTATCTTTGAAATTATGTCATAGAAGTCCTTTCTAGGAATTCGTTCTATTGACCAAATGTCATCACATTCATTTGGAATATTCCAAGTTGTAGAGAATAGAAAATATTTGATTGCATTACCCAGATTTTTCAATAATTAGGCGTCTTGGTTCCCTAGGAGACAAAAGATGAACTTGGTATCAATTTTTGAGATTGTGCTCCTTCAAATTAAAACATTTGTCCCAACTGCAAGCTATTGTTTTCTAGTTATTTTAAATAACACCATATACATTTTTGATATATTCAAATGTGTATTCAATATTTTTTTAGCAACTCGGATTTAGTCGATGTCTTACAAATCACCACCAACTACTACCATTTTTAAAAATTCGATTTTCTTGTTAGTTCCTTATAACAACATTCATTCTATTATTTTGTTGGACAGGACCTTTCCTAGACTTAGCAACTTGCCTATTCCTGTTTCTGACCCTGTTGGCATTCCTGGCCCTCTTAGGTTTTCTAACAGGTTTCTTATTAGCAGGCTTCTTATTGGCTGGTCTTTTATTGGCTGGTTTTTTATTGGCTGGTTTTTTATTAGCCGGTCTCTTATTGGCAGCGGGCCTCCTTGTAGTAGTAGCGGGCCTCCTTGTAGTAGTAGCGGGCCTCCTTGTAGTAGTAGCGGGCCTCCTTGTAGTAGTAGCGGGCCTCCTTGTAGTAGTAGCGGGCCTCCTTGTAGTAGTAGCGGGTTTCTTAGTAGTTGCACCACCGGGAGCTGCTGTGGTAGTTTCAGCGGGGGGAGTGCCAGCGGGTGGAGTGCCAGCGGGTGGAGTGCCAGCGGGGGGAGTGTCAGCTGGAGGAGTATCGGCAGGAGGAGTATCAGCAGGAGGGGTATCAGCTGGAGGAGTACCAGCAGGAGGCGTATCAGCAGGAGGTGTATCGCCAGGAGGTGTATCACCAGGAGGTGTATCGCCAGGAGGTGTATCGCCAGGAGGTGTATCGCCAGGAGGTGTATCGCCAGGAGGTGTATCGCCAGGAGGTGTATCACCAGGAGGTGTATCATCAGGAAGTGTATCGCCAGGAGGCGTATCAGCTGCTAGGATATCCCGCGGTATAAAAGAAACCAACAGAATCGCAAAAAACAAGTACTTGAGTAACTTCATGTTTGTTGTGATACAGTCTCTTTGATTTCAACGATATTTATACGATTCGGTAATGCCTATATGTCAAATGTTTCGAATGAAAAATAACAAATATTTATATTAACTATAGGCTCAGCTATAGTTTGCCATAACCCAAATTATAAACAAATTAAGAAGACAAAAAAAAGAACACTTTACTTTGGACTTATACAGCTGAGAATAACAACAAACACTACTTTTTAGGCCGAAAAATGCAAAGGTAACTTCAAAACGGGAAAGCTATCATAAAATATATTTATTTATTCTTTATGCGGTTTTCGGTTCTGGTCTTGCTTAGATTTTACTGCCACTGTGTTACATGGCTCAAGATGATGGTCTAAAAAATGTGATTCAATAAATAAAGGAGCTCAAGTAACTTTTCTCCACAAAAAAATATTTCCATGTACATAACAACCCCTTAGGAGTATCAGTGTTATTTGAAGGTTTACATTACATCAAAGTAATCTAAGTAGAGGGAACAAGTTCTCACCTTTTCCCCATTTTGTTTTGAAATGTTACATTTTGCATCTTTGGTATGTAGTGACTTGATAACAAGTAATAAAACAAGTGCCAAGTTTGACCGGGCCGAACTATCAAAAGTTCCTTCACAATTTCTAAGAAACTTGCAAAATGTTAAGAAAATTTCGTCAAAACCCGTTATATGGGGGCTATACGAAGACGAGGACCTGCATACGCAATTTTTTGTCATGGGTTATAGAACACATTTACATCTTCGTTATATGGGGCTACACAACTCTGTTTCACATACATCTCGAAAAAATTTTGCCAACGTAACTTAAAAATATTTTCCTTGGCTTTTTAACGAATTGATGCATGAAAATAATATAAAAACTTATTTTAGAGGACAATTGAAAAAGAAAACCAGCATGCAAAGGCTATAGTCCTGCGGGGCCGACCATGTAATACCCTACAACACTACAATACAGGTTGAGATGAACGAACTGCAACCAACTTCAGGCTGTTGTCATTACCAAGCCACTCGTCCGACAGCTGTTAAATTCCAGTTCAGTGACAGCTCATTATATTGTTTACAAGCGTACAAAAGCATTTTGGTGAGAATTTTCCAGAAAAAAAATTATTCACGATTGAATTCATGCGTGATAGTGTGATTTCTTTATAATTGGCTGGAAAACCACAAGTGGCTATCGTCAGAGCAATCCAGCATTTAAATGTGAATAAATCTTTTGTATCTCATAGCCGACGTCAAGGAAGTGGACGGAAGAAAACAGCAACATCAACAGAAATGGTTCGAAAAGTAAAGAAGCGACTTGATCGAAATCCGCGTCGCAGTGGCCGAAAAATGGCTCGTGAGCTGAACATTTCGCAATATTCCATTCGGCAAATGTTGAAAAATGAGTTTGGGGTAAAACCATTGAGATTCCAAAAAGTGCAAATACTTACACCGCAACAGAAAGAAAGTAGACTCAAAAGAGCTAAAGAGTTGCTTCGCTTGGTCGATCGTGTTTACTTGCCAAAGAGGTCAGCAGAAAAGCGCCGGTCATGGTGATGGTGTGGGCCGCCATAACAGGCGATGGTCGCTCTCCGCTCGTATTAATCGACCGTTGCATCAGAATAAATGCCGAATATTATCGCGAAAATATTCTGGATGGTATATTAAAGCCTTGGGCACACAAACATTTTGGCCGCAGATCTTGGACATTCCAACAGGACTAAGCACCATCGCACTCAGCACGCGCCACCCAAGAATGGATACAAAATGAGGTTCATCGCTTCATTTCCTGCGCACAATGGCCACCAAAACGTCGGGATACCAATCCGCTGGACTATTGAAGTCATACGATTTTTTGAGCATTTGAGTGGTAGCTTTTACTTAAACTACTAAAATTTGAAAATAGAAATCCTGGTTTTCCATCTTTCATCGTATTTCGCCAATTTTTGGTATTTTTATACCCTCCACCAAAATATGGAGGGTATATTATGTTTGTAACACCTCGAAATGTACACTTTAGAGCACAGAAAGAATACATATTCTTGATCAGCCGTCGTTGGCCGTCCGTCCGTCTGACTTTGAAAATCACATTAGCTTCCGAACGAAATTAAGTAAGTTGATAAAAATTTTGCTCGTCTGCAGGACCTTTGGTATTTAAGTTTTTAAGTTTTTCTTTGTTGCTACAAAATGGTCAGGTTTTTTTGTTTTTGTCACAATTTTAAACCGAACTTCTCAGAGTTCTCAGTAAATAAGAAACATCTTTGAAGAGAATTGTCCATAAATGCCAACATTTTGGTACAGATCCGATATAACTGTACCTTCATATATTCGGTATTTTGATGATTTGTGTTTAACTTTTCTCCGGAATTGTTTGAAATTTGGTATATGAAGTTCGAAAAAGAAAATTATCTGTACAGATCTACGTATTAGCATAGTCCCTATATAATGGTACCTGCCAATATTCGGTATTTATTATAATTTTTCCATTTTACAAGTTTTTTTTTGAAAATGGTGGAGGTATAAAAAGCTGCCATTTTATACATACAACACTATGTGTTGGGGGTATTATAAGTTTGATTGGGCCAAAAATTATGTAACACCTCGAAATATTGGTTTCGCACATAGGAAAGTGTATATGGATCTTCCTATCTCGCCGACCTGAGTCGATCTAGTTATGTATGTCCGTCCGTCCGTCTGTCCATATTAATTTGTAATCACTCTACAGTCTAATTATTGCTCGATCTTCACGAAATGTAGGTGGGGTTAGGGCCAGAATAGAAGCCTATTGATGATCGCATAATATTTAGGGGTTGAAATGGACCAAAAACTGAAAATTTTCATGATTTTGCAGTTGCTCTACAGTTCACAATTATAAACCAATCGAAGTTAGCATGGGCTGGTGCTTAGGGCTGGGCAGAAGCCTTTCCAATTTTTATGGTCATCAGGTAATATTTAGTGGGTGAAATAGACCATAACATTTGTGTTAAATAAAAGTTACATTTCCCATTAAACCGAGAATATTTTATAGCGAAAAGTATACAGAAAAGGAAGGGGATGTTAGCTAGATTGCTTATATCTCAAGAATGGCTGAACCGATTTTGACAAATTTTGGCAATTCAGAATGCCCTCTTGGCATAAAAGAATAAAATCTAAAAAAAAATCGTATAAAAATATGCCAATAATGATGTTAATATAGATTTTGCAGTATTTTGTGACAGTTTAGTTTTCAAAGATGTCTGCAATATAGTTAGGGATTGAAATGGACCAACAACTAAAAATGTTCCTGATTTTTCAGTCGTTTTAAGGGTCACAATTAGAAACCAGACACGAACTCTCACATGAAGTTAGAGTTTAGGACAGCGTGTAAAAAAATTTTCCTGATCACACAATTGAAGCCAATCGACACCCCTGAGAAGAGAGTTAAGGAGAGGGAGGAATCTTATCATTTTGGATAACTATTGGATTATATTTATCCGTAAAATGGACACACAACAACTAACAGCACGACGGAGTGCGTAAATATTGGGCAAATGTCCCTGGTCAAAATGCTAAGGGTAATATCTGGGCAGTGCACCGTGACATAATTTCAAAAGCGAAAACTTCCAAAATGGATTTGGAAATAAGGTGGCTTCTAACATATTGTAGTGTTGTAGGGTATCACACGGTCTTTCTTAATTCGTAGTATGCTAAAAGTGTTTTTACAAAAAAGTATCAATTTAGTTTCGGTATTGTGACGATTTTAGCTACATTATAAACAGATTTTTCTTCAAGTTTCGCATTTAAATATTGTAATAATTTATGACAAAATTTGCAAAATTTTGTATAAGCATTCGGTATTTTTAAGATTTTAACAGAATTTTTAACGGTTTTTTTTTGGAAATTGCCAAATTTGTACCAAATGGTGGAGGGTATTAAAAGTTCGGCCCGGCCGAACTTACAGCTTTTTTACTTGTTTATATTAGTTTAGCTCAAACTCTTGGATTTTCATAGTTTACGGGGTATTAACCAGTCGGTTCTTAAAAATGTGTGTGCTTCGGATTGTCAATAATTTCCGAATTTCGAAAAGTTCAGTAACATTATTTCTTGACAGACAAAATGTAGAAACTGTGGTCTTGTTCTATGAAAATTAGAGAGGAAAATTTTTCTATTCTTTAAAAGTTGTTTCATTTCACATTTGTTTTCTCTATTGACATTTTTATTTCACATTTTTGCTTCCACACATTTTTTTTGCTTTTTTATTTTTGAATTTCGGTGGAATATTCCGTTGTACTATTTATTTTTTTTGTGCACCTAATCATTTTGTTGACGTATATACTATGGTTTGCAAATACAAATTTATACCAAAGTAAACAAGTAATAGAGAAACTTTCGACTTGCAAAACATTTTGTTTCGAATTTACTTGCCACATATCTATCAAGCTGAAGACACCTTTCATTGTTACAATCGCAGAATACCTAAGGAATGGTATAAAAGGAACAAAAAAATTCACCTAAGTTCACCCGGCCGAACTTGTAATACCCTCCACCATTTGGAGGGAACCTGAAAAACTTTAAAATAATTTCGGCGAGAAATACCGTTTAAACGAAAACCGTTATATGGGGGCTATGCGAAGACGAGACCTGCAAATGCAGTTTTTTGTCATATGCTGTAGTACGCATTACGTACTTTAAATACGAAATTTGAAACAATTTCGGTGAATGAAGTCACTAAAATCATCAAAATAATCATATTATTACTACTATACGAATACTTCGACCGACATGACCCATTTACGAACTTAACATGGCTTCAGGTATATTTGTAAACGTTTAGGCTTCTATCTTAATTCGTTCAAAGGATATAGTAATTACAACTGACAGAAGGACATCGCTAAATCGACATACGCTGATCAAGAATATAAACACTTTGTTGGGTCTGAAATGAGTATTTCGGAATGACGAAGTTAATATACTCTCCTATATAGATAATTCTCTTCTGAGACATAAAGTACCCACAAGGTTCTCCTTGTGTGGATTTTTAGACAATTCCGTTGAAAATTTGTGGGTAAAATCATCAAAATAACGAATATTGGGGGATACCGTTATATGGGTGCTATACGATATGGTGGACCTATGCAGATTATTCTCCTCCGAGGTATAAAGTATCCACAAGGTACACCTTGTGTGGATTTTCAGATAATTCCGTTGAAAAATGTGGGAAAAATCATCAAAATACCGAATATCGGGGGTACCGTTATGTGGGGGCTATACGATATCGTGGACCGATATAGCCCATCTTCGAACTTGACCTGCCTGCAGACAAAAGACGGATCTGTGCAAAATGGTAGCTTCCTATCTTAATTCGTTTAGACTGTAGTGTGATTAAAACAGACGGACATACGGACGGACATCGCTAAATCGACATAGAATTTTATGCTGATCAAGAATATACATGCTTTGTGGGGTCTAAAATGTACATTTCGAGGTGTTACAAACGGAATGACAAACTTAATATACCCTCCATACTATGGCGCAGGGTATAAAAAGAAAGGGAAACAAGCATCAAACTCTCTTAAAATTTCGCTCATACAAAAATGTTTACTAACACACGATCTGTTGTGAAGATGTTTTGTTTTTCAAAACCTTGAAGCGTATAACAGATCTTGTGTTGATGGACATATTGAGATATACCAAGGCTGAATGAAATCGGATGTAATTTTGCGATTTATGAACTTTATGGATATTCCAAATTTTGACCTTTATGGGGGAGGTAGCACAAGGAACGGTCCGATCTCTACCATCTTCATAACAGATCTTTTGTTAGTAGAAATAATGGGATGTGTGAAATATTAAGAGAACCGGATGCTTATTTCGGGTTTTATAATGTTTTTTTTTTTTTCATTTAACATTTTGACCCTTTGTGTGGGAGGTAACAGAAGAAATGTTCCGATCTCTATCTTTTTCATAACAAATATTTTGTTAGTAGTAATAATGGTATGTATGAAATATCAGGAGAACCGGATGCTTATTTCGTATTTTATAATAGTTTTTGTTATTCAAAACCCTTTGTGTGAGATGTACTAGTAGGAATGTTCCGATCTCTACTATCTTTATAACAGATCTTGTGTTTATGGAAATATTGAGATGTACCAAGTCTGAATGGAATCAGATTTTTTTTATGAGTTTTATGGATATGCAATATTTCACACCAGACCTTGGGTTATAAAAAATATTGTGATGTGTGTAATTGGAAGACAATCGGGGTCTTATAAAACATTTTAAAAGAGTTATATTTACTAAAAATTTTGTCCATTTGTGGGGGAAGTACTTAATGGAATGGACCGATATTGTCCATATTGCATATTAGTATTCACAAAGTGTAAGCCAAATCGGATTGGATAATCAATTGTTAGTAAGTAAGCAAAGGCTATAGCCGACTATGAGATACCCTACAACACTACAATATGTTGGAAACCCCCTAATGGCTATTTTCATTTTGGAACATTTTTTATCTTTGAAATTATGTCATAGAAGTCCTTTCTAGGAATTCGTTCTATTGACCAAATGTCATCACATTCATTTGGAATATTCCAAGTTGTAGAGAATAGAAAATATTTGATTGCATTACCCAGATTTTTCAATAATTAGGCGTCTTGGTTCCCTAGGAGACAAAAGATGAACTTGGTATCAATTTTTGAGATTGTGCTCCTTCAAATTAAAACATTTGTCCCAACTGCAAGCTATTGTTTTCTAGTTATTTTAAATAACACCATATACATTTTTGATATATTCAAATGTGTATTCAATATTTTTTTAGCAACTCGGATTTAGTCGATGTCTTACAAATCACCACCAACTACTACCATTTTTAAAAATTCGATTTTCTTGTTAGTTCCTTATAACAACATTCATTCTATTATTTTGTTGGACAGGACCTTTCTTAGATATAGCAACTTGCCTATTCCTGTTTCTGACCCTGTTGGCATTCCTGGCCCTCTTAGGTTTTCTAACAGGTTTCTTATTAGCAGGCTTCTTATTGGCTGGTTTTTTATTAGCCGGTCTCTTATTGGCAGGCTTCTTATTGGCAGCGGGCCTCCTTGTAGTAGTAGCGGGCCTCCTTGTAGTAGTAGCGGGCCTCCTTGTAGTAGTAGCGGGTTTCTTAGTAGTTGCACCACCGGGAGCTGCTGTGGTAGTTTCAGCGGGGGGAGTGCCAGCGGGTGGAGTGCCAGCGGGTGGAGTGCCAGCGGGGGGAGTGTCAGCTGGAGGAGTATCGGCAGGAGGAGTATCAGCAGGAGGGGTATCAGCTGGAGGAGTACCAGCAGGAGGCGTATCAGCAGGCGGTGTATCGCCAGGAGGTGTATCGCCAGGAGGTGTATCACCAGGAGGTGTATCGCCAGGAGGTGTATCGCCAGGAGGTGTATCGCCAGGAGGTGTATCGCCAGGAGGTGTATCACCAGGAGGTGTATCACCAGGAGGTGTATCATCAGGAGGTGTATCGCCAGGAGGCGTATCAGCTGCTAGGATATCCCGCGGTATAAAAGAAACCAACAGAATCGCAAAAAACAAGTACTTGAGTAACTTCATGTTTGTTGTGATACAGTCTCTTTGATTTCAACGATATTTATACGATTCGGTAATGCCTATATGTCAAATGTTTCGAATGAAAAATAACAAATATTTATATTAACTATAGGCTCAGCTATAGTTTGCCATAACCCAAATTATAAACAAATTAAGAAGACAAAAAAAAGAACACTTTACTTTGGACTTATACAGCTGTGAATAACAACAAACACTACTTTTTAGGCCGAAAAATGCAAAGGTAACTTCAAAACGGGAAAGCTATCATAAAATATATTTATTTATTCTTTATGCGGTTTTCGGTTCTGGTCTTGCTTAGATTTTACTGCCACTGTGTTACATGGCTCAAGATGATGGTCTAAAAAATGTGATTCAATAAATAAAGGAGCTCAAGTAACTTTTCTCCACAAAAAAATATTTCCATGTACATAACAACCCCTTAGGAGTATCAGTGTTATTTGAAGGTTTACATTACATCAAAGTAATCTAAGTAGAGGGAACAAGTTCTCACCTTTTCCCCATTTTGTTTTGAAATGTTACATTTTGCATCTTACGGAATGTAGTGACTTGATAACAAGTAATAAAGCAAGTGCCAACTTTGACCGGGCCGAACTATAAAAAGTTCCTTCCTGGAAGAAACTTGCAAAACGTTAAGAAAATTTCGTCAAAACCCGTTATATGGGGGCTATACGAAGACGAGGACCTGCATACGCAATTTTTTGTCATGGGTTATAGAACACATTTACATCTGCGTTATATGGGGCTACACAACTCTGTTTCACATACATCTCGAAAAAATTTTGCCAACGTAACTTAAAAATATTTTCCTTGGCTTTTTAACGAATTGATGCATGAAAATAATATAAAAACTTATTTTAGAGGACAATTGAAAAAGAAAAGTTATTCGCAATGGAATTCTAGCGTGATTTCTTTATATTTTAATGGAAAACCACAAGCGGCTATCATTAGAGCATTCCAGCATATAAATGTGAATAAATCTTTTGTGTCTCGTACCATCGCTCGTTACCGTGATACTGGAGCGTAACCCGATGTCAAGGAAGTGGACGGAAGAAAACAGCAATATCAGCCGAAATGGTTGGAAAAGTAAAAAAAGTGACTTTATCGAAACCCGCGTCGCAGTGGCTGAAAAATGGCTCGTGAGCTGAACATATCGCAGTATTCGATTCGGCAAATATTGAACAATGAGCTCGGGGTAAATCCCGAGCCCAACAGAAAGAAAATAGACTCAAATAAGCTACAGAGTTGCTTCGCTTGGCCGAATGTGGTGAACTGCCGAATTTGGGTTTTTCCGATGAGAAATATTCGTTGTGCTGCAGTTTGTAAACAATCGTGTTTACTTGTCAAAGAGGTCAGCTGAAAATGTGCACCTTCGGTTGGCCACCAAAACTCAAGCGCCGGCCATGGCCGCCATAACAGCCGATGGTCGCTCTCCGCTCGTATTAATCTATCGTGGCATCAGAATAATTGCCGAATTTGAACGCGAAAATATTCTGGAGGGTGTATTAAAGCCTTGGACATTCCAACAGTAATAAGCACCATAGCAGTCAGAACACGCCACCCAAGAATGATTACAAAATGAGGTTCCTCGCTTCGTTTCCACCAATGGCCACCAAAATCTCCGGATACTAATCCGTTGCACTATTGTGTCTGGAGAATTTTGGAATTAAAGGTTGGCACTAAAAAATACCAAAATGTCGATCACAGTGTCGGGTCAAAGTACCGCAAAGCAATATTCGGGCAGCGTGTGATGGTTTCATTGGCTGCGTCCATGTATTCTTGTGAACAAAATACAGGTCGCATTTATTATCCGATTGAGAAGAAATTTTCCAAACAACATTTGTTTGGTCCAAGGACGAACCCTATTGAAATTGGAGATAATCGGTAAAAATTTAGGTACAGCTCCCATATATATCTTCGTCCGATTTGCCATTTATTGTGCACCAAACGTGTAATATCAGCCCGAATAGTATGAAATTTTGCACATACAACCAAATTAGGCCTGAAAATAAGTATGCCAAATTTGATCGGTTCAGATATAGCTATAGCTCCCATATATATTGTTCATCCGATTTGTTATATTTGTCCTCCGCAGCCGTAATATGCACTCCGTAACAACAATATTTGGGGAAATACATCAAATACAGCTCAGAAATATATTTGCCAAATTTTATCGAGATCGGTTCCGATTTGGATATAGCTCCAATATATATATTTATCCGATTTACATTTACACCAAACGTCTAATATTTGCCCAAATAGGATGGAATTTGGCACATGCAACCGAATTGAGTCTAGAAGCTAGTATGCCAAATTTGGTGAAGATCGGTTCATATATAGCTATAGCTCCCATATATATTCTTCAACCGATTTGTTGTATTTTATTACTCACAGCCGTAATATGCACTCCGTAACAATGATATTCAGAGAAATATATCAAATACAGCTCAAAAATATCTTTGCCAAATTTTATCGAGATCGGTTCCGATTTGGATATAGCTCCCATATATTTCAAATTTATTGTGCACCAAGTGGGGAATACAAGTCCGAATTTAAAAGATACAAATGCTTCGGCATATTTAGTCTCTTGAACTTTAAATTATAATTATAATCATAGCGTGTATGATTGAATTCTCCCATAAAAACATTTAATTGTTATGTGGAGTTGTACTAAATTAGCAAAGTGGTGTAGGGTGTCATATAGTCGGCCCCGCCCAACTTTAGGACTTTCTTCACTGTTTTTTTTCGTAGTATTTATACAAAAAAGTATGAATTTAGTTCCACATTTTCGTACAGAATTCATTTAACCGTTCCCCATTTATTTATATTAGTTTAGCTCAAGCTCTTGGATTTTCATAGCATCCGGGGTATTAACCAGTCGGTTCTTAAAAATGTGTGTGCTTCGGATTGTCAATAATTTCCGAATTTCGAAAAGTTCAGTAACATTAATTGTTGAGTCTACAGACAAAATGCAGACACTGTAGTCTTGTTCTATGAAAATTTACGAGGGGAACATTTTTCTATTCTTTAAAAGTTGTTTCATTTGTCATTTGTTTTCTATATAGAAGTTTTTATTTCACATTTTTGCCTCCACACACTTTTTTTTTGCTTTTTTTGAATTTCTGTGGAATATTTTTGAATTTCTGTGGAATATTCCGTTGTACTATTTATTTTTTTTGTGCACCTAATCATGTTGTTGACGTATATACTATGGTTTGCAAATACAAATTTATACCAAAAGTAAACAAGTAATGGAGAATGTTTTAAGCGTTCGACTTGCAAAACATTTTGTGTCGAACTTACTTGCCACATATCTATCAAGCTGAAGACACCTTTCATTGTTACAATCGCAGAATATCTAAGGAAGGTTATAAAAGGAACAACAAAAAATCACCTAAGTTCACCCGGCTGAACTTTTAATATCCTCCACCATTTGGAAGGAACCTGAAAAACTTTCAAATAATTTCAGCGAGAAATACCGCTTAAACGAAAGCCGTTATATGGGGGCTATGTGAAGACGAGACCCGGTTTTTGTCGTATGATGTGGTACCCTTTACTATCTTCAAATACGAAATTTAAAACAATTTCGGTGAATAAAGTCACTGAAATCACCAAAATAATCATATTATTACTATCATATTATACGAATACTTCGACCGACATGACCCATTTACGAACTTAACATGCCTTCTGGTATGTGTGTAAACGTTAAGCCTTCCATCTTAATTCGTTCAAAGGATAGAGATTACAACAAACAGTAGGACATCGCTAAATCGACTTACGCTGATCCAGAATATAAACACTTTGTTGGGCCTGAAATGAGTATTTCGGAATGACAAGATTAATATACTTTCTGTAGTATGGTGAAAGGTATACAAATGATAAGTCTTTTGACGGAGTGCATAAAATGTAAAAAAACAAGTAAAAACGCTGTATGTTCGGCCGGGCCGAACTTTGAATATCCGCCACCATTTGGAACGAATTTGGCAAACTTCAAAAAAAAAAAAATAATAAATAAATAAATAATAATAATAATAAAATAAATAAATAAAAATAAAATCCCTTAAAAATTCTGTCAAAATCTTAAAAATACCGAATGTAGCTGTTACCTTAGGGTCTATACGACGACATGGACCTGCATAGGTAACTTTTGTCTTAAGCCATTACAATATTCAAATGCGATACTTAGAAAAAAAAGAACTCCGTAAATAATGTAGCTAAAATCATCAAAATACCGAGGTACCGTTATATGGGGGCTATACGAAGACGTGGACCTGTACAGACAATTTCCTGTCATAGGCTGTAGTATGCATTACGACCTTCAAATACCAAATTTGAAACAATTCCGGTGAATAATATGGCTAAAATCATCAAAATACCGAATATCGGGGGGCACCGTTATATGGGGGCTATACGAAGACGTGGACCTGCACAGACTATTTTCTGTCATAGGCTGTAGTATTCATTTCAGTTTTCAAATACCAAATTTGAAACAATTCCGATGAATATTGTCGCAAAAATCATCAAAATCACCAAATTTGAAACAATATCGCTAAAATCATGAAAATACCGAATATCGGAAGATCCGTTATATGGGGACCATACAAAGGCGTGGGCCAGAACAGATAATTTTCTGCTTTAGGCTGTAGTATTCATTACGAACTTCAAATACCAAATTTGAAACAATTCCGGTGAATAATGTCGCTAAAGAAATCGAAATACCGAATATCGGGAGGTACCATTATATGGGGGCTATACGAAGACGTAGACCTGTACAGACAATTTTCTGTCATAAGCTGTAGTATTCATTACGAACTTCAAATACCAAATTCGAAACAATTCCGGTGAATAATATCTCTTAAATAATCAAAATACCGAATATCGGGAGATACTCTTATATGGGGGCTATACAAAGACATAAATCTGCACAGACAATTTTCTGTCGTAGGATGTATTATACAATACGAACCTCAAATACTAAATTTGAAACAATTCCGATGAATATAGTCGCAAAAATCAATAAAATATCGAATATCGGGAGGTACCGTTATATGGGGGCTATACCAAAACGTTGACCGTTTTCAATACCAAAAGTCCTGCAGACATTGTATACATTTGAATAAGATTTTATCAATCTACTTCAATTCGTTCGGAAGCTAGAGTGATTTCCACAGACGGATAGACGGACAGACGGACGGACATCGCTTAATCGACATAGAATTTTATTCTGATCAAGAATATATATACTTTGTGGGGATTTTAGATATTTCGAGGTGCTACAAACGGAATGACAAACATAATACACTTGCAATTGAATGTATCCTTACAAGGGGACAAATCCAAAAGTGAACCGGTATGACCAATTTACTGAACCAATGATTCTAGATGTAATTCAAAGACTTATTTCAAATTTCATAGTTCTATTCTAAATATTGAGAAATGTATCTCAAACTGTAGAGGGTTCCTTTGACCCCCTATACAACACTAAGTAGTGGAGGCCAAAGTAGTATTGATCCCCGACATAGGAAATTACATACGGATTTTCCTATCCCGCCGAGCTGAGTCGATCCAGCTATGTACGTCCGTCCATCTGACCATGTTAATTTGTAATCACGCTAAAGGTCACAGTTATGGTCTAATCCTCACGATATAGAAAATGAAGGTGGGGTTACGGTCAGAATGTTGTTTTTGGAGATGATCACAAAATATTTAAGGGTTAAAATTGACCAAAATAGACAAATTTTCTGATTTTGCTGTTGCTCTACAGGCCACAATTATAAACCGTTCGACGTGGAATTTTGCAGGGGCTTAGAGTTTAGGGCTGGGTAGAAACCTACCAATTTGTTCATCGAACAATGTTTAGCGGATAAAAAAGTATAACTTTAAACTCAAAAAATATGAAAATTTCCACTAAACCGCAAATATTTTTAATCCTGGCAAAATACATTAAAGGATTACTTCTGACCATTACTTTGATGCTGATAGTCAAGATATGGGATGTATAGCAAAATAGGTACACTATATGTGTCAAAGAAATATATTTTAGTTATTCTGCCTATAAGTCAAGAACCGCTGGACTGATTTTCATAATTATCATCAATTTGGAATGGTTTCTTGAAAGAGAAGAATAAAATCTAAGAAAACGCCTAAAAATATGACAATATTTATTTTTATTTATTTTTTTTTTAATTTATCGCATGCGATTTTTTCAATTTGACTTACAATTTCGAATTGTACATTTTCTAAATTTTTTCTACACTACGCAAAACTATGTGTTGAGGGTATTATATACAGGTCGGAATTTCTTCCGATCCTCACGAAATTTTGCGTGGCCTAGGGTTAGTGGCAGAATTAAAGCCTATTGTTTTCCAAGATGTACATTTAGGGATTGAAATGAACAAAAAAATCGTTTTACAGGTCACAATTGTATACCAATCGACACGCAGTTTTTTCATGAAAAGAGAGTTAAGGACAGGGATGAAGTCTAGCATTTTGGATGACCATTGGATTATATTTAGGTGTAAAATGGACCACAACTTTCGTGTGAAATTGTATTGAAAACCTAACAACACGACGGAGTGCATAAAAATGGGTAAGAGTAACATCTGGGCCGGGGTATATTATATTACTTCAAAGACAAAATCTTCCTAAATAAATTTGGACTTAAGGGGGGTTACAACGTATTGCAGTTTTGTAGGCTATCACATGGTCGGTCCCGCACTACTATAGCCTTTGCTTACTTTTTCACCCTGCACCTTGGAAGGGAGGTTATATTAACTTTGTCATTCCGTTTGTAACATCCCTAAATATTCGTCGTAGACCCCATAATGTATATATATTCATAATCAGCATAAAATTCTAAGCCGATTTAACGATGTCCGTCTGTCTGTCTCTCTGTCTGTTGAAATCACGATACATGCCACCTTATTTGACGTAGAGCGTCATAATTTAACAGAATAATTTGCTTTGTGTCTCGAATGGTTGGTATTGAAAATGACATATATCGGTCCAAGTTTCGGTATAGTCCCCATATAACGGTAGCTCCCGATATTCGGTGTTTTGCTGATTTTTGCCACACTTTTTCACGGATTTATCTGAAAATTGGTATTTGTAGGCCATAATGGGTCCTAGTTCGTGCGGCGAAACATTGTATGTATAAGTCCTCGCTTTGGTATAGCCCCCATATAACTGTACCTGCCCATATTCGGTATTTTGATGATTTTTGCCACATTTTTCATGGATTTGTCTAAAAATTGGTATTCGTTGGTCATAATGGGTTCTAGCTCCGGTGGCGAAGCTTTACATGTGTAGGTCCACGTTTTGGTATGGTCCACATATAACGGTAAATCCCGATATTCGGTATTTTGATGTTTTTTGCCACATTTTCCCACGAAAATGCCTAAAAATTGGTATTTGTGGGTCATAATTGGTTCTAGTGTTTCCATTACCCTAAGGTGGAAGGTATTAAAAGTTCGGCCCGACCTTGTTTTAATTTAAATATATTATTTATATTCAGAAATGGATATCGCTTATATTCTAGTACGACTACTACTCTGCAATATCCTTTCTAATGTTTTTATATTTTCTCTTCGAACTAGATATAGTTTATATCTCGACCATTCAGTTACCCGTGAAAAAGCAGCTTCAAATTTGGATTTATGATCGCATAATATTTAGGGGTTGAAATGGACCAAAAACTGGAAAATTTCCTGATTTTGCACTTGCTCTACAGGTCGCAATTATAGACCAATCGACGCGAAAGTTAGCATGTGCCTGGAGCTTAGGACTGGGCAGAAGCCTTCCAATTTTTATGGTCTTCGGCTAATATTTAGAGGGTGAAACATACCATAACATTTGTGTTAAAGAAAAGTCAAAATTTCATTAAACCGAGAATATTTTTAATCCCGGCGAATTCACAAATAGACAAACAGGTAAATTCTGACCGTTACGTAGATGCGGATAGTAAATATATTGGATATATATAGCAGAATGTACACAATGTTTATATACGAAGGAAGGGGATGTTAGCTAGAATGCTTATATCTCAAGAATGGCTGGACCGAGTTTTACAAATTTTGTCAATTTAGAATACCCTCTTAGAATAAAATACAAATACCCTTAGAATAAAATACAAAATATAAACAAATCGCATAAAAAGATGCCAATAATGATTTTAATAGAGATTTTGTAGTATTTTGTGAGATTTTTTTATTTTTTCATATATTTTATCGCATGCAATTTTTTCAATATGGCTTTTAATATAGAAGTGTATGTTTTGTTATATTTTCCACCTTTCAACACAGGTTGGGATTATTGTAAACAGATTGATATTATCGTCCGATCATCACGAAAATTTTCGCAAGGGAAGGGTTAGGCTCACAAGGGATATACCTATTATTTTCTAAGATATCCATAATATATTTAGAGGTTGAAATGGACCAACAACAAAATATTTCCTGATTTTGTAGCCATTACAAAGGTCAAAAATATAAAGTAAAGGACACGAACTCTCGCATGAAGTTAGAGTTTAAGAAAGCGGGTAGAATGGACCACTACTTTTGTGGGAAGAAATACCAACATTTCCATTCTACCGAAACATTGAAAATAACTTACAGGTAATATCCAAAATACATAAAAGGCGAATTTCTGGATTTTTAATGCTGATTTCGTTGACGTATATAGTCAATTATCGTAGACAAGCAAATCATATAGATGAGTCTAAATTTAGAGACACAGAGGGGCCTCTTGTTTTTGGAGATGATCGCAAAATATGACCCAAACACAGAAAAAAATCCTGATCACACAATTGAAGCCAATCGACACGCCTGAGAAGAGAGTTAATGACAGGGAAAAGTTCTAGCATTTTGGATGACCATTAGATTATATTTAGCTGTAAAATGAAGCACAACGACTAACAGCACGACGGAGTGCGTAAATATTGGGCAAATGTCCCTAGTCCAAATGCTAAGGGTAATATCTGGGCAGTGTTTCGTGACATAATTTCAAAAGCGAAATCTTCCAAAATGGATTTGGACATAAGGGGGCTTCTCACATATTGTAGTGGTAGGGTATCACATGGTCGGCCCCGCACGACTATAGCCTTTGGTTACTTGTTTTTCATATATTTTATCGAATGGGATATTTCCAATTTGATTATATATATATATATATATATATATATATATATATATATATATATATATATATATATATATATATATATATATTTAGGCGTTGCAATGGACCAACAACTAAAAATGTTCCTGATATTGCAGCCGTTAAAAAAGTCACAAATAGAAATCAAGGGACACAAAATCTGTCATGAAGTTAGAGTTTTGGGATAGCGGGTTGAATGGACCACAACTTTTGTGTGAAAAAAAACCATCATTACTTACAGGCGATATTTGAAATAAAGAAAAGGCGAACTTTTGGAGTTTTATGAAGCACAACATTGGGCACATGTCCCTAGTAAAAATGCTAAGGGTAATATCTGCGTAGTGCACCGTGACATAATTTCAAAAGTGAAAGCTTTCAAAATGTATTTGGACATAAAGGAGATTCTAACATATTGTAGTGTTGTAGGGTATCACATGGTCGGCCACGCACAACTATAGGCTTTGCTTAATTTTTTTTTATAAAATTTATTATTTATGGTGACTTAGTGCTCGAAATTTTTCTGTGATTAATTTTGCTAACTTTTTTTTATCTTTTATTTAAATGACTGATGTTTGCGGGCTTATATGAATTGTTTAGCTAGACACTTGGCAAACATATTCATAATTAATTTGTGATATAATGTTTGAATGAACATGTTTGAATGTATAAATATTATGATATTATGAGTAAATTACAGACAAATATTTGATATAATTGGAGGACAATATTTGTCTCCGGAAGTACACTTTGACGTACGTTCTTTAAATATGGGTTTTGTAGAGGAAGGCAATATTTACTTTGTCTCGACGATAAACGAATGTATTTATTTATTTAAAGATTCACATAAAAAGCAAGAAATATGTTTAAAAGGTTAGTCCGTATTTATGAATGTATAAAACTTAAAATTCCATTTTCCCGGCCAAAAACCCATTTTGTATACCCTCAGCCATATGGCTAGATAGGGTATACATATATCATTTGATACGAGCAAAATGTGTCTCATAGAAAAAAAGATTTCACACCCTAGGTCTCTTTGGACGAAATCATCACGAAATTAGTACATTTGGAATCGATCTAGGGGGACGCACACCCCTCCATCCATCCAATTTGGTCTAAGCTTGATACATGGAATTGTTATTGTAAAACTTAAATCGAGTTCGAAGATGGGCAACATCTTCTGGCCAAAGTCAAAATTTTCAAAGAAACTAATTCTTCTCATAAAAAGAGAAAGCATCATTCGATTTTGTCCAAACTTTGAAAATCCCAATATTTTTAGATGTGAAAATAGACAATATCGGTCCACTCCAATATTTCTACTAAAATCAGATCTTTTTATGTGAATCTTTAAATAAATAAATATGTTCGTTTATCGTCGAGACAAAGTACATATTTCCTTCCTGTACAAACCCATATTTAAGGAACGTGCGTCAAAGTGTACTTCCGGAGACAAATATTGTCCTCCAGTTATATCAAATATTTGTCTGGAATTTACTCATAATATCATAATATTTATACATTCAAACAATGTTCAATCAAACATCAGATCACAAATTAATTATTAATTTGTTTGCTAAGTGTCTAGCCAAACAATCCATATAAGCCCGCAAACATCAACAAGCATGTCATTTAAATAAAATATCAAAAAAAAAAAAAAAATAAAAAATAAAAAATCGCAAAATTAGTCACAGAACATTTTTGAGCACTAAGTCACTATAAATAATATATTTTATAAAAAAAAAAACAAGTAAGGAAAGGCTATAGTCGAGCGGGGTCGACCATGTGATACCCTACAATACTTCAATATGTTAGAAGCCCCTTTATGTCCAAAGATGAAAGTTTTCGCTTTTGAAATTATGTCACGGAGCACTGCCCAAATATTACCCTCAGCATTTTGACTAGGGACATTTGCTTAATATGTACGCACTCCGTCGGGCTGTTAGTTGTTGTGATCCATTAATATAATCCAATTATCATCCAAAAGGCTAGAATTCTTCCCTGTCCTTAACTCAATTCTCAGGCGTGTCGATTGGCTTCAATTGTGTGATTAGGAAATTTTTTTTCTGTTTTAGGATCATTTGAACCCCTAAATATTTTGCGATCATCTCCAAATGCAAAAGGCCCCTCTGTATCTCTAGATTTAGACTCAGCTATATGTCTTGCTTGTTTACGGTATTTGGCTATATTCGTCAACAAAAGCAGCATAAAAAAGCCAGAAGTTCGCCTTTTGTTTATTTCAAATATGGTGGTGTTTTTCATACCAAAATAGTGGTACATTCAACCCGCTGTCCCAAAACTGTAACTTCATGCGAGATTTCGTGTCCGTTGATTTATATTTGTGACCTTTTTAACGGCTGCAAAATCAGGAACATTTTTAGTTGTTGGTCCATTTCAAACCCTAAATATATTGCGGACATCTTTGGAAACAACCGGCCTAGCGCTTTTGAGCCTAAACCTACCCTTGTGAAAATTTTTGTGAGGATCGGACGATAGTTGCAATATGTATATAATAACCCCAATCTGTGTTGTAGGGTGAAAAAATATTACAAAATGTACACTTCAATATTATAAGTTAACTTGAAAAAATCGCATGCGATAAGAAATATGAGAAAATAAAGAAATGTCACAAAATACTACAAAATCTATATTAACATCATTATTGGCATCTTTTTATGCGACTTTTTTAGATTTTATTCTTTTATGATAAGAGGGCATTCTGAATTGACAAAATTTGTCAAAATCGGTTTAGGCATTTTTGAGATATAAGCATTCTAGCTAACATCCCCTGCCTTTGTGTGTACACATTGTATATATTTCGCTATATATATATCCGATATATTTATTATCTGCATCTATGTAACGGTCAGGATT
Source organism: Musca domestica (assembly GCF_030504385.1). Taxonomy (NCBI): domain Eukaryota; kingdom Metazoa; phylum Arthropoda; class Insecta; order Diptera; family Muscidae; genus Musca; species Musca domestica. The sequence goes on along the minus strand of NW_026712238.1, from coordinate 4,754,513 downwards.
GTCCTGTTCGTCTATTTGTGATTTCGCCGGTATTAAAAATATTCGCGTTTTAATGGAAACTTTGACTTTTATTTAACACAAAGGTTAGTGTCTATTTCTCCCACTGAATATTAACCGATGATCCTCAAAATTGCTGGATTTTTGCCCAGCCCTAAGCTCTAGCCCCATGCTAACTTCCGCGTCGATTAGTCTATAATTGCGACCTGTAGAGCAACTGCAAAATCAGGGTTTTTTCAGTTTTTGGTCCATTTCAACACCCAAAATATTATGCGATCATCCTCAAAATGTTTCTATTCTGGCTATATCTCCTCCCATTCTAAATTTCGTGAAGATCAGACCATAAGTGCGACCTGTAGAGTGATTACAAATTAACATGGACGGACGAACAGACGGACGGATGCACATACATAGCTAGATCGACTCAGCTCGGCAAGATAGGAAGATCCATATATACTTTCCTATGTGGGAAACCAATATTTCGAGGTGTTACATAGTTTTTGGCCTAATCAAACTTATAGTACCCCCAACACATAGTGTTGTAGGGTATAACTATTAACATGTGTATTTGAAAAGGTGGAAATATGGTGATTAGTTTATATAGCATTACTCCAGAACGGAATGGTCGAGGGATAAACTATATTTATTCCTATGAGAAAATATGGAAACATTAGAATGGATATTGCAGAGTAGCAGTCGTACTAGCATATAAGCGATATCCATTTCTGAATATATACATATTTATAAATAATATATTTAAATTAAAACAATTAAAAAAGTAGTAGGTTCGAACGGGCCAAATTTTTGATATCTCTCACCATGATATATACAAAGTCAAAAAAGGTGCGCACGATAGCTCTTGAAAGGAGTATCCGATTTGGTCCAAAGTTGGTACATCGTAATATTATTGTCAAGCTTAGACCGAGTTCGGAGATGGACAATATCGGCCCACTACTTCTGGTACCTCCCCCACAAAAGGTTGACATTTTCAAAAAATATATTTTCTGCACAGAAAGAGAAACGATAATCCAATGTTGCTCCAACTTTGCAAATCCTAACATTTGCGACAGTGCTAGGTCAGGTGTGATAATCGACAATATTGGTCCACTCAATCAAGTACCTCCAGCACAAAGGGTCAAAAATTTGAATAATTACAACTCTTATAAAATGTGAGGTAAGAGTCCGATTGTCTTCAAGTTTCACACATCCCAACATTTATGTTAATTTAATTGTTACAATTTAATGGTAACCTAAGGTCTGGTGCCAAGATGGAATACATCGGTTCACTACTTCTAGTACCTCCCCCAAAAAAGCTCTAAATTTTCAAAAAACAAAAACATATTTTTTCTGCACAGAAAGAGGAGCAATATTCCGATTCTGCTCCAACTTTGCAAAACCTAACATTTGCGACAGTGCTGGGTCAAGTGTGAAAATCGACAATATTGGTCCACTTCATCAAGTACCTCCCATACAAAGGTTAAAAATTTTGAATAATTACAACTCTTATAAAAGTGATATAAGATTCCGATTATCTTCAAAATTCACACATCGTAATATTTTTATTAACCCAAAGTCTGGTGTTAAGATGGAAGATATCGGTCCACTCCATCTGGTAACCCCGCCCCCACAAAAGGTCAAAATTTTGAATATCCATTAAGCTCATAAAACGCGAAATTAATATCCGATTCAATTTAGACTTGTCATATCTGAATATTTCTAACAACACAGGACCTGTTATAAGAACGATAGAAATCGGATCATTTCCTCTGGTACCTCCCCCACAAAGGGTCAAAGTTTTAATAACCAAAACGTTTATAAAATCCGAAATAAGCACCCGGTTCTCTTTGTATTTCACATATCTCATTATTTCCACTAACAAAAGATCTGTTGTGAGGATGTGATATATCGTTCCACTACTTCTGGTACCTCCCCCACAAAGGCTTAAAATTTTGAATATCCACGAAGCTCATAAAAAGTGAAATTAACATCCGATTCCATTCCACACTTGGTACACCTCACTATTTCCATCAACACAAGATCTGTTATACAGATGATAGAGATCGGAGCATTTATTTTGCTACCTGCACCACATAGGTCCAACTCTCTTCAAATGTCACACATGTAAACATTTTTGCTAATCCAATGTCTGTTGTACAGATGATATATATATGAGAACCTCTTCTTGTACCTCACTCATAAATGGTCACAATTTTACATACATGTATCTGTCATAACTTGCAAAACAAGTCAGCGATTCTTTAGAACTTGCTATACCTATATGTATCTCTCTTTGCCAGAAACCTGAGATGAATATGGAATTTATGATTTTCCATAAATTGGATATAAATGTTCGATTTTCTTGTTACATTGCCCATACCAATATTTATACCCTACAACACTATGTGTTGTGGGTATTATAAGTTTGATTGGACCAAAAATTATGTAACACCTCGAAATATTGGTTTCCCACATAGGAAAGTATATATGGATCTTCCTAGCTTGCGGAGCTGAGTCGATCTAGCTATGTATGTCCGTCCGTCTGTCCATGTTAATTTGTAATCACTCTACAGGTCGCAATTATGGCCCGATCTTCACGAAATTTAGAATGTAGGTGGGGTTTGGACCAGAATAGAACCCTATTGCTTTTGACGCGAAATTTCGCGTGTAGATAGAGTTTAGGGCGGGGAAGAAGCCTACTAATTTGGGTGGTCATCGGATAATATTTAGCGGGTAAAATAGACCATATCTTTTGTATTGAAAAAAATCAAAATTTTTCATTAAACCGTGAATATTTTAAATCCTGGCGAAATCACAAAGCCATCACAAGGTTACTTCTGACCTTTACATTGATGTTATTATCAAACAAATCGGATATATAGCAAAATATGTGCGATATATATGTCTATCAAAGAAGATATGCTTGAAAGATCTCTTATGTGTGGAGAACGTCTGAACTGATTTCGACAGTTCTCATTAATTCAGAATAGTCTCTTGGCAGGAAAGAAAAAACGTCTACAAAAATCGCATAAAAATATTTCTCTAAAGATGAAAATATTGATTTTTTAAAATTTTCTCATATTTTTTCAATTTTGTCATATTTTTGGTATATTTTCATTTTGAATTAAACATTTCGTAATATTTCTACAGCTATTAAAACTAAGTAGTTAGGATATGAGGATATCATATACAGATCTCATTTATGGCGCGATCCTTACGAAATAGAAGCCTACTCTTTTTGGAGATGATCGCCATATATTTAGGGGTTGAAACTGCAAAATTGTCGGCAGGTCGTAATTATCGCCCGATCCTCACGCACATTTGAATGGGGGTTACCGCACATTGCAAAAGCCAAGCAGTTTCGGATAGCCATCCAAAAATATTCAATGTGTGAAGGAGTTTGCCAACTTTTATAGACAAAATATGAAAATGTCCATTCCAGTGACTTTTTGGAGAATTCACAAATACAGGAAAGACGCACTTCCGACTATTTCGTTAACGCTGATTTCGTTGAAGAATATAGTCAAATGTCTGTATCTCATATAGATTCGTTTCAGTCAAAAACCAATAATAAATGTTAATCTTTTGCCACTTCTGAGAGGTTATAGGTCTTTGGGAAATATTGGTTCTAGATCTAGGAAGACCATTTACGTGCAACATCTACCAATAAATTGGAAATGAGCAAATTAGTTTAAGTTGCTGTTATTCAAATTTCAAATATTTATTCAATATTTTTAGTAAGATGGATTTGGGAAATGCCTTACAACCACTCTGTATATTTTTTAAGAACTAACGTTCCTTAGTTCCTAATAACAACATTCATTCTGTTATTTTGTTGGATAGGACCTTTCCTAGACTTAGCAATTTGCCTATTCCTGTTTCTGATCCTATTGACATTCCTGCCCGGCTTAGGTTTTCTAACAGGTTTCTTATTAGCAGGCTTCTTATTGGCTGGTCTTTTATTGGCTGGTTTTTTATTGGCTGGTTTTTTATTAGCCGGTCTCTTATTGGCAGGCTTCTTATTGGCAGCGGGCCTCCTTGTAGTAGTAGCGGGTTTCTTAGTAGTTGCACCACCGGGAGCTGCTGTGGTAGTTTCAGCGGGTGGAGTACCAGCGGGTGGAGTGTCAGCTGGAGGAGTATCAGCGGGTGGAGTATCGGCAGGAGGGGTATCGGCAGGAGGGGTATCAGCTGGAGGAGTATCAGCAGGAGGAGTATCGGCAGGAGGAGTATCGGCAGGAGGGGTATCAGCTGGAGGAGTATCAGCAGGAGGCGTATCAGCAGGAGGCGTATCAGCAGGAGGCGTATCAGCAGGGGGAGTATCAGCTGGTGGCGTACCGTCAGGAGGCGTATCGTCAGGGGACGTATCAACTGCTAGGATATCCCGCGGTATAAGGGAAACCAACAGAATCGCAAACAACAAGTACTTGAGTAACTTCATATTTGTTGTGATAAAGTCTCTTCGATTTCAACGATATTTATACGATTCGGTAATGCCTATATGCCGAATGAAAAAAAAAAACAAATATTTATATTAACTATAGATTCAATTCCGTTTGCCAATATCCCAAAATATAAAAAATTAACAACATAAAAAAATGACAACTTTATTTTGAGTTAATACAGCTGTGAAAGACAACAACAAACATTACTTTTTAGGCCGAGAACTCAATGGCAAGTTCGAAACGGGAGAGGCATCGTAAAATATTTTTAATTAAATAAATATTATACAGAATGCACACAGTATATGAAGCCTCAAGCACACGCGACAAGCCTCAAGCGACTCACCAAAGCGACATTTTTGGTGCCTTTTCAAAAAAATACAAGTGAGCAAAGGCTATGGACGTGCGGGGCCGATCATAGGATACCCTACAACACTACAATACGTTAGAAGCCCTTTTTGTCCAAACCCATTTTGGAAGATTTCGCTTTTGAAATTTTGTCACGGAACACTGCCCAGATATTACCCTTAGCAGGAACATGCGCCCAAAATATGTGGGCTAATATTACATATTTGGTGTACAATTAAAGGCAAATCGGACAAAGATATATATGGGAGATATAGCTATATCTGAACCGATTTCTATTAAAATTTGGCATACTTATTTTCTTACTATTTGGGCTGATATTATACTTTTGGTGCAGAATAAAAATCAAATTCGAACATGTAAAAAACAGTAAGTTCGTCTGGGCCGAACTTTGAATACCCTCCACCATGAGGAACGAATTAGAAAATTCTGAAAAAATAAAATCCATTAAAAATTCTGTTAAAATCTTTAAAATATCTAATATCGGAAGGTGCCGATATATGGGGGATATACGATATTATGTGTATGTAGACAATTACCTTTCAGAGGTTAAAGTGCTCACAAAGAACTCTTCGTGTGGAATTTCAGTCAATTCCATTAAAAAAGTGGCTGAAATCACCAATATACGGAATATCGGTGGTACCATTATATGGGGGCTATAAGATATCGTTGAACTATATAGATAATTCTCTTCCGAGGTATAAAATACCCACAAGGTACTCCTTGTGTGGATTTTCAGACAATTCCGTTGAAAAATGTTGGTAAAATCATCAAAATAACGAATATCGGGGGGTACAGATATATGGGGGCCATACGATATCGTGGACCTATGTAGATAATTATCTTTCAAGGAATAAAGTACCTACAAGGAACTTCTTGTGTGGATTTTCAAGTTCATTCCATTAGAAAATGTGGCTAAAATCATCAAAATACCGAATATCGGGGGGTACCGTTATATGGGGGCTACACGATATCGTGGACCGATATAGCCCATCTTTGAACTTGACCTGCCTGCGGACAAAAGGAGCATCTGTGCAATATTTTAGCTTCCTATCTTAATTCGTTTATACTGTAGCGTGATTACAACAGACGGACGGACATGGCTTAATAGAATATATATATTTTGTTGGGTCTAAAATGATTATTTCGATGAGTTACAAACGGAATAACGAACTTCATATACCTTCCATTCTATGTTTGGTGGAGGGTATAAAAAAGAAAAAGTGAGCAAAGGCTATGGACGTGCGGGGCCGACCATACGATACCCCACAGGCCCATTAGCCCAAAATTTAGGCACTCCGTCGTGCTGTTAGTTGTTGTGGTCCGTTTTACAGCTAAATATAATCCAATGGTCATCTAAAATGCTTGACTTCTTCCCTGCCCTTAACTCTCCTCTGATTCCGTGTCGATTGGTTTGAATTGTGTGATCAGGAGAGTTTTTCTGTGTTTTGCGACCATTCTCGAAAGCAAGAGGCCCCGCTGTATCTCTAAATTTAGACTCAATTATATGAGTTGCTTGACTACGATATATGGCTAAATTCGTCAATGAAATCAGAATAAAAAAACAGAAGTTCGCCTATGGTGTATTTTGGATTTCACCTGTAAATTATTTTCAGCGTTCCGTTAGAGTGGCAATCATTGTATTTTTTCACAAATTTTCAGTGGCCCATTCTACCCGTTGCCCTTAATTCTAACTTCATGTGAGATTTCGTGTCTTTTGGCTTCTATTTTTGAATTTTTCGTGAGGATCGTACGATATTTGCAATCTGTATATAGTAACCCCAACCTGTGTTGTAAGGTGGAAAAAATATTACAAAATATACACTTCAATATTATAAGTCAAATGGAAAAATCGCGTGCGATAAAAAATAAAAAAAAAAATAAAACAATGTCGCAAAATACTACCAAATCTATACCAACATCATTAGTGGCATCTTTTTATGCGATATTTTAGATTTTATACTTTTATGCCTGGAGTGCATTCTGAATTGACAAAATTTGTCAAAATCGGTGCAGCCATTCCTGAGAAATAAGCATTCTAGCTAACATCCTCTTCTTTTGTATATATACATTGTATATATTTTGCTATATATATCCGATATATTTACTATCGGCATCTACGTAACGGTCGGAATTCACCTCTTCGTCTATTTGTGATTTCGCCGGGATTCAAAATTTTCGAGGTTTAATGGAAAGTTTGACTTTCATTTAACACAAATGTTGTGGTCTATTTCACCCACTAAATATTACCCGATGAGCATCAAAATTGGAAGGCTTCCGCTTCGAGTGGTCTATAATTGCGACCTGCAAAATCAGGAAGTTTTTGGTCCATTTCAACCCCTAAATATTATGCGATCATCGAAAATCAATAGACTTCTATTCTGGCCGTAGCCCCACCTCCATTCAAAATTTCGTGAGGATCGGGCCATAACTGCGACCTGTAGAGAGATTACAAATTAACATGGACAGACGGACGGACGGACATACATAGCTAGATCGACTCAGCTCGGCGAGATAGGAAGATCCATATATATATACTTTCCCATGTGGGAAACCAATCAAACTTATAAAACCCCCAACACAAAGTGTTGTAGGGTATAAAAATAAAAAGCAGTAAAGAAAGTCTTAAAGGAACTTATTTATCTTCCTCAATTCGGGCTTACATTACCCATATGGTGCACAATTAACTAGAAATCGGATAATGATATATATGTGAGATATATCCAAATATGTACCGATCTCGATAAAATTTGGCCAATGTTATTTCTGAGCTGTATATATTTCCCCGAGTTTAGCTACTACCAAGTGGATAAAACGTCTGGGCAGGACAAATTCAACAAATCGGATGAACAATATATATGGGAGCTATGGCTATATCTGAACCGATTCTCACCAAATGTAACATACTTGTTTCTAGATCCAGTTTGGTCGTAAGTGCCGAATTTCATCACATGTGGGCTAATATTACACATTTGGTGTACAATTAAAGGCAAATCGGACAAAGATATATATGGGAGACATAGCTATATCTGAACCGATTTCTATTAAAATTTGGAATACTTATTTTCTTACTATTTGGGCTGAACAAGTAAAAAAGCAGTAACAAGTAAAAAAGCAGTAAGTTCGTCCGGGCCGAACTTTGAATACCACCATTTGGAACGAATTAGAAAATTTTCGAAAAATAAAATCCATTAAAAATTCTGTTAAAATCTTTAAAATATCTAATATCGGAAGGTGTCGATATATGAGGGGATATACGATATTATATGTATATAGACAATTACCTTTAAAGTGCTCACAAAGAACTCCTCGTGTGGAATTTCAGTCAATTCCAATGAAAAAAGTGGCTGAAATCACCAATATACCGAATATCGGGGGTACCGTTATATGGGGGCTATACGATATCGTGGACCTATATAGATAATTCTCTTCCGAGGTATAAAATACCCACAAGGTACCTTTTTGTGTGGATTTTCAGACAATTCCGTTGAAAAATGTTGGTAAAAAAATAAGGAATATCGGGGGGTACAGTTATATGGAGACCGTACGATATCGTGGACATATATAGATAATTCTCTTCCAAGGGATAAAGTGGCTCCTTGTGTGGATTATCAGACAATTCCGTTGAAAAATGTGGCTAAAATCATCAAAATACCGAATATCGGGGGTACCGTCATATGGAGGCTATACGATATCGTGGACCTATATAGATAATTCTCTTCCAAGGAATAAAGTACCCTCAAGGAACTTCTTGTGTGGATTTACAGATTCATTCCATTAGAAAATGTGGCTAAAATCATCAAAATACCGAATATCGGGGGGTACCGCTATATGGGGGCTATACGATATCGTGGACCGATATAGCCCATCTTCGAAATTGACCTGCCTGTAGACAAAAGAGGGATCTGTGCAAAATTTTAGCTTCCTATCTTAATTCGTTTAGACTGTAGCGTGATTACAACAGACGGACAGACGGACGGACAGGGCTAAATCGTCTTAGAATTTTTGGCTGATCAAGAATATATATACTTTGTTAGGTTGATGATAAAATGATGATAAAATGATTATTTCGATGAGTTACAAACGGAATGACAAACTTAATATACCCTCCATACTATGTATGGTGGAGGGTATGAAAAGAAAGGAGATATATCTAAATTTTGACCGATTATCTCCAATTTCAATAGGGTTCATCCTTGGGCCAAACAAACAATTTGTGCAAAACTTCATCTGGATCGGGTAGTAAATACGACCTGTACTTTGTTTACAAAAATACATGGACAGACGGATGGACGGACAGACAGACAGACGGACGGACGGACATGCATAAATCGACTCAGAATGTTAACCACCTTATGGTGTAGGGTATAAAATAAAAGCTGTGTTTAAACCGAGGCTTATTTAATAAAGTCACACTGGAGGCGAATTTAAGTCTTAGTCTTCTCTTTACATTTCAATGTTGTACATGTATATTTTGGCCTGAAAAGGAAGGCCTTATTATGTGACCTTGTAAATAGACCTTGGGTTAAAACATATGCAGTCGGCAAGCCTACTTATACTTTTCAAATTGCCGATCTAGCGCTGTCGTCTAGCGTTATTATGATACCTTTTTCAAGTTTGAAGATAGCTCTATCCTCTTGTCTTTTAGACAAGTGGACAGAAATACTTATAGTTGGAATTTTAAAACAAGCTGTTCTTTTTCCAAGGGAGGCATTGCGACAATTAAAACAAATTGTGAAGTTTATAAACGGTTGGAAAATCATAATATGTTCAAAGTTCAAAACGACCATGGCGTGTGTCAAATGAAAAGTTTTTAAGCTTATTTGTAAACAATTAGTCTTTTTTTCTTAATATCAATGTTAGATATGGCTTTTTTGGTCGTATAAATATTTCCAATTTAACAAAACAACATATGTATGAATTTAAATAATTTCTTTTTCAATTTTATATTGACAAAATAATTTAACAATAGAAACACAGTTTGAAAACAGAATGTTTTAACAACTTTCTTACGTCACATTTTAACCAAATAATCTAGGCAAATGCGGAGGCAAGCTAAATACTTTGCCAATGCTAGTTTATATGTTTAACAGGTTTTAATTAAAAATCGAAATCGAAATCGAAATTGTATTTCAAATTAATTTTAATTTTTAATAATTAATTTTTTATCAGTGGTAAAAAATGATAATGTTTACCAGGAACTAAGGCAGGGAGTACTATGGTTTCGAAAGGTGCCAGCGATTCTTATAAGTTCCCTTGGCTTTTAGTGGGTCTCTTACATAAAAAATAATAATTAATAATATTTTAAAATTCCGGGCAAAAATTAGCAAAAAATTGGAGTGGGTGTTTACATTTCCATAAGGACTATACCAACAAATGGGTTGACCTGATAGGAGTACTTTTTTAATTAGTCAATACTATGCGAACGCACTGAATTTTCGCTCAACGGCATATTTAAAGAAATGCTCAATATTGATTTTTTATACCCTCAGCCATCTGTCTGGAGAGGGTATATATCATTTGATACGGTTAAAACGTGCCTACTCGAAAAAACGGTTTTAGACCCTAGGTCTCTTTGGACTAAATCCGGGACATTTGGAGGCGATCTAGCGATGTCCGTCCATTCGTCTGTCTGGCTGGCTGGTGCGTATACTCTAGAAGGGAGTATCCGATTTGGTCCAAACTTGGTATATTGTAATATTTTTGTCAAATTTAGATCGAGTTCGGAGATGGGCAATATTGGTCTACTTCTTCTTGTGCCTCCCCCATAAAAGATCGAGATTTTCAAAAAATATATATATTTGCTGCATAGATAAATAAATAAATAAATCCGGGAAATTTGGAGGCGATCTAGCGATGTCCGTCCATTCGTCTGTCTGGCTGGCTGGTGCGTACGATAACTCTAGAAGGGAGTATCCGATTTGGTCCAAACTTGGTATATTGTAATATTTTTGTCAAATTTAGATCGAGTTCGGAGATGGGCAATATTGGTCTACTTCTTCTTGTGCCTCCCCCATAAAAGATCGAGATTTTCAAAAAATATATATTTGCTGCACAGAAAGAGAAACCTTAATCCAATTTTGCCCCAACTTTGCAAATGCTAATATTTGCGTCAGTCCTAGTTTAGGTGCGAAAATCGACAATATCGGTTCACTACGTCGAGGTCAAAGGGTCAACATTTTTGAAAAATTAGAACTCTTATAAAATGTGATGTAAGAGTCCGATTGTTTTCAAATTTCACACATCCCAATATTTTTAATAACCCAAGGTCTAGTGTTTCTGTACCTCCCTCACAAAATTTTGAAATTTTCGAAAAATATAGTTTTTGCTCCAACATTGCAAATCCTAATATTTGCGTGAGTTCTAGGTCGGTCCACTCCATCAAATACCTCCCCCGATTTTCTCAAACTTTGCAAATCCTAATATTTACCTCTCAGTCAGGTGCAAAAATTGATAATATCAGTGCTCTCCATCAAGTTCCTCTCGCACAAAGGGTCAAAATTTTTATACCTTCCACCATACATAGTATGGTTAAGTTCGTCATTCCGTTTGTAACTCATCGAAATAATCATTTTAGACCCAACAAAGTATATATATTCTTGATCAGCGTTAAATTCTAAGACGAGTTAGCCCTGTCCGTCCGTCTGTCCGTCCGTCTGTTGTAATCGCGCTACAGTCTAAACGAATTAAGATAGGAAGCTAAAATATTGCACAAAAATCTCTTTTGCCTGTAGGCAGGTCAAGTTCGAAGATGGGCTATATCGGTCCACGATATCGTAAAGCTCCCATATAACGGTACCCCTCGATATTCGGTATTTTGATGATGTTAGCCACATTTTTCAATGGAATTGTCTGAAATTCCACACAAGAAGGCCCTAGAGGGTACTTTATACCTCGAAGAGAATTGTCTATATTGGTCCACGATATCGTAAAGCCCCCATATAAGGGTACTCTGCGATATTCGGTATTTTGATGATTTTAGCCACATTTTCTAATGGAATGGTCTGAAAATCCACACAAGAAGTTCCTCATGAGTATTTTATCCCTTGAAAGAGAATTGTCTATATAGGTCCACGATATCGTATAGCCTCGATAGAGCGGTACCCTCCGATATTCGGTATTTTGATGATTTTAGACACATTTTTCAACGGAATTGTCTGAAATTCTGCACAAGGAGTTCTTTGTGAGTACTTTATCCCCTGAAAGAGAGTTGTCTTTATAGATCCACCATATCCTATAGCCCCCATATAACAGTATTCCCGATATTCGGTATTTTGATGATTTCAGCCACATTTTTCAATGAAATTGTCTGAAATTCCACATGAAGAGTTCATTGTGAGTACTTTATCCCTTGGAAGAGAATTATCTGTATAGGTCTACGATATCGTTAGCCCCCCATATAACGGTACCCCCGATATTTGGTATTTTGATGATTTTAGTTACATTTTTCAACGGAATTGTCTGAAATTGTACACAAGAGGTTATTTGTGAGCACTTTACCCCCTGAAAGGTAATTGTCTATATAGGTCCACAATATCGTATATCCCCCCCATATATCGGCACCTTCCGATATTAGATATTTTAACAGAATTTTTAATGGATTTATATTTTTGGAAATTTTTTTATTTGTTCCAAGTGGTGGAGGGTATTCAAAGTTCGGCCCGGCTAAACGTACTGCTTTTTTACTTGTTAATAGTTATAACTCTTATAAAATGTGAAGTAAGAATCCGATTGTCTTTAAATTTCACACATCCCAATGTTTTTATAATCTCAAGATCTGGTATTAAGATGGAATATATTGGTACATTCCTTCTGGTACCTCCCCCACAAAAAGCCGAAATGTTGAGTATACATTAAGCTCATAAAACGGGAAATTAACATTCGATTGCATTTACACTTGCCAAATCGGAATGTTTCCATCAACACAGGATCTGTACCTGCCCTACAAAGGGTCAAAATTTTGAATATCTATGAAGATTATAAAACGCGAAATAAGCATCAGGTTCTCTTTATATTTCACACATCCCATTATTTCGACTGACACAAGATCTGTTGTGAAGATGGGATATATCCGTCCACTCCTTCTGCTACCTCCCCACAAAGTGAAATTAGCATCCAATTCCATTCCAGACTTGATAGATCTCAATATTTATATCAATAACAGATCTGTTAAAACGATGATAGCAATCGGACTATTTCTTTTGCTACATACTCCACATAGGGTTCAAAATTCTGAAAAACAAAACGCTCAAAAAGCGAAATAAGCATCAAACAGATGAAGTATGAAAATGGAATGCTTCGGTCGACTGTACCCGGTACCTCAGGCACATGTTCACATTTCCTAAAAAATGATCACATATGTCATGTAAAGTGAAGGAAGTTACCAACCTCTTTCCAAGTTACCCCATATTTATATCGTATTTACTTAGGTGCAATTTCTTCAGAACCCACTCCACAGAGGGTCAACAGTTCAAATAATCATAACAGACGTCAAAATATGTTTAAATGATCGAACAATGGCTAAGGGTATAAATCTGTCGGCAAAACTAAAGGTTACAATTTTACTTGTTTACTTGAAAATCTAATATTAATAATAAACGTCGAACATTTTTGCACAATTAATGTTCTGCAATTTATTCAATATTTATTTATTTTAATTTTGGATAACAAATTTCACATTGTTATTTTGTTTGACGGGTCCCTTGGACATGGCGACTTGCATATTTCGGTTTCTGAGTCTATTCGAATTCTTGGCCTTAGGTCTCCTTTTATTTGCAGGTTTCTTATTGGCAGGCCTTTTCTTAGCTGGCTTCTTCTTGGCAGGTCTCTTGGCGGCTGGTTTTTTGCCAGCTGGTTTTTTGCCAGCTGGTTTCTTAGCTACAGGCTTTTTGGTAGTAGTAGCAGGTTTCTTAGTGGTAGCTCCTCCTGGGGCTGGGGCGGCAGTTGTGGTCTCTGCTGGTGGTGTACCAGCGGGGGGAGTGTCAGCTGGTGGGGTATCAGCGGGAGGAGTATCAGCGGGTGGAGTGTCAGCTGGGGGAGTATCAGCTGGAGGGGTGTCGGCAGGAGGTGTATCAGCAGGAGGTGTATCAGCAGGAGGTGTATCAGCTGGTGGGGTATCGGCCGGAGGAGTATCAGCAGGAGGGGTATCAGCTGGAGGAGTATCAGCCGGGGGAGTATCAGCCGGAGGCGTATCAGCCGGTGGAGTATCAGCAGCTAGAACTGCAACCAGCAGAATAGCGAACAAAATTAATTGAAATAATTTCATTTTGTTGCGAGTGAATGATTTCTATTCGATTTTCACGGTATTTATATGATTTTAAACTGTCGGCGATAGAAAAATGTTAAGGCCATTTCCCTTTTAAAAGTGAAAGAACAAATATTTGGCTCGGTTTTTCTATTGTTTATTTCTATGGAAAAATAAGAACGGAAACAATAACCAACTGGTGAATCAATACAGATGGGAATCGACAATATATCAATGACAGTTTGTTAGTGCAATTAGCAGTTGGAAGATATCGCTATGAGTTTAGATTTCCGGTGTTTTTCCACCTCACATGCTATTATGTTTCTTATAGAACATTTATATCATGCTTTTGCTGGCATTGAGGTAAATTCTAGAATTATTTAAAAATTAATATTTATTTAGAAAAACTTTTTATCGCGTTATTGTGAAAATATTCGAAAAAATGCGTATTAAAGCATTGGGCATGCAAACATTTTGGCCGCAGACCTTGGATATTCCAACAGGACTCATCACCATTGCACTCAGCACGGTTAGAAAATGAGGGTCCTCGCTAATAATTCGTGCCAAAGGTTACCAATTCGAAGAAATTTAAACTTATTCTAAAATTTGATGCTATTTCCGACATTTTCAGATTTCATTCAATAAAATTAAAAAAAGAAATCATAATTATGCCGTTTGACTTTGTTGCAATTTTTTTATCTCACCCTGTAAATAATTTGTGGGCTCTAGAATGCGTATTTCAGGTAATTACACATGGAGCGACAAACTTAATATACCTTCCATAGTATATATTAGATGTAGGTGCAGGTGAACGGAGGTAGCTGGAAATTTGGAATGTTGGTATCGGGGCCACACCACAAGTGTAGTGCAATATCAGTACCATTTTCCAACCTCAAGTCTTTATCAACATTTCAAATTACCAGCATATTACCATTTTCGATCCGCCCAAAAATTTTTATACCCTACAACACTTTGTGTGGGGGATATTATAAGTTTGATTGAGCCAAAAATTATGTAACACCACGAAATATTGATTTCCCACATAGGAAAGTATATATGAATCTTCCTATCTCGCCGAGCTGAGTCGATCTAGCTATGTATGTCCGTCCGTCTGTCCGTCTGTCCATGTTAATTTGTAATCAATCTACAGGTCGCAATTATGAACCGATCATCGCGAATCGGTCAGAATTGAACCCTATTTCTTTTGGAGATGATCGCATAATACTTAGGGGTTGAAATGGACCAAAAACTGAAAAATTTCCTGATTTTGCAGTTGCTCTACAGGTCACAATTATAGACCAATCGAAGCGAAAGTTAGAGCATGGGGTTAGAGCTTTGGGCTGGGCAGAAGCCTACCAATTTCGATGGTCATCGGGTAATATTTAGTGGTTGAAATAGCCCATAGCATTTGTGATAAATAAACGTCAAATTTTCTATTGAACCGCGAATATTTTTAATGCGGCGAAATAACAAATAGACGAACAGGCCAATTCTGACCGTTACGTAGATGCCGATAGTAAAAATATCGGATATATATAGAGAAATATATACAATGTATATATACAAAGAAAGGGATGTTAGCTAGAATGCTTATATCTCCAGAATGACTGGAGCGAATTTGACAAATTTTGTAAATTTGGAATGCCCCTTTTGGCATAAAAGTATAAAATCGAAAAAAAATCGCATAAAAAGATCCCAATAATGATGTTAATATTGATTTTGTGACATTTTTTTATTTTTTCATATTTTTTATCGCATGCGATTTTTTCAATTTGACTTATAATATTGAAGTGTATATTTTGTTTATTTTTGCACTTTATAACACAGGTTGGGGTTATTGTTTATATACAGATTGCAATTATCGTTCGATCCTCACGAAATTTTTGACAAAGGTAGGGTTAGGCTCCGAAGGGCTAAGTCTATTGTTTTCAAAGATGTCCGCAATATATTTAGGGGTTGAAATGGACCAGCAACTCAAAATGTTCCTGATTTTGCATCCGTTATAAAGGTCACAAATAGAAACCAAAGGACACGAAATCTTGCATGAAGCTAGAATTCAAGACAGCGGGTAGAATGGACTACTACTTTTGTGTAAAAAATACCAACATTACTTACAGGCGCTATCCGAAATATATAAAAGGCGAACTTCTGGCTTTTTTATGCTGATTTCGTTGACGAATATAGCCAAATTGCTTTTGGAGATGATAGCAAAATATTTAGGGGTTCAAATGAATCAAAAACAGAAAAAAATTCCTGATCACACAATTGAAGCCAATCGACACGTCTAAAAAGATAATTAAGCACAGTGAAGAATTCTAGCATTTTGGATGACCATTGGATTATATTTAGCCGTAAAATGGACCACAAAAACTAACAGCACGACGGAGTGCATAAATATTGGGAAAATGTCCCTGGTCAAAATGCTAAGGGTAATATCTGGGCAGTGCTCCGTGACATAATTTCAAAAGCGAAATCTTCCAAAATGGATTTGGACATGAGGGGGCTTCTCACATATTGTAGTATTGTAGGGTATAACATGGTCGGCCCCGCACGACTATAGCCTTTGCTTACTTGTTTTAGTTTTTTTTTTATCCTACACAATATCGAAATTTCTCATTCCAAACTCAAGATTTCAAAATCTATTCCTTCTACAAATATTAAAGTTAGTACCAAACTATTATTTCGATTTAGTACGTACTTTCAAATTCCCCGTTATGTATCACCAAACCCACAAAAGATGATCCTAACGTCAAATTTTACACTTCCAACTCAATCCCTTTTCCAAATCCCAAATTTAGTACCATTTAGTATGTATTTCCAAAACCACCCCGAAATCTCAATCCTACACACTAACAGTGATCCTAATGCCAAAATTTCAGATTTCAAACAGTATATTTTCAAGCAAACCCAATTTAGTACCATTTAGTACATTTCTTATGCTTGCTGAACGCATTCCAAAACCCTATCTTAACCCTGCCCACCAGCAGAAACTCCAATACCAATATTTTAAAATTCGAGATAAAACACGTTTAAGCACAACTAAAATAAACAAGTAAAAAACAAACTTAGGCCCGGAAAAGGAAACATTAGAGCCCATTTTGACCCACATATACCAATTTTTAGACATATTCATGGGAAAATGTGCCAAAAATCATCAAAATTCCGAATATCGGGCAATACGGCTATATGAGGCTATACAAAAACGCGGACCTATACATACAGTGTTTCGCCAAAAGAGCTAGAACCCATTAAGACCAACAAATACCAATTTCTAGACAAATCCGCGAAGAAATGTGGCAAAAAACATCAAAATGCCGAATATCGGGAGGTACCTTTATATGGGGGCTATACCAAAGCGTGGACCTATACATACAATGTCTCGCCACACGAACTGGGACCCATTTTGACCTACAACTACCAATTTTCAGGTAAATTCGTGAAAAAATGTGTCAAAAATCATCAAAATACCGAATATCGGGAGGTACCGTTATATGGGGACCATACCAAAACGTGGACCTATACATACAATGTTTCGCCACACGAACTAGGACCTATTATGACCTAATCCGTGAAAAAATGTGGCATAAATAATCAAAATACCGAATATCAGGAGGTACCGTTATATGGGGCTATACCAAAACGTGGACCGATATATCTCATTTTCAATACCAACCATCCTAGACACAATACAAATTGCTCTGCTAAATTTTGGCACTCTTCGTCAAATAATGTGGGCTGTATCGTGATTTCAACATACAGGCAGACGGACAGACGTTCAATTGACTATTAACGAATATGTAAGGATTTTACAAACGAAATGACAAAGTTAATATACCTTCCTTTCCAAGGTGGAGGGTATAAAAATTACGTACCATTTAGTACAGTTGTCACACTTAGTACAAATTTCCAAAAACAACTACTTATATAAACACTACTTCCCAAATTTAATTTTTATTCACAAAATAACTAAAGGTAAAGGTCCGAGTTTCCACAAATCCTGGCTTATCTTATCCCAACCCACCAACCTTGAACCTTATGCAAAATTTCAAGATCGATTGAATATCGCCCCATAGTAAAAAAGACCAATTAATAAAATTTAACTCTGAAACGATTTTTCAAATAATCGTTTTTTTTTGTCGATTTATTGGAAATGATTTTAAATCATTTAATTTTGAATAACAAGCCTTACGTTGTTACTTTGATTTACAGGTCCTCTGGACCTGGCCACTTGCATATTACTGTTTCTAAATCTATTCGAATTCTTGGCCTTAGGTCTCTTTTTATTGGCACCCTTCTTTTTTCCCTTCTTATTCTTTTTTGGCTTCTTCTTCTTATTCTTATTCTTATTCTTATTCTTATTCTTCTTCTTCTTATTCTTTTTTGCGGCTTTCTTTTTACCAGCGGGTTTCTTAGCTGCAGGTTTTTTGTTGGCAGTTGCAGGTTTCTTAGTGGTTGCTCCACCGGCTGGGGCGGCAGTTGTACTCTCTGCTGGTGGGGTATCAGCGGGAGGAGTGTCAGCTGGTGGGGTATCGTCGGTAGGAGTATCTGCCGGGGGAGTATCAGCCGGAGGAGTATCAGCCGGTGGAGTATCAGCCGGAGGAGTATCAGCGGGTGGTGTATCAGCCGGAGGAGTCTCTTCTGGTGGAGTTTCTTCTGGTGGGGTCTCTTCTGGTGGAGTATCTTCCGGTGGGGTCTCTTCTGGTGGAGTATCTTCTGGTTGAGTCTCCTCTGGAGTCGTAGCCAGAACTGCAACCAGCAGAATGGCAAGCAACAGAAATTTAAACAATTTCATCTTGTTTGTGAGTGAATGCTTGAATTCTTTTCGGTTTCTTCGATATTTATATGATTTTAGAGTATCAGCGGCAAAAATATTATAAGGTCATCTCTGAATAGAATTTCAAGAAAATAGTAAGTTTTTATACTTTCATTATTGTCTTCGTCGTATAGAAAAAATGAATATAAATAAATAAGAATGTTTGAAAACAACATATATCTGTTATATCAATACAGGTGCAGATGAACTACTAAAGAAGACCTTGTGTAGATATAAATATTCAAGCTATTATTGCAAACTCGTATTTTCAGAAGGTGCTAAGATTAAATATAAAACATTATTTTTAAATTTTTAAACTTTGGACAGACTAAAACCAGGGGAAAACTTGGTGAGGATTGGTGGCTCTGTCTGAAAACATGATATTACCTGCTTTACCCTCGGTTAAACAATACCATATTTCTTTGCTTATAAACAAATGTTGTTTTTATAACAAAATTATCATGGGGTTAAGCCTAACTATTTTGCAACAACAAAATAATTATAGTGTCCCAAACAAATCGCCAACAATGTTCCATTTTGATGATTTGTATCTCTATTCTGTACTATTGTATTAGAGATATTTTGAGTGGTTTCCACATATATAGGGTGAGATAAAAAAACTGCAACAAAGTCAAACACCATAATTTTTACTTTTTTTAAATTTTATTGAATGAAAGCAAAAATGTCGGAAATAGCATCAAATTTTAGAATAAATTTAGATTTGTTCGAATAGGTCACCTTTGACACGAATTATGGCATTCAAACGGCCAATGAAACCGTCACACGCTGGCCGAATGTTGCTCTGCGGTATTTTGGCCCATTCCCGGCGAAGCGCTTGCTTGAGGTGATTGACTTTTTGGTATTTTTTAGTGCCAACCTGGCTTTTCAAAATGCTCCAGAAACAATAGTCCAAATTGGTATCCGGATATCTTGGTGGCCATTGTGAGCAGGAAATGAAGCGAGGAACCTAATTTTGCAATCATTTTGGGGTGGCGCGTGTTGAGTGCGATGGTGCTGAGTCCTGCTGGAAGATCCAAGGTCTGCGGCCAAAATGTTTGCCTGCCCAAGGCTTTAATATACCCTCCAGAATATTTTCGCGATACTATTCGGCATTTATTCTGATGCCCGGTCGATTAATACGAGCGGAGAGCGACCATCGGCTGTTATGGCGGAACACACCATCACCATGGCCGGCGCTTGAGTTCTGGTGGCCAACCGAATATTGGCCAAATTCCCCGGGTCAAAAACCTAAGGGTAACATCTGGACTGGGCTCTTTGACATTATTTTAAAAACAAAATCTTCCAAAATGGATTTGGACAAAAGGGGACTTTGAACATATTGTAGTGTTGTAGGGTATCACATGGTCGGCTCCGGCTATAGCCATTGCTTACCTTTTTAAATCTGATGACGGAAAAATAAGAAGGTAATACCCGGTTATTTGACCCGAAAAAACTCCGGTTTTTATACGGTTTTTGAGGATCTTCATAAAATCACGTTCTGAGTCGATTTATGCATGTCAGTCCGTGTGTCCGTCCGTCCGACTGATGTGACATTTTCCAAACAATATTTGTTTGGTCCAAGGCCGAACCCTATTGAAATTGGTGAGAATCGGTTCAAATTTAGATATAGCTCCCATATATACTTTCAACCGATTGCAGGTTAATTGTGCACCAAATAGCTAATATAATTTTAAATGGCCTGAATTTTGGTACATCCGACCGAATTCAATCTAGAAGAAAGTACATCAAATTTGTAAAAAATCGGTTCAGATATAACTATAGCTACCTTACATATGTTTCATTCGATTTGGTCTTTAAGTGCCTTACATTCGTAATATGCATTGGACAACATTGAGATTTGGTACCAGATATCTTATAGAGCTCATTAATACCTTTGCTAAATTTTATCGAGATCGGTTCAGATTTGGATATAGCTCTCATATATATTTTCAACCGATTTCGGGTTTATTGCGCACCAAATGGCCAATATCAATACAAGTGACCTGAATTTTGGCACATCCGACCGAATTAAGCGTATAAGATTTTGGTGAAAATCGGTTCAGATATAGCTATAGCTCCCATATATTTGCTTCATCCGAGTTGGTGTTAAAGTCCCTCACATGCGCAATATACACACCTCAAAAACAAATTTAGATATAGCTTACATATATATCTTCGTCCGATTTGCCTTTAATTGTGCACCAAACGTCTATTATTTGCCCAAATGGGATGAAATTTGCACAATAAACCCGATATTGGTTGAAGATATTTGGGAGCTATAACCAAATCTGATCCGATCTTAATGAAATTTGGCAGAGAGATTTCTGGGCTGTATGTGATTTTTGGAACCAAATATCATATATATGTAAGCTATATCTAAATTTTTACCGATTATCTCCAATTTCAATAGGGTTGGTCCTTGAGCCAAACAAATGATTTGTGCAAAATGTCATCTCAATCGGATAATAAATGCGACCTGCATTTTGTTCACAAGAACACATGGACAGACGGACTGACATGCATAAATCAACTCAGAAAGTGATTCTATGGAGATCCTCAAAAGTAACTATGGGTCTATCTCGCTTCCTTCTCCATCTTACATGTTACAAACAAATGCACAAAGATGTAATAGACTTGCCACTATGTGGTGTAGGTTATAAAAACCCATCGTACGATCATTTGTAGGTAGGTATATCCGCAAGCTTTCTAATGATACGCATTACATATAAGTTTTGTATAGCCAAATGAAACCAGAATTTTGTATCCGAATTTTCGGGCCGAACAATCGGGTATTTCCCGCACGAATGAAGCATTTTGCCGAATTTCCTTATCGGTATCATGCACTCTATAGCAATGCAATTTGGTGTGAAAGGTAAAAATTCCTCCGTCAAATTTTGTGAAAATCGATTAGGAAATGGACATGCCTCCCATATATTAGTTCCCCTTGAAACCAAATTATGCCATGATACTCATTCAAATAGAGTTAATGGTTGGTTGGTCCCAATAGAAATTATTTTCTTACGGGAGCTCTACTAAATATGCCTACTGGTGTAGGGTACTTCCAATGAATAAATTTTGAATATTTTTACGAAATTTATATTTTATTTATTAAAAATTATCATTTTAAGTATGGATAACTAATCTTAAGATGCTAGTTTGTTTAACAGGGCCATTGGTTTTGGCAACTTGTACATTTCTGTTTCGAATCCTATTAACATTCTTGGCCTGTGGTCTTCTCTTATTGGCGGGTTTCTTCTGGGCTGGCCTTTTATTTGCTGGCTTTCTATTGACAGGTTTTTTAGCTGCAGGCTTTTTGGCAACTGGTTTCTTAGTTGCAGGCCTCCGGGTTGCAGTTGTGGGTTTTTTAGTTGTTGCTCTGACTGGGGCGGTTGTTGTAGTCTCTGCTGGAGGAGTATCGGCTGGAGGAGTGTCAGCGGGTGGTGTGTCTGCAGGAGGATTATCAGCTGGGGAAGTATCAGCTGGAGGAGTATCAGCTGGGGGAGTATCAGCTGGAGGTGTATCAGCTGGAGGAGTATCGGCAGGAGGTGTATCAGCGGGAGGAGTATCAGCAGGAGGTGTATCTGCAGGAGGCGTATCAGCAGGAGGTGTATCTGCTGGTGGTGTATCAGCAGCCAGGACTACAACCAACAGAATGGCAAACAATAAAAATTTAAATAATTTCATTTTGTTGTGAATGAATGAAATCTTTTCGATTTTCTGAATAGTTGAATACAGCTTGATTCGGTATTTATATGATTTTTGCGTGTCAACGACATTCATGTTATAAGGTCATTTCTCGTACAATACAATAGAAATACAATAGAAAACAAGATTTAAGCCTTATGCTAATACAGCTGGCAATATAAAAAATAACATTGACGTTAGTAAGTTAGGCCAGCAAAGAAGTTTACAATGACACAATTGCAAAAAAAAATATGTGATGATGATTACCGTTATTATCATTACTAGTTTTAAATTTTATATTACCATTAGCATGCTCAAAAAAGTAGCGGTTTAAGAACCCAAGTCTCTTTGGACAAAGTACTTGTCAGCACATTTGCAGTCGATCTAACGGTGTCCTTCCGTCTATTTCTCGGTCTGGCTCGTAATATTATTATCAAATTTAGGTCGAGTTTGTAGATGGATAATATCGGTCCAATAATTTTGGTACATTCTTCACAAAATTTCAAAGCTCTATCCTAAATGTTGCGAAATATATCTCAAAATATAGAGGTCCCCTTGTCTATGGTAAAGACTATATAATAACATTTACGCCGTTTAGCCTAAGAACTCCAAACTCTTTTGGGATTTTGAGTACTATCAAGTCAACTTGAAAATTTTCACTACTCACTATATCTATTATACATTTGGAACGAATTTGGCAATTCTCAAAAACAATAAAATCCGTTAAAAATTCTGCTAAAATCTTAGAAACGACGACGACATGGACCTGCATAGGTAATTTTTGTCATAATCCATTACATTATTCAAATGTGAAACTTAGAAAAAAAATCGGTGAATAATGTAGCTAACGTAATCAAAATACCGAATATCGGGATGTACCCTTATACGGCGGCTATACGAAGACGTCGACCTACATGGCCCATTTTGTGTCTTAGGCTGCAGTATCCACTACGAACTTCAAATACCAAATCTGAAAGAATTCCGATGAATATTTTCGCTAAAATCATCAAAATACCGAATATTGGGAGGTATCGTTACATGGGGGATATACGAAGACGTGGACCTACTTGGCCCATTTTCTGTCTTAGGCTGTAGTATCCATTACGAGCTTCAAATTTGAAACTATTCCGGTGAATATTGTCTCTAAAATCATCAAAATACCGAATATCGGGAGGTTATATGGGGGCTATACGAAGACGTGGACCTACATGACCCATTTGTAATACCAAAAGTCCTGAAGATATAATACACATATAGTCGACATAGAATTTTATGCTGATCATATATATATATATATATATATATATATATATATATATATATATAAAATATATATATATTGTGGGGTCTAAAATGTATTTTTCGAGGAGTTACAAAACAGAATGACAAACTTAATATACCCTCCATACTATGGTGGAGGCTATAAAAATCACACAAAAGTTGTGGTCCATTTTAACCGCTAAATATAATTCAAGGGTCGTCCAAAATACAACACTTCTGCGCTGTCCCAAACCTTGACCACAGGCAAAATTCTGTGTCGATTAGTTTTTAATTGTTACCTGTCCAACCTCTGCAAAATTAGGAAAGATTAATTTGTTCGTCCATTTGAACCCCTAACTATACAGCTTGAAAAACAATAGGCTTTAATTCCGACCCTAACTCTATCCCCATGCCAAATTTCTTGAAAATCGGATGATAATTGCGACTTAAATATAATACTCCCATAACCAAGTGTTGCAAGATGAAAAGATATTACCAAACCTAAAATTCATTATTGTAGGTCAAATATGAAAAAATCTCTTGCGATAATAAATATAACATAAAATAAAAAAATATATATTCGCTTCTTTATTGGAATATTTTCACGCGATTTTCTTTGATTTTATCCTTTTCTTGCAAAAGGCTATTTCGAATTTGAGGGAATTGTCAAAATCCGTCCAGCCGTTCTTGAGTTATAAGCGGTCTGACTAACATCCCCGTCGTTGATGTATGAGAATGTATATATTTTGCTATATATGCGACATCTCGGATATGAGCATCAATGTAACGGTCTGTAACAATGATATTTTCGTGATATTTGTGATTTCGCCAGGATTAAAAATATTCACGATTAAGTGGAAATTTTCATATTTTTATACCCTCCACCTTGGAAAGGAGGGCATATTAACTTTGTCATTCCGTTTGTAACATCCTTAAATATTCGTCGTAGACCACATAAAGTATATATATTAATAATCAGCATAAAATTCTATTTCGATTTAACGATGTCCGTCTGTCTGTCTGTTGAAATTTCGACACAGCTTACTTTATTTGACTTTGAGCGCCAAAATTAACCAAAACAATTTGCATTGTGTCTAGGATGATTGGTATTGAAAATAAGATATATCGGTCTACGTTTTGGTATAGTCCCCATATAACGCTACCTGCCGATATTCGGTATTTTGATGATTTTTTCCATATTTTTTTTCACGAATTTGTCTGAAAATTGGTATTTGTAGGTCATAATGGGTTCTTGCTCCTTTGGCGAAACACTGCAGGTATAGGTCCACGATTTTTATAGCCCCATATAGCCGTACTTCCCGATATTCTGTATTTTGATGATTTTGGTATTTGTGAGTCATAATGGGTTCTAATGTTTGCTTTACCCCAATGTGGAGGGTATTAAAAGTTTGGCCTGGTCGAACTTAATTTTTATACCCTACACCACAAGGTGGTCAGGGTATTATGTCTTTGTGGATTTGTTTGTAACAGGCAAAAGGAAACGAGATAGACCCATAGTTCCTTTTGATGATCTGCATAGAATCACATTCTGAGTCGATTTATGCATGTCCGTCCGTCTGTCTGTCCGTCTGTCTGTCCGTCCGTACGTCTGTCCATGTATTTTTGTAAACAAAGTATAGTTCGCATTTATCCTATCTAGATTAAATTTTGCACAGATCATTTGTTTGGCCCAAGGACGAACCCTATTGAAAATGGAGACAATCGGTCAAAATTTAGATATATCTCTTATCCGATTTGCCTTTTATTGTGCACCAAACGTGTAATATCAGCCCGAATAGTATGGAACTTTGCACATACAACCAAATTAGTCCTGAAAATAAGTGTGCCAAATTTGATCGAAATCGGTTCAGATATAGCTATAGCTCCCATATATATTGTTCATCCGATTTGTTATTTTACTCCCCCGCAGCCGTAATATGCACTTTGTAACAACAATATTTGCGGAAATGTAGCAAATACAGCTCAGAAATACGTTTGCTAAATTTTATCGAGATCGGTTCAGATTTGAATACAGCTCCCATATATAACTTCGTCCGATTTACCTTTTATTGAGCACCAAATATCTAATATTTGTCCAAATGGGATGGAATTTGGCACTTACGGCAGAATTAAACCTAGAAGCTAGTATGTCAAATTTAGTGAAGATCGGTTCAGATATGGCTATATCTCCCATATATATTGTTCATCCGACTTGTTATATTTGTTACCCACAGCAGTAATATGCATATTTAGTCCTTTGAACTTTAAATTATAACTATAATCATAGCATGTATGATTGAATTCCCCCATAAAAACTTTTAATTGTTATGCAGAGCTCTACTAAATTAGCAAAGTGGTGTAGGGTATCATAAAGTCGGCCCCGCCCGACTTTAAGACTTTCTTTACTGGTTTTTACTTGTTTATATAAAAGTTATGGTCAATTTTACCCCATAGATATAGCCTAATGACCAAAAAAAAAAAAAAAATATATATATATATTAGGCTCCTAACCAGCTCTAAATTCTGGCCTCGTGCTAAATTCCACGTCCATCGGTTTATAATTGCGACCTATAGAGCATCTGCAAAGTCAGCAAATGCTTAAATTTTTTGTTCATTTCAACCCCTAAATATTATGCGATCATCTTCAAAAACAATTGGCTTCTATTCTGCCCCTAGCCTCATATCCATGCTAAATTTCGTGAGTTGCAGGCCATAATCAACACATCCATCCCCGTAAAGAAGTACAGCCCCATTTGAAGTATTAGTCACATTTGTTTCAACGGCATTGGGCGGAGACCACAAACTAATGTGAAACAAAACTAGGATCGTGCGTTAGCTGTTTAAACCAGCGTTTCCAAAAAGATAATAGCTAAAATATTACCCATATTTTCAATTATAGATCCTTCTCTTTTTTTTGCTTCTGCCTGTAGATTTTACAAAATTCAACCTTGATTTTGGATGATTTGATATTTATTTTATCAATACATCAAGCAAGTAATTGACAAGGCCATCTGTGAAGAATGCTTGCTAACCCATTGATATTTTGCTTTTAGCTTCTCAAAATTATACCTGGAAACATTTCCGCTTTCACTTATCAACGGAAAATAACCCATCTAAAAACGACCTTCAACTCATAAAAACATAAACGTTTTAATAAAACAAAATATAAGGTCAGAAATTGCGAATAAACAAAATGATTTTTGGTTAGTAAACAGTTCAAAAATATTTTCTCATTTTAAAATATTTATATAAATATGGAGAACAATTAATAGGTTTCATTTCAAAATGAAGTTTGCAAAATATTTAATACTTGTATTTTTCTTTGTTGGAGTTTTAGCAGAGGATACGGCCACTGCTCAAAAACCAGCCGAAGACAAACCTCCAACAGATGCAATTCCAGGAGACACACCTCCTACCGATACTCAATCAGACGTTGCAAATCCCGATGAATCTGCTGCACCACAACTCCCGGATCAAACTTCTCCACCGCAACTATCAGTTTCGACCACAACTGCTGCACCAGCTAGATCTACAACAAAGAAGCCGGCTAGAAAACAGTTGGTGAAAAAGAAACCGGCGAACAAAAAATTTGTTTATAAAAAACCAGCGATTAAGAGGCAACCAAATAGGAAGCAAGCTAACAGAAAACCTGCGGCAAATAAGAAAGCTCCGGCAAAGAAATCGAATGTAATTAGAGCAATAAGTAAGCAAGTGGCTCATACAAACGGTGCTCCGGTCAAACAATCGAATATTGTACATCTGGTTATTAGAACTAAGTAAGTTAAGATATTAGTTAGTTGGTAGAAGTAGGATTAGTTGTAAGGGATTTATTTTTGTTTTGTTATATATTATATTGTTATTCTGATTAAAAAATAAACTGAAAATGATTTTTTTACATTGGTGATGAGTTCTATAAGCCATAATAAGCAGTAAAATGGCTGTAAGTTCGGACGGGCCGATCTTTGAATACCCTCCACCATTTGGAACGAATTTGGCAATTCTCAAAAACAATAAAATCCGTCGAAAATTATGTTAAAATCTTAAAAATACCGAATGTAGCTGTTATATTAGGGTCTATACGATGACATGGACCTGCATAGGTAAATTTTATCATAAGCCATTAAAATATGCAAATGCGAAACTTAAAAAAATCCGTAATAATTTAGCTAAAATCATCAAAAATTCCGAATATCGGGAGGTACAGTTATATGAGGGCTATACGAAGACGTGGACCTGCACTAACAATTTGCTGTCCTAGGCTGTAGTATCCATTACGAACTTCAAATACCAAATTTGAAACAATTCCGGCAAATAATGTCGCTAAAATCAGTAAAATACCGAATATCGGGTGGTACCGTTATATGAGGGCTACACGAAGACGTGGACCTGCACAGACAATCTTCTATCTTAGGCTGTAGTATCTATTTCGGACTTCAAATAATAATGACGCTAAAATCATCAAAATACCGAATATCGGGAGGTACCATTATAAGGGGGAGGTACCATTATAAGGGGCACATACCAGCACAGACAATTTTCTATCATAGGCTGTAGTATCCATTACGAGTTTCAAGTACCAAATTTGATGATATTTTCCACAGGTCATTTGTTTGACGCAAGGACGAACTCTATTGAAATTGGAGATGATCGGTCAAAACTTATATCAGCCCAAATAATGTGGAATTTTACACACACAAGCCAAATTAAGCCTGGAAATAAGTAAGCCATATTTGATCGAACTCAGTTCAGATATAGCTATAGCTGCCATGTATGTTATTCATTCAATTTCATATTTTTATCCTCCGTAGCCGTAATATGTTCTCTGTAACAACAATACTTGGGGTAATATATCAAATACAACTCAGGAATACCTTTGCCAGATATAATCGAGATCGATTCAGATTTGGATATAGCTCCCAAATATACCTTCGTCCGATTCGCCTTTTATTGTGCACCAAACGGGTATTATTGGCCCAAATGGGATAGATTTTAGCACGACCAAATTGAGCCTAGAAACAAGTATGCCAAATTTGGAAAATCGGTTCAGATATAGCTATAGCTCCCATAAATATTTTTCATTCGTTTTGTTATACTTTTTTTTGTTACATAAAGCTCTACTAAATATGAAAAGGGGTGTAGGGTATCACAAAGTCGGCCCGCCTGTCTTTTAGACTTTCTTTACTAGTTATTGGATTATGTTAAAGGATGTTAGGCTCTGTGCCGGTGGACCCTACTCGTGTATCAAAATGTTAATTTAATATTTAAAATAGAGCAAATGTGGACGTACCTTTATATGGGAGGTATTATTTGTATTCAGAATTCAATTCCCAAAAAAAATTTGCCAATCGCTCAAATCGGGAATAAAGTACTATGGGAGAAATATCAAAACCATGTTCAATGTCGAAAATTTTTAACACGAATGTTAATTTTCATTCGAATCGATTGAAAAAATATGATAAAAACACACACCTCCTCTTGTACAGGGTGAGATGAAAAAACTGCAACCAACTTCAGACTGCTATCATTTCAAGTCATTCGTCCTACAGCTGTTTAAAATTTTTCCAGTGATAGCTCATTATATTGTTTACAATCATTTTGATAAGAATTTTCCAGAAAAAAAGTTATTCGTGATAGTGTGATTCCGTTATCTTTGCCTGGAAAAACAACAACATCAGCAGAAATGGTTCGAAAAATGACTTGATCGAAACCCGCGTCTCAGTGGCCGAAAAATGGATTTTGAGCTGAACATATCGCAATATTCCGAATATAGAAAAATGAATCGCGAATGACCATTGAAATTCCATAAAGTGCAAGAACTTACCACGCTACAGAAAAGAAAATAGACTCAAAAGACCTAAAGAGTTGTTTCGCTTGGCCGAACTTGGTGGACTGCCGAATTTGGTTTTCTCCGCTCTGATGAGAAAACATTCGTTGTCCATCAGTTTGGAAACAAACAAAATGATCGTGTTTACTTGCCAAAGAGGTCAGCTGAAAATGTGCACCTTCGGTTGGCCACCAGAACTCAGGCGCCGATGTTGGTGATGGTGTGGGTCGACATAATAGCCGAAGGTCGCTCTCCGCACGTATTAGTCGACTGTGGCATCAGAATAAATTCCCAATATTATCGCGAGAATATTCTGGAGGGTGTATTATATATATTATATAGCCTTAGGCATGAAAACATTTTGGCCGCAGACCTTGGATATGTCAACAAGACTAAGCTCCATTGCATTCAGCACGCGCCACCCAATAATGCTTACAAAATGAGGTTCCTCGCGTTTTGCCGAGAATGGGCAGAGCAACATTCCGACAGCGTGTGACGGTTTCATTGGCCGTTTGTAGGCCATAATTCGTGCCACAGGTGACCAATTCGAACAAATCTATACTTATTGTAGAATTTTATGCTATTTACGACATTTAGAAAAAAATGTAAAAATAATGGCGTTTGATTTGTTTTAGTATTTTATCTCACCCTGTATGTGGACCACTTTATATAAATTTTTAATAATCATAACTCCTATAGAATGCGAAATGATTCCCGGATATTCTTTCATCAAATTGTATTTATATGTTTTTTATTTTTATTTTTTTATACCGCTCTAACTTAAAACTTCTAAAAAGAGATTGCAGCTATTTTAAATATGGGGTGAAGTATCAAAAATTCAATTTTACATAAATTTAAAACGGTTTGATGTCTTCGAAAAACCATTTATTCACTTAGACAAACGTTTTTCTTTGCACACCCAAAAGTGATAATATCCTCCGTTCCCATCAGTCATGGAAAATCAATTAATCTTTTTTAAACAATGAAAGAACTTTTGAACTTCTTCTCTTCCGTGAAGGAATGAGACAAAATGTACAAGATATACAGTATTTTAGGCATGGTATACATACACATGTATGTACATAAAGCATATTTTGGGGATGTTATGAAAATATGGCTAAAAGGTGTTGCCAATTCATGAGACAATTGATTGTACATTTACATTTTGCAGATAATAAATGGCGCTGATAAAGGTTGAAATTAAATGATAATTTTTGTTTTTTTTTTCAATTTTTATGAGGACCGCATCAGTCTGCCCAGCTGGTAATTTTATACAAGAAATAAGTAAGCAAAGGCAATAGTCATTAAAGGCCGACCAAGTGATACCCCACAACACTACAATTGGATCGAAGTTCCCTTATGGCCAAATCCATTTTGGAAGATTCCGTTTTTGAAATAATGTCAAAAATAATGCTTCTGTCCTTAACTCTTTTCTGATGTGAAATTCCATGTCGATTAGTTTTCAATTGTGGTCTTTAGAACGACTACAAAATAAAAAAAAAACAAATTTTTTGGTCCATTTGAACTTCTAAATGTACATCTTAAGATAGGCTTTAATACTGATAGGCTTTAATACTGACCCTAACCCTACTCCTATGAAAAATTTCGGACGATAATTGCGACATGCATATAATATCCTCAAAACGTAGTGTTGCGGCAGATAAAAATTTAAAAAAAAGTACAATTCAACATTATAAGTCAAATTGAAATAATCGCATGCGATAAAAAATATGAAAAAAATTGAAAAAAATGGAACATAAGATATTTTCTTTTTTATTGCAATATTTTTCCGCGAATTTCTTATATTTTATCCGTTTCTGACAACATACCATTTAGAATTGATGGGAATTGCGAAAATCGGCCTATTGGTTCTTGACTCATAAGCAGAATAAATAAGATCTATTCTTTTATTATACCCTCCACCATAGTATGGAGGGTATATTAAGTTTGTCATTCCGTTTGTAACACCTCGAAATATACTTTTTAGACCCTACAAAGTATATATATTCTTGATCAGCATAAAATTTTATGTCGATTTATCAATGTCCGTCCGTCTGTCCGTTTGTGGAAATCACTCTAGCTTCCGAACGAAATGAAGTAGGTTGATAAAATTTTACTCAAATGTGTACTATGTCTGCAAGACTTTGAAAATGGGCCATGTAGGTCCACTTATTCGAATAGCCCCCATATAACGGCACCCCCCGATATTCGGTATTCTGATGATTTTAGCGACATTATTTAACGGAATTGTTTCAAATTTGGTATTTGAAGTTCGTAATGGATACTACATCCTACGACAAAAATTGTCTGTGCAAGTTCACGTTTTACAACTCCCATGGTTCCTCCCTATATCCGGAATTTTGATGATTTTAGCTACATTATAAACAGATTTTTTTTTCAAGTTTCGCATTTGAATATTGTAATAGCTTGCGACAAAAGTTGCCTATGCAGGTCCACGTCGTCGTACAGACCCTAGTATACGGCTACATTCGGTATTTTTAAGATTTCAACAGAATTTTTAACGGATTTTATTTTTTTGAAAATTGCCAAATTTGTACCAAAGTTCGACCCGGCCGAACTTACAGCTTTTTTACTTGTTTTTTTTTTTATATATATTGTACCTATTTCACGTTTTCCTATTTCCGATTTCTTGGGTATCAGCATCACTTCACTGCTCAGAATTGACCTTTTCGTCTATTTGTGATTTGGCTGGGATTAAAAATATTCGCGGTGTAGTGGAAATTTTCTTAATTCTTTACATAAAAGTTAGGGTCTATTCTACCCGCTAAATTTTTCCGATGGCCGCTCAAATTGGTAAGCTTCTGCCCGGTCGAAAACTCAAACTCCATGTAAATTTCCGCGTCGATTGGTTCATAATTGTGGCTTAAAGAGCAACTGCAAAATCAGGAAATTTTTCTGTTTTTTGGTCCATTTCTTTCATCTCCAAAAACAATAGGGTTCTTTTCTGACCCTAACCCCACCTCCATTTTCAATTTTGTGAGGATCGGGCCATAATTGCTACATGTAGAGTGATTTCAAATTAACATGGACATACGGACGGACGGACATACATAGCTAGATTGACTCAGCTCGGTGAGATAGGAAGATCAATATACGCTTTCCTATGTGGGAAACCACTATTTTTGGCCCAATCAAAACTTATAATACCCCCAACACCTGGTGTTGTAGGGTATAAAAACTTTTTATGTTTTATACACATTGAGGAAAACAGTTTAGTCTTTTGTAAAATAATTCCAGGATATGTAATCCATGTATGGTCACATTTGTTTTACATAACTCAAACTAATAATTCTAGAAGTGATTGAAGATTCACTTTCGGTTTACTTTCAAAACTACTTTCAAAATCAAAAATTGCTTTTGCATGAAATTTATCTCAAAATTCAATACTGCACAATTTTATGAATCTAAATATATATGTATGTAAAACTATAAAATCTATAAACAAAATCTTGTTGTCATTTCCCCTTTTTGAATGGTAAATTTACAAACAAATAGATGCCATGCAATCATCGTGTTCGTTCTGCCTGCATAGTTGTACAACCATGCATCCGGTATCAACACCAACGCTAACACCACTAACAATTCAACCTGACCATTACTGTCGAGATTGGTCTGACAAAAAATATTGGTTGGTATGCCTGTTCAACGGGAACTATTACACTGGATGACTGATGCTACTGCTACCGATGTCGATGTGGTAGGAAAAAGGATTTCCGTTGGCTAAATACAATTCCGTAGTAAAAAATCCGGTGCAAAAATAAAATAAATATTTAAAATTGCTGGAAAATAAAATATGTATATGTATTTGTTTGACTGATGTTTGTCAATAGGTTGTGCGATTGAGAGAATATTTGTTTAGAAAATTGTTACTGTGAAAGTGAAGATAAACACCATTGAATTGAAATAGGTATAAAGGCGTGATTTCAATGTGCTACAGACATTTTTTTCAAATATAGTTTTGAACATTAATACGATTGTATTGTAGTTACCAAATATAAGCTTGGTAAATGAAACATAAATCGCTAGCAAGTGTCCGCTTTTCATCAGCGAAAAGTCCACCTTAAAATGTGAGATTCACTACAACAGTTCTTGTTGGGACTTTTTAGTACTCAAACTGTAAAATTTGTTCAGTTTGGTAATATTTTTTAATCAAACCTTCATTTTTGTCCTAATAAAATTTCTGAATTTCAAGGTTTTATATATTATTCAAGTTTTTTTTCTTTTTCAAAATCTTTTATTTTTTTAAGAATATTCGTAAGCCATGTCACCGTCTCTATATAAACATCATAAAAACCAAGAGTGATCTCAATATCAAATTCCAGCTCTATTCATTCACTCAACGGCAATTTTAGTACCATTTAGTGCGAATATCCAAAACAATATACATCTCTCCAGACACCAATAGTGATGCAAAATGAGTACCATTTAGTACATTTCGAACAATTATATTTAGTACTATTTAGCACTTTTCGTACAATTGTAGAACACATTTCCAAAACCACCTCCTTATCTCAATTTCAGATTTCAACAGCGGTCTGACTATCAAATTACGGGATCTCCGCTTTATCCCTTCACCTAATTCCCAATTTAGTACCACTTAGTGCGTTTCGTATAAATAAAAGACGATTTCCGAACCACCGCCAAATCTTAAACCAACAGTGACATCTATATTAAAATTCAGTATTTCAGCTGCATTCCCTTACCCAATACCAAATTAAGTACCATTTAGTACAACCATTGCCATTTCCACATCTACGCCAAATCTCAACCTCAGATTCCATTAAGCATTATCTTTCGACATTTCAGTTTTATTCGTGTACGATTCAGTACTTTTCGGACAATTATAGTGCACATACCCGAAACCACCTGCATATGTTCAGGCGACACATAAACAGCGACCCAATATCATATTTCAGATTTCAAGCAACCAATACCAAATTGCACAAACCAACCAACAACGGAGACTCCAATACAAAGTTTCAAAATTTCAGCTTCATCCATTCACTCTCAATCAAATTGGTTCCAACATAGTACTATTTAGTACAGTTCGAACATTTAGTACACATTTCCCAAACCACTTTTATATATCAAACTTGCTTTTTAACCTTGATTCTCATATCAAATTTCAAGTTCTTGGCTCTATCCATTCACTTAATACCAAATAGTACCGTTTTATAAGTTTACTACCAATTCAGAACCTTTCGTAACCTTAAAGTTCGAACTACCAAAAGCTCTTTGGTAAACCTTTCCTGCACTCCATCAGTCAGTCTCCAAATTTAAAAAACTCATTCCGTTCGCCCATTACAAAGTGTTAAATTTTTTGGTACTATATAGAACTCCCAAAAACTAGCCTACGCACTAAGATCGAGCCCCGTGCAAAATTTCAAGACTCTGCTTCAGCCGCTTCGTCTGAAGTTCGTCGCAACCAACTTCAAAGAGCTCTCATTTCTAAGGCACTCGTCCGACAGCTGTTACAATTATTCCAGTGACAGCTTATTAGATTGTTTACAAGCGTACAAAAGCATTTTGGTGAGAATTTTCCAGAAAAAAGTTATTCGTGATGGAATTCAAGCGTTATAGTGTGATTTCTTTAGAAAGAAGAAAACAGCAACATCAGCAGAAATGGAAAGGAAAAGTAAAGAAGCGACTTTATCGAAACCCGCGTCGCAGTGGCCGAAAAATGGCTCGTGAGCTAAATATATCGCACTATTCCATTCGGCAAATATTGAAAAATGAGCTCGGGGTAAAGCCATTGAAATTCCAAAAAGTGTAAGAACTTACACGGTAACGGAAAAAAATAGACTCAAAAGAGCTGCTTTGCTTGGCCCAAAAGTGGTGAACTGCCGAATATGGCTTTCTCCGATGAGAAAACATTCGTTGTCCAGCAGTTTGTAATCAAACAAAATGATCGTGTTTACTTGCCATAGAGGCCAGCTGAAAATGTGCACCTTCGGTTGGCCACCAGAACTCAAGCACCGGCCATGGTGATCGTGTGGACCGTAATAACAGCCGGTGATCGCTTTCCGCTCGTAATCATCGACCGTGGCATCAGAATTAATACCGAATATTATCGCGTAAATATTCTGGAGGGGGTATTAAAGTCTTGGACACGCAAACATTTTGGCAGCAGATCTTGGACATTCCAACAGGACTTAGCACCATCGCACTCAGCACGCGCCACCCAAGAATGGTTACAAAATGAGGTTCCCCGCTTAATTTCCAGCGCATAATGACCACCAAAATCTTCGGATACAAATGCGTTGTACTGCTGTGTCTGGAGTATTTTGGAAAGCAAGGTTGGCACAAAAAAATACCACTGTGTCGATCACCTCAAGCAAACGCTTCGCCGGGAATGGACCAAAATACCGCAAAGTTTTCATTTAATAAAATTAACAAGTTAAAAATACGTAATTTGAAATAATCTCGGTGAATAATGACATTAAAATCATCAAAATACAGAATATTGGGGGTGTCGTTATATGGGGGCTATACGAAGACGTGGACTTGTATACGAAATTTCGTGCTGTAGGTTGTAGTATCTATTAAAGTCTTCTAATACCAAACTTGAAACAATTCCGGTTTATAATGTCGCTAAAATCAACAAAGTACTGAATATAGAGGGGCTAAACGAAGACGTGGACCTGCACAGACAAATTTCTGTCTTAGGCTGTAGCATCAATTTCGAACCTTAAATACCAAATTTGAAACAATCCCGGTGAATAATGTCGCTAAAATCATTAAAATACCGAATATCGGGAGATATCGTTTTATGAGGGCTATATGCAAATGTGGACCTACATGGCCCATTTACGAACCTTACCTACCTACTGGAAAAATAAACATGTGTGCAAAATTTTAGCCTTCTATCTCAATTCGTTCGAAAGATAGCGTGATTACAACAGAGAGGCGGACACAGCTAAATCGACTTAGAATTTTACGCTGAACAAGAATATTTATACTTTGTAGGGTCTGACATGAGTATTTCGAGGAGTTACAAACGGAATGACAAAGTTAATATACCCTCTATAGTATGGTGGGGGTATAAAAAAAATGTAAAAATTATGGAGTGTGACTTTGTTGCAGTTTTTTTATCTCACCCTGTAGATATAAATGTTACATTTCCCGAAAACTCGTATATTTTCTTGATACTGCATTATAATTCTTCTTGGAGAAAACCCTCTGGATTTTGTAAGACTTTGAATGATACATTCGTAATCTTTATCTTGATTTTTTCGTGCCTCTGAATTTTTTCTTCACCTGTTGCCACAGTTACAAATTATGCCATTTAAATAGCCATATTAAAAACGGGAGCAACGAAGATAAATGTGTCAATATATTTCCAGAGAATGAATAGAAAATTAATACTTGACTTTTGAGCAACAACAGCAGCACATTTTCAACATTAAAAAGGAGAAAATAGATGGAAATTCTTTCACATTTTTCAGAACAAACTTTTGCCACTTCATCATAAAACAGAGACAACAAATGGTAACATTTCCTAGATTTGTAACACAATTGAAGTTCGAAACAAACTCATCACAACAGCATTGACAATTCATCGCACGCATATGTCGAGCATGAAATTGATGATGAATTCAAGTAATTAATTCTCATTCGTGGAATGCGTCGAATACAAAGGCACACACACCCTCAAACATCTTTTGATACTGTTTTAGCTACTCGGTATCGGGACAAAAATATCCTCACAACTGTCTGTTTGTTCAACTAACACATCTTGTGTGGCGGATAACAAAGCTCAACACATTTGATGAACTGAATTCATTGTTGAGGCGAGCATTAAACCTTGTGCCTATGTTTGTGTGTGACTGATGCATACTTGGCAGTCACGGAACGCCTCCTTACGTGAGCAATTTAGCCGATGCAAACGCTTATTTTTTCACTTTTCTGCGGCGTCGTTTCAACGTTGACAGTACCGCCCCGCAAGGCGTCAATGATTGTTACGGCCTGTGATTTTGCTCGATGTTCAAAGTGTGTATGTGTGTGTGTGTCAGAGTATTAAGCGGATATGTACTGTGTGGCGTTGTAGCAATGTGTGTATGTATTGGTGTTTACCGGAAGTGAAAGTATTTTACTGTTGATTATTGTTGATAAACACAACATTACTGACATATTTAAATATCGCAGTGCAGGGATTTAAATGATTACAACGCACACGGAATATTTAATCAGGTGGCCAAGGTGGGGAAGCTTTTTTTGACGTATATATACAGGTGAATTAATATAAAGTGACATTTAATTCCCATTTTCGCATAGGCTTAGATTTATGAGAAGTTTTAATAAAATAATCTTACAAAAAAATTTATGTTTCGGATTAATAAAAAATGGATTATTTAATGGCAATTTCATGAAATTTAAATTTAATGTAAACTAGAAACTCCTTCAAAACTTAAAATAGAAAAAAATCCTAATTTGATATGGCAGCCAAATATGATACAGCCGGAACCAGCCGATTGGCAACCTATTCAGGTTGTTCCATACTTAATACTTAATACAGGGTGAGATTAAAAAACTGGAACATAGTCTGCTTTTTCTGAATTAAAACAAAAAACTTCGGAAATAGCATCAAATTTTAGAATACGGTTAGATTTGTTCGAATTGGTCACCTTTGGCACGAATTATGTTCTTCAAACGGCCAATGAAACCGTCACACGCTGCCCGAATGTTGCTCTGCGGCATTTTGGTCCATTCCCGGCGAAGCGCTTGCTTATACTTTGGTATATTTTACTTTGGTATATTTTGGTATATTTTTAGTGCCAACCTTTCTTTCCAAAATACTCCAGAAACAATAGTCCAACGGATTGGTATCCGGTGATTTTAGTGGCCATTGTGCGCAGGAAATGAAGCGAGGAACCTCATTTTGTAACCATAATTGGGTGGCGCGTGGTGAGTGCAATGGTGCTTTTTCCTGCTGGAATGTTCAAAGTCAGCGGGCAAGAAGTTTGCGTGCCTAAGGCTTTAATACACCCGACAGAATATTTTAGCGATAATATTCGGTATTTATTCTGATGCCACGGTCGATTAATACTAGCGGAGGGCAACCATCGGCTGTTATGGCGGCCCACACCATCACCATGGCAAGCGCTTGAGTTCTGGTGGCCAATCGAAGGTGAACATTTTCAGCTGACCTCTTTGGCAAGAAAAGACGATCATTTTGTTTGTTTACAAACTGCTGGACAATGAATGTTTTCTCATCGGAGAGAACCAAATTTGGCAGTTCACCACTTTCGACCAAGCGAAACAATTCTTTACCTCTTCTGAATCTATTATCTTTCTGTTCTCTTGCTCTTTAGACCCTACAAAACATAGTGGTAAGAAGGAAACGAGATAGACCCATAGTTTCTTTTGATGATCAGCATAGAATCACATTTTGAGTCGATTTCCATGTTTTTTTTTTTTTTTTTTTTTTTTTTTTTTTTTTTTTTTTTTTTGTAAACAGGTCGCATTTATTATTCCATTGAGATGAAATTTTCTAAATAACATTTGTTTGGCTCAAGGACGAACCCTATTGAAATTGGTGAAAATCCGTCTAAATTTAGATATAGCTCCCACACATATTTTCATCCGATTTTAGGTTTCTTGTGCACCAAATGGCTAATGGTGTTAATTTTACTGCATCCGACCGAATTCAGCCTACAAGCATGTGCTCCAAATTTGGTTAGCTATAACTCCTATATATATGTTTCATCCGATTTTGGTGTTTAAGTCCCTTACATTCGTTATATTCACTCCACAAGACTGATATTGAGCACCAGATATCAGATACAGCTAGCAATTCATAGATCGAATTGTGTCAAGACCGGTTTAGATTTGGATATAGCTCCCATATATATCTTCATCTGATTTTAGGTTTCTTGTGCACCAAATGGCTAATTTCAGCCCTTTCATTCAAGTAGTTAATACTTAAAAATTGGTGAAAATCGCTTCAGATATAGCTATAGCTCCCATATATATATTTCATCCGATTTTAGTGTTTAAGTCCCTCACATTCGCAATATTCACCACATAAAAATTATATTTGGTACCAGATATTAGATTCAGCCTAGCAATACATGATTCAAATTTTATCAAGATCGGATCAGATTTGGATATAGCTTCCCTACATATCTTCGTCCGATTTTAGGTTTTTGTGCACCAAATGGCTAATATGAGTCCAAATAGATTTTCGAACTTCAACCGAATTTAGCATATTTGCTCCCATATATATGTTTCATCCGATTTGGCGTTTAAGTCTCCATCTTTCGGAATATGCACTCTACCATAATCATATTTTGTAAAATATATCTCATAGAGCTTAGAAATGCCCAATATAAACCGTTATTTTACGAGAGCTGTACTTAATATGCATAGTGGCATAGTCGGCCCCGCCCGACTTTTGAGCTTTCCTTACTGGTTTTTGAATTTCAATGGCTTTACCCCGAGCTCATTTTTCAATATTTGCCGAATGGAATATTGCGATATGTTCAGCTCACGAGCCATTTTTCGGGCACTGCGACATGGGTTTCGATCGAGTCGCTTCTTTACTTTTCGAACCATGCTTTCTGCTGATGTTGTTGTTTTCTTCCGCCCACTTCTTTAACGTCGGGCTACGCTACCGAGACACCAAAAATTAATTCACATTTTAATGCTGGAGTGCTCTAACTATTGCTACTTGTGGTTTTCCAGTTAAATAAAACGAATTCAATCACGAATAACTTCTTTTCTGGAAAATTCTCACCAAAATGCTTTTGTACGCTTATAAACAATATAATGAGCTGTCACTGGAATAATTTTAACAGCTGTCGGACCAGTGGCTTAGAAATAGCAGCAGTCTGAAGTTGATTGCAGTTTTTTCATCTCACCCTTTATAGATTTTCTATTCCTTAACTATTGTGGTAGCCAAGTTCAACCCACATAATAAGAATTTAACCCATTCCTCATAGCCTTAAGGCGATTTCTTTATACCAGTCTTTATTATATTGAGATTATCTTCTTTTCCCGATTTTCCTATTTTGCATTTTTTGCGATTTAAGTTTTTATTTTCATTCAAAACAAGATCCACTTCTCTTAAATTACCCAAAGTATCGGTGCCTGAATTAACTCGCAATTAAAGCCAACTTCACCGTTTCCGAAAACAAAAGCAATTTTGCTTTACTACATTTCGAATTCACAACGGCCAATTTGAATATGTGCAGATTTAAGACATGATGTGTCACAGGATCCAGAAATGAAATGTAAATTAGACTGAAAGTTGAGGTAAACAACAACCAACAATGTGTGTGCATTTGTATTTGTGTTAGTGTGTGTGTGCGGATGGTTGGTTGGTAGAGGAATTTAAAACTTGATGCTGCTTTATGCAGTCTATAGGTACATACATACATAGCTATACAAATATACATACATATTTATGTTGGTGTGTTCCTACACACTCACTCACATTCTCTAATGTTCTTAAAGCCTCAATGTGTCCTGTTTTGAATTTTCGAAAAAATATCGAGTCGGCCCACCTCAAAGGTGCATTGGTAATGTTTAACAAATGCCAGAGCGTTGCTATGGTGTGAGTGTGTGTGTATGTGAGCGTATGTGGAAAATGGCAGATGCTTATTCCAGCCACTTTCGATTTTTAGCTTATTGTTGTTTTGGTGTTAGCATTCGTTGTTGGCATTCCGCAGTAAATAAGCCTATTTTGTACACAACAGGCTCATGTGGGAGTTGTTTAGGCAGCAAAAAAGCTGTGTGTTTGGGTGTGCGTGTGTATGTTTACCCGGGCCTGTGTACCTTCAATACACAAGCAATTTATGTCATGGTTGACTGAATGCAAACGTGCATTACACTGATGTGGACTGAATGAACAAATTATTGAATGACTCACAGTGAACTGGGTTGAAATGAATTTGAAAAAAAAAAATAAATAAATTACTAAAAAAGGCATTTAATTTGGACGTTTATTTACCAAAATAAACTAGAAATAATATTTTATGACCTATGTTCTAATAAACTAGTTTCAATATTTGTGAAATGGTACTAAATTTAATATTCATTTTTTTTAAACAAAATCATACAAATTATGAAAGCCATAAAAATGAGCACCATTTAATTTTTGCGAGAATTCAAACCATTGCCAAGTTTCCAATTGATTTTTGAAACACCTGCCACGCATTGAAACCCAATGTAAATGTTGCAGCACATAATTATCGTTTAGACTTTGCGATCCATATGGGATTTTCGTATAAAATATTTATGAATTATTTATATGATGTCAAATAAACGCACAATTTGAAAATATTAAATTATGAATCGGAATTATGGAATATGTCTTTGTTTGTGTGTAGGTCCTATATGATATGAAGACAATTAAGGATAAATTTGTTGCACATATTTTTGATTCTCCTCAAACATTGCCACATCTAACCTTTAGAAAGAAACAAAATCGCCATCGAAATTTTATAGAGACATTAAAATGCTACTCTCATCGCATAGGTCAAAAATGGAGATTAATTCAGGGAAGCATTATATCGCTTTGAAATTCTACTCAGACATTTATATTACCCGTAGTATATTTATAATTTAAAAGTAAAAAATACACAATTTTCTGACGAGCCTAACTTTTTTACCCTTCCACCCTTGAATTAAGCAATCATTATTTCCAAAGCACTTTTATATAAAAGTATCTGAATTTAAACGTGTTGAAACAATTTCGTGGGTAAATGTGACTGGGACTATCAAAATACCGAATATCGGTGGATTTTAGACAAATCCGTGAAAAAATTTGGCAAAAATGTAGGAGCTTTACCAAGACGTGGACCTATACTTACAATGTTTCGTCACACGAGCTAAAATTCATTACCAATTACGAACTACAATTACCTGTTTCTGGACATATCCCTTAAATAATGTGGCAAAAATCAAGACACCGAATATCGGGGGACACTATTTCCAGGGGGCTGTACCAAAACGTGAACATATACATACAATGTTTCGCCATATGAACAAGAACCCATTATGACCCAATTTTTAGACAAATCTGCGAAAAAATGTGGCGAACATCATTCAAATATCCAAACTTTTCAAAAAGTAGTAAAGTAGGTGAGGTCGTTGTATGAGGAGCATAATAAAACGGAACCTATATAGACAATTTTATAGTTATAGGATTGTCATCTATCATATATTTTAAAATTTCGTGGATAAATGAGACTAGGATTATCAAAATAGCGAATATCGGTGGGTATCGTTTTATCTGCGCTAGCGCTATAGGAAAACGTAGACATAAATATTCTATGTTTCACCACAGGAGCTAGAACCCACTATGAACAACAAATTCCAATTTTTATAAAAATCAGTGACCGACATATCTCAATTTCAATATATCTCATCCTAGACACAATACAAATTGTTCTCTTAAATTTTGGCGCCCAGGTCAAATAATGTGGTCTGTATCGTGATTTAAACAGATGGACAGACAGATGGATGGAACATTTAGGGATGTTACAAACAAAATGATGGATGTTACAAAAAATGTATTATACCCTCCTTTCAAAGGTGGAGGGCATAAAAATAAATTGGGAATTTATGTTAAGTAGATCATACCAAATATGAAACAAATAACCTTGCTGTATAGTGCATGATATGACTTCGATAAGGATTATATAAAAAACAAGTACGCAAAGGCTATAGTCGTGCGGGGCCGACCATGTGATACCCTACAACACTACAATATGTTAGAAGCCTTCTTATGTCCAAATCCATTTTGCAAGATTCAGTTTTCTAAATTATGTCATTCATTACAATTAGTTTCAGGAATTTGTTTTTCCGTTTTTGGTTCATTTGAACCCTTAATTCATTTGAACCGATCATCTCCAAAAGCAAGAGGCCCCTCTATATCTCTCAATTTTGACTCATCTATATGAGTTGCTTGTCTACGATATTTGGCTATATTCGTCAACGAAATCTGCATTTGAATTTCGCCTGTAAGTGA
The DNA here is from genome assembly GCF_030504385.1 of Musca domestica. NCBI lineage: Eukaryota > Metazoa > Arthropoda > Insecta > Diptera > Muscidae > Musca > Musca domestica. Next base: position 4,710,896 of record NW_026712238.1, on the reverse strand, counting down.
TTTTCAGCGTATCAGTAGAAGGGAACTGTTGGTATTTCTTTTTTCATGCCAAAGTACTGGTCCATTCTACCCAGAGTCCTAAACTCTAACTTCATGCGAGATTTTACGTGTCCTTTGATTTCTATTTGTGACCTTTATAACGGCTAGAACATTGTTAGTTGTTGGTCCATTTCAACCCCTAAATATATTGCGAACATCTTCGGAAACAATAGTTCTAACCCTACACTTATGCAAAATTTTCGTGAGGATCGGACGATAATTGCAACCTTTATGTAATAACAGCAACCTGTGTTTTAAGGTTTTATTTTTTTTTTAGATTTTATTCTTCTATGCCAAGAGGGCATTCTGAATTGACAAAATTTGTCAAAATCGGTCCAGCCATTCTTGAGATATAACCATTCTAGCTAACATCCCCTTCCTTTGTATATATAAATTGTATATATTTCGCTATATATATCCGATATATTTACTATCGGCAATTATTTAACGGTCAGAATTGACCTCTTCGTCTATTTGTGATTCCGTCGGGATTAAAAATATTAGCGGTTTAATGGAAAATTTTACTTTTATTTAACACAAATGTTATGGTATATTTCACCCACTAAATATTGCCCGATCACCATCAAAATTGGAAGGTTTTTGTCCAGCCCTAAGCTCTAGCTCCATGCTAACTGCCGAGGTGATACATAATTTTTGGCCCCCAAGCTTACAATACCCCCAACACATAGGGTTGTAGCTACAATCATCAAAATAACGAATATCGGGAGGTGCATGGTATATGGGGGATATACGATATGATACAGTCAATCCTTTTCCAGGGGGTAAAGTACTCGGAAGGGCCTCTTTGTGTAGAATTTCTGACAATTCCATTGAAATATGTGCTAAAATCCGAATACCGAATACTGGAAGGTACCGAGACATGGGGACCGTACGATATCGTGGACCAATATAGCCAATATTCGAACTTGACCTGCCATATCGCAATATTCCATGCAGCAAATATTAAAAAGTGAGCTCGGGCTAAAGCCATTGAAACTCCAAAAAGTGCAAGAACTTACACCGCAACAGAAAGAAATTAGACTAAAAAGAGCTAAAGAGTTGCTTCGCTTGGCCGAAAGTTGTGTACTGCCGATGGTCGCTCTCCTCTCGTATTTATCGACCGTGGCATCAGAATAAATGCCGAATATTATAGCGAAAATATTCTGGAGGGTGTATTAAACCATTGGGCACGCAAATATTTTGGCCGCAGACCTTGGACATTCCAACAGGGCTCGCACTTAGCACGCGCCACCCAAGAATGGTTACAAACTGAGGTTCCTCGCTTGATTTCCAGCCCACAATGGCCACCAAAATCTCCGGATACTAATCTGTTGGACTATTGTGCCTGGAGTATTTTGAAAAGCATTTGCCGTTTGAAGACTATAATTCGTGCCAAAGGTGGCCAATTCCAACAAATCTAAACTTGTTCTTAAATATGATGCTATTTCCGAAATGTTTTACTTTCATTCAATAAAATTTAAAAATTATGGCGTTTGACTTTGTTGCAGTTTTTTTTATCTCACCCTGTATATATTAATTTTAACCGATTCTCCCCAATTTCAATAGGATTGGTCCTTGGACCAAACAAATATTGTTCGGAAATCGGATAATATATGCGACCTGCATTTTGTTCACAAAAGAATATGGATGGATGGATGGACAGACTGACTGACATACATAAATCGACTCAGAAAGTGATTCTATGAAGATACTCAAAAGCAACTATGATTCTATCTCTCTTCCTTCTCCATGTTGCAGCCTTACCACTATGTGGCGTAGGGTATAAAAAATCTTAAAGGAGATGAATACTTTTTTTATCTAGAAATAAATTATTTCTAAATTTGAAACGTATGCTGCGTTAATTCATTGGTCTACCAACAAAAAACGCTTTATTACATTTTTTTCAATTATATTATTTTGTCGTTTGAGATTTTATTGAGAACTGTATTTCTCCCTAGGAAACGTCTGACAATTTACATATAAATACCAAGATATTTGTGTTGGAATGTCGACAGACATAGCCTATCAGTATGTGAAGGCAAAATTCCTGTGAATGTCATGGTACATTCTCACAGGAAGCGGAAACCAAAGAACAAAGCCATTGTCATAAGAACAACACATATCACTCGCTGCGAAGAGGTCGTCTATAGGCGCTCACACACACACTCACTCGCTTATTTACAGACGTCTATATTGCCTTGTGCAAAAATAAAATCAACTGTCACTCAGGTTTAAGGGATTGAAATACAGTTGCCCTTGGTGTTGTTGGATGTTTGCATTTTATTTTCATTTTATTTTAGCCTTTTTAGTAGATCCGACAAAAACATTTTAGAAAAAATGAATGGAAAATAAACTGTAGACACATTTACACAGATGACAACAGACTTAAATCATTTGCATTTTAATGGGAATTGGAGACGTTAGCAGAGGTAGGTGTAAACCAAGTGACACTACTAAACGAGACAACTAAACTGCGCTTGTATGCGGGTAATGTGGATAGATAACCCAGTTTCAAGGACAAGTTATTCTTCCTAAAAAACATAAGAGTTATTTCACGTCGCTGTCGTTGTTGTTGTTGTGTGTATTTTGCATAACTTTTTGTGAATTTGTATTATTTAGCCACCATCATCATACGGTTGTTGTTGTTGTTTGGAAATTGTTGTTATAAACTCAATCCAGCATATGGGTCTTTAACATATAATCTGTGGGTTTAAGTGTGTCTCTTCGTTTTGCATTTTAAAATATTTTCGTTCGAAGGTATGAAGTTAGATTGCCACAATGATGTATACGCCATTAATTGTTGATGAAGTGCTGGTGGTTTTAGTCGGTGGAAACTTTTATAGAACTTTCAATACCCTCCACCGTGGGTAAAGAAAATAATTATAAATAAAAATATCTAGATCCTATATTCCAACTTGTTCTCCTTTATAAACTGTAAATAGCAGTGAGATTGGTTGGAGACTGCAGGTTAAGTTTTCAAAATACGATAAAGTGGGTGCATACGGGATATATGGGCGCAAAACCTAAAACATGTACATTTTTTACCACTATTATCGTTATCTTTGCGAATCTAAAATATCAAAATTAAAGAGTTTCATGAAAAATGTGGGCAAAAACATAAGAATACCGAAAATCGGGAAGGACCTCTTTATTAGGTCTATAGAAAATTTGGACTAATGCAGGTAATTTTCCATCACCAGCGGTAAATTATATTACAAAATTATACACTCAGAATGTGAAACTAATCTGTTAGAAAATGTGGCTTCATTTGTTAAAATGCCAAATATGCCGAGGGACTGTAAGGAATAGTGGAAATATATAGACAATGTTCAGGTACCATAAGTAGACCCGATAATGAACTTTAAATACCGAATATGGAACAAATTGGTTGGAAAATGTGTCATTAAATGGTGGAAATACTAAATATAGTGAGGTAATATGGGAGCTTCACGATATCGAGGAACAATACAGGTTGAGATGAAAAAACTGCAACCAACTTCAGACTGCTGTCATTTCTAAGCCACTCGTCCAACAGCTGTTAAAATTATTCCAGTGACAGCTTATTATATTCTTTCCAACCGTACAAAGCATTTTGGTGAGAGTTTTCCAGAAAAAGAAGTTATTCGTGATGAAATTCAAGCGTGATAGTGTGATTTCTTTATATTTGGCTGGAAAACCACAAGTTGCAATCGTTAGAGCACTCCAGCATTTAAATGTGAATAAATCGTTTGTGTCTCGTACTATCGCTCGTTACCGTGATACTGGTGACCTAGCTCGACGTCAAGGAAGTGGGCGGAAGAAAACAGCAATAAAGCAGCGACGTGATCGAAATCCGCGTCGCAGAGGCCGAAAAATGGCTCGTGAGCTGAGCGTATTGGAATATTAAATTTGGCAAGTATTGAAAAATGGTCTCAGGTTAAAGCCATTGAAATTCTAAAAAATGCAAAAACTTACACCCCAACATAAATAAAATACTAGACCCAAAAGAGCTAAAGAGTTGCTTCGCTTGGCCGAAAGTTGTAAACTGCCGAATTTGGTTTTCTCCGATGAGAAAAAATTCGTTGTCCAGCAGTTTGAAATAAAAGCGAAAATAATTTGGAGGGTGTATTAAAGCCTTGGCCACGCAAACATTGTGGACGTAGACGTTGGACATTTCAGCAGGACTTAGCACTATCGCACTCAGCACGCTGCACCCAAGAATTGTTACAAAATGAGGTACCTCGATTCATTTCCAGCGCACAATGGCCACCTAAATCTCCGCATACCAATCCGTTGGACTATTGTGTCTGGAGTATTTTGGAAAGCAAGGTTGGTACTAAAAAAAATACCAAATAGTCGATCACCTCAAGCAAGCGCTTCGCCGGGAATGAGCGAAAATACCGCAGAGCAACATTCTGACAGTGTGTGACGGTTTCATTGGCCGGTTGAAGGCCATAATTCATGCCAGAGGTGAACAATTCGAACAAATGTAAACTTATTCTCAAATTTGATGCTATTTCCGACATTTTTTGCTTTCATTGAATAAAATTTAAAAAAATGTAAAAATTATGGCGTTTGACTTTGTTGCAGTTTTTTATCTCACCCTGTATATCGGAATGTTATTAAACCATCTTCCAAATTGTTTGCCCTATTCGAATAAAGATACCTTGCGATTCGGACATTTAACGTCTTCGGCAATATTATTGATAACAATACAATGATTATTTTGATCGACAAATTTAACCCTCAAACAAGTCACCCAAGCGATGTTTTTGGGCTCTTTCACCCTCCACCATGTATATTGTGGAGGGATGATTAATTTTGTAATTTCCTTTGTAACTCATTGAAGAATAATTTTAGGCCCAGTATGTAGTATACATTCTTGATCAGTGTTAACTTCTAAATTGATTTGTCCATGCCCATCCTTCCAATTTTCTAAATAACACACAATTTTTTGTCATAAGGTCCTACAAAAAAATATATTTAGTAAGCCTTTAATTTTTGGCCAGAAAGAAAAAAAGTCCTTTGACGAATTTTCTTAAAAATCGAAAATTTCTTCAGGTTCTTGAAGAAATGTTTTTTAAATGTTCTCAACTTTTATCAAAAGGTCTTGATATATTTTTTTAATTCCACGATTTTTGTGTTTGTGGTCCTTGAAAAAAAATTTAATAAAAATTCACGATTTTCGGGTGGGAGGTCCTTGAAAATATGGCCAAAAAATGTCTTGAGAAATCAACATGTTTAAGTTAAGATATCGCTCATAATTTTTATCGTCCTTAAAATATCCTCGACTTTTCTCAAGAGGCTTTTACAACATTTTCTTTAAAAGTCCACGATTTTTGATCAGCAGATCCCTGAAAAAAATTCTAAATAATTCCAGATTTTTATTCAAAAATTTATTGAAATAAATTCATAAGAATTCCACGACTTTTGGTCAATTGACAATTTGTTTTAAATCTCCTCAACTTTTCTTAAGAAGCCTTGAAAACATTACTTAAAAAATGCAAGGGGTTTGATCAGGATGTCCGTGAGAAATATTCTTTTTTTTATTTTTCTTTGTTCATTATAATTTTCTCTTCTATCGCATTTTTTTCTTTCTTTGGAAATATTCTTTTCAATAGTTGTACAAACTGCTTGTGAGACGAAACATCTTCGTTGAGATGAACGGAATGCCTTCGTATGCAGTACTATTTTAATTTGTCTACAAATTAAACCATTTAACTTAGACGCTATCACAGAACTTATTTAATAATTAAGTAAACAAACCTACGGTTGACAGTAATTGCTTGGCGGCAAACGACATGGAAAATAAGAAATTTATGCAATTTTTTTTTATCCAACATCCGCATTTTAGTTTTGCTCGTTTAGAGAGAAAGGTGTTTTGTGAAGTTGCAGCTGCAATAAAACGAAGAAATGTCACACTTTTAGAATTTTATTAACTGCACAGTGAAAGGAATTTGTTTTTTTAGAACTCAGAAATAATGAACAAGTTCTGAAATGAATACATTTCTCAAAAGAAAAAAAAAAAAAACGCTTTGCATATGTAATAGAGCTCCCAACAAAAAAAAATATATTGAGAATTTTTGTGAAGTAGAAAATACCAACTATGAAACTTCTTTGAATGCGTATCACGGCTTTAGAGCAGTTATAATTTGGTTTCAGAGGGAACTAACATATGGGAGGTATTTCCAATTCTGAATCGGGTTTCACCAAATAAAATTAATATAGGGTGCATAATATCATTTTGGAAAGGGTTGTATTAAAAAATATTTCGGATCCGAGTTCCACCAAATGACAAAAAAATGCTTTTAAACAGATCTTGACAAAATTTTGATTCACTTATTTGAGTGCTGTATCTGGTACCAAAGATCATTGTTTTGGAATGTATATTACGCGTGTGAGACACTTTGAATCCCAAATGGGATAAAACATTTACATGGGACCTATAGCTATATCTAAACCGAATTACACCAAATTTTAAGTACTGATTTCTAGGATGAATTCAGTCGTAATTGGCAAAATTCAATCCATTTGGGTTGATATAAGTCATTTGGTACACAATAAACTTGATATCGTATAAAGATATATATGGGAGCTATATCCTAATTTGAACCGATATCCATAAAATTTGACAGAAGTATGCTCGAGCAGTATCTGATGTCCAGTAACAAATATCATTCTTGTGGAGCGCATATTACGCATGTGAGGGACTTAACCACCAAATCTGATGAAACATACATATTGGGGCTATAGCTATATCTGAACCGAGTTTCACCAAATTTGATGTATTTGCTTATAGACTGATGTCGCAAAATTCAGGTCATTAGGACTTTTATTGGCCATTTGGTGCACAATAAACCCGAAATCGGTTGAAGATATATGGCAGCTATATCTAAATCTGTATTTTGTTCACAAGAATACATGGACAAATGGAAGGAAAGACGGACTGACATGCATAAACCGACTCAGAAAGTGGTTCTATGAAGATCATCAAAACTAACTACAGGTCTATCTCGTTTTCTTCTCCCTGTTACAAATAAATGCACAAAGACATAATCCCCTTACTAGTGGTAGTGTGGTGTAGGGTATAAAAATACTTTAAGTTCGGGCTGATCATTTTAATTCCCCAACCACCGTGCTTATCAAAGTAAAATGAAATAATGAAAAGAGTAGAACTTAACTTAGAATATCAATCCGTTTTAATTAATATAAAAAATAAACCGAATAGCGACACCCAGAGTTGTTTCGATCTAGTTCATAATTTAGTACACCAGGTTCTTAACGTATGAGTGATTACAAAATTTTCACATCACTCATACGCAGAGTTTTCATACAAACGACCGGAGTCCACGGAACTAGATACAGATACGGATACAGATACGGAGATACGGACGAACGTCCGATCAAACTAGATTGACACAGCTCAAGTTGAGGTTATATACAGGGTGAGATAAAAAAACAGCAAAAATGTCAAACGCCATAATTTTTAATTTTTTTTTTAATTCTATTGAATGAAAGCAAAAATGACGGAAATAAGTTTAGATTTGCTCGAATTGGTCAACTTTGGCACGAATTATGCCCTTCGAACGGCCAATGAAACCGTCACACGATGCCCGAATGTTGCCCTGCGGTATTTTGGCGTATTTTCGGCGAAGCGCTTGCTTGACACAATAGTCCAACGGATTGGTGTCCGAAGATTTTGGTGGCCATTGTGTGCTGGAAATGATGCGAGAAACCTTATTTTGTTACCATTCTTGATTGGGGCGTGCTGTGCGAAGTACGAAGGTGCTAAATGTTTGCATGCCCAATGCATTTATTCTGATACCACGGTTGACTAATACGAGCGGAGAGCAACCGGTCCATACCATCACCATGGCCGGCGCTTGAGTTCTTAATGTATAGAGCAACTGCAAAATCAGTTGAATTTTCTGGTCCACTTCAACCCCTAAATATTTTGCAACACCACCGCCATTTTCAATTTCGTGAGTATCGGACCATAATTGCGACCTGTAGCTTTATTACAAATTAACATGGACATAGCTTGATCGATTCAGCTCGGCGAGATAGGAACATTCATATAAAGGTTACATGATTTTTGGCTTAATCAAACATATAGAACCCCCATTACATAGTGTTGTAGGATATAAAAACAAATTCTAAACATAAGCCAAAGGAAATGCATCCCAAATTTTCGTCAATTTAAAGACTGATCTTTCCGCTGTCAAAGTAGCGGACACTTTCTTCTTTTCTTTCTATCCTTTTCCACCTCTACACACTGTGCTCGATTTTTTTACCAACATTTTTTTGTATTTCTTTATTATTTCATTTGTTTTCCATCAGAAACTTGGAGTCTGTGTGAGAACCTCTTTAATAAGTTTCTTATTCGCTCTTCTAGCTGGCGTTGTGTCGCCAACTAAGCTTTCGTTGCAACACTTGGCATTCTTCTTCTGTTGCTATGACTAGAATTTTATGATGTCTGATATTTCTCAGCTCTGTTATGTGGTCGGTTCTTCTGTTTGACCCTGTCAATAGTGAGTTCATGCGTCCGACTCTGACCCTCCTCTCCCCCAACCATAATTGCCATCAGCCCACAGAAGCCGTCGTTACCTATAAACCACCGGGAGAGCTTTGCTGATGCTGTGCATTTTCTAAAATTATATGATTTTAATTAATTGCGGGTATTCTAATTGAATGTTTTTCAGGCGAGTGATGCGTTTGCATGAATACATTTTACATTGAAGTGTGTATTTCTATAAATGCAACATGTAGCATTGTGTGGATAGATGGATCGATGGATGGGTATTCAATTGTTATATGTATTTGAGGTAGGAGAGGCCGGGGTATTTATGATATGAAATCGATTTTATGCCGACGCAATGATGTATGATGATGTGTACTTAACATGATTGTCTGCATGAATGTTTGGTATGTCTCATGGTGTGTGTGTGTGATACATTTTATGTACATACATATATTTATTTGTCTGACAGTCTGCCCCTCCCTGTGGGGGGTGGTGTCTAACTATCTGCATTATCATCGTACACACTCAACATGGGTTGTACGTGTTTATGGAAATGTTACTAATTACATTGTTATTAGACCAAATAGCATTAGTTATGTCCTTACTATATATGAAGGCACAATGGTCTGTGGATTTCAATTAGAATAGCTTAAGTCGATTTATACCTTTTGGAAATTAATTTAAAAAAATAAATTAAAACAAGTAAAAAAGCTGTAAGTTCGACCGGGCCGAACTTTGAACACCCTCCGCCATTTGGATCGAATTTGGCAATTCTCAAAAACAATAAAATCCGTTAAAAATTCTGTTAAAATCTTAGAAAGGCCGAATGTTGCTGTTATATTAGGGTCAATGCGATGACATGGACCTGCATAGGTAACATTTGTCATAATCCATTACAAAATTCAAATGCGAAACTTAGAAAAAAACAAGTAAGCAAAGGCTACAGTCGAGCGGGGCCGACCGTTGAATACCCTACAACACTATAATAAACGATACAGATTATATAGGCGAGATACTCGAAAGAATTCCACAAGATATTGTAAATAATAATAAAGGAAAACCATCAGGTTTCGTTCTCTAATTTTTGAATAATAGCAACTTAAACTAATTTGCTCTAGATCTGGAACCAATATTTCCCAAAGACCTATAATCTCTCAGAAGTGGCAAAAGATTAACATTTATTATTGGTTTTTGAAACGCATCTATATGAGATACAGACATTTGACTATATTCTTCAATGAAATAGTCAGAAGTGCGTCTTTCCTGTATTTGTGAATTCTTCAAAAAGTCACTGGAATGGTCATTTTCGTATTTTGTCTACAAAAGTTGGCAAACTATTTCACACATTGAATATTTTTGGATGGCCATTCAAAACTGCTTGGCTTTTGCAATGCCCGGTAACCCCCATTCAAATGTGCGTGAGGATCGGTCAATAATTACAAACTGCAGACAATTTTGCAGTTTTTTTAGTCCATTTCAACCCCTAAATATATGGCGATCATCTTCAAAAAGAGAAGGCTTCTATTGTGACCCTCATCTGATCCCCATGCTAAATTTCGTTAGGATGGGGCCATAAATGCGATCTGTATATGATATCCTGATATCCTAACTACTTAGTTTTGTTAGGTGTAAAAATATTACCAAATGTTTAATTCAAAATGAAATTATGCCAAAAATGTGACAAAATTGAAAAAAATATGAGAAAATTTTACAAAATCAATATTTTCATCTTGAGAGAGATATTTTTATGCGATTCTTTAGACGTTATTTCTTTCCTGCCAAGAGGCCATTTTGAATTAATGAGAACTGTCGAAATCATTTCAGCCGTTCTCGACATATAAGAGATCTTTCAAGGATATCTTCTTTGATAGACATATATATATCGCACATATTTTGCTATATATCCGTTTTGTTGGATGTTAACATCAATGTAAAGATCAGAAGTAACCTTGTCATGACTTTGTGATTTTGTCGGGATTTAAAATATTCGCGGTTTAATGAAAATTTTTGAATTTTTTCAAAGATATGGTCTATTTTACCCGCTAAATATTATCCGATGACCACCCAAATTGGTAGGCTTCTTCCCCGCCCTAAACTCTAGCTACATGCGAAGTTCCGCGTCGATTGGTCTATTATTGCGACCTGTATAGCTACTGGTCCTAATATTACGCGATCATCTCCAAAAGAAATAGGGTTCTATTCTGACCCTAGCCCCACCTCCATTCTAAATTTCGTGAAGATCGGGCCATAATTGCGACCTGTAGAGTGATTACAAATTAACATGGACAGACGGACAGACGGACGGACGGGCATACATAGCTAGATCGACTCAACTCGGCGAGATAGGAAGATCCATATATACTTTCCTATGTGGGAAATCAATATTTCGAGGTGTTACATAATTTTTGGCCCAATCAAACTTATAATACCCCCAACACATAGTGTTGTAGGGTATAAAAATCGGCGAATAGTGTACCTAAACTCATCAAAATACCGAATATCGGGAGGTATTGTTATATGGGGGCTATACGAAGACGTGGACCTGCACTAAAAATTTTCTGTCATATCCTGTAGTATCCATTTCGAACTTCAAATACGAAATTTGAAATAATTCCGGTTAATAATGGCGCTAAAATCAACAAAGTATCGTATATGGGAAGGTACCGTTATATGGGGGCCATTCGAAGACGTGAACCTGCACAGACAATTTTCTGTCTTAGGTAGTAGTATTCATTGCAAACTTCAAATACCAAATTTGAAACAATTCCGGTGAATGATGTCGCTAAAATCATCAAAATACCGGATATCGGGAGGTACCTTTATATGGGGGCTATACAAGGACGAGAACCTGCACTAACAATTTTCTGTTATAGGCTGTAGCATTCATTACGAACATCATTTACCAAATTTGAAAAAAATTACGGTTAATAAAGTCGCTAAAATCATAAAAATACCGAATATCGGAAGGTACCGTTATATGGGGGCTATACGAAGACGTGGACCTGCACAGACAATTTTCTGCCTTAGGCTGTAGTATTCATTGGGATCTTCATATACCAAACTTAAGACAATTCGGGTAAGTAATGTCGCTAAAATAATCAAAATACCGAAAATCGGGAGGTACAGTTATACCGGGGCCGTACGAAGACGTGGACCTGCACAGACAATTTTCTGTTGTAGTCTGTCGTATCCATTACCAACTTCAAATACCAAATTTGAAACAATTCCGGAGAATAATGTCGCTAAAATCATCAAAATAGCGAATATTGTGGGGTACGTTATATGGGGGCTATACGAAGACGTGAACCTGCAGAGATAATCTCCTGTCATAGGCTACAGCACCCATTACGAACATCAAATTCCAAATTTGAAAGAATTCTGATGAATATTGTCGCTAAAATAATCAAAATACCGAATATAGGGAGGTACCGTTATATGGGGGCTATACCATTTTCAATACCAAAAGTCCTGCAGGCAAAATATATATTTGAGTAAAATTTTATCAATCTACTTCAATTCGTTCGTGATTTCCACAGACGGACAGCCGGATAGAAGGACAGACAGACGGACATCTCTAAATCGACATACAATTTTATGCTGATCAAAAATATACATACTTTGTGGGGTCTAAAATGTATATTTCAAGCTGTTACAAACGGAATGACAAACCTAATATATCCTCCATACTATGGTGGAGGGTATAAAAACAACTAAATGTTGTCAGACATAAAAAACAAATCATATTTATATCGTTTTTTTTTTAAATTTAAATTTTCGACTTATACCATTTTCCCTGGGAACCACTGAATGATATTTCAGTGAAACAATATGGCAAACATATGAACCTGTTTGATATCGGTAAACAAGTGTGTGACCAATGTAATATGAACATCAGCAACATTTTAATATGTTTATTTTCAAAATTATATTGAACAACTAATACTAAATCATGCGAAAACATTTCGGTCTATTTGAATGAAAAGGGAACAATTTTATCGGTAAAATGTCAACAGCAACTGGTTTTATGACCCTTGCATAAAAATAGATTTGTGTACTTTGTTTAGTGCCACGAATGTAATTTTGGCTTTCCACGGAAGATCTTTAAATTATTGTCAGGCATGAAATCATGGATTTTGAGGCAGCTTTTTGGGGGAATGTAGGTAAAAATTTCACTTAATTTCTTCACTTCTAAACTATTCTTTATTTTATTATGGATATTTTAGCAAATTATATATCTATTAAACATCACAGCTGCGAAAGCATTTAAACTATATTATTTTTTCCCTTTTTTTATTATTTTTAATTTTTTGAGGAGTTCTTTTTCTTATCTTTTTTTTCAAAACATATTTGTATCATAAGCCATATAGCTACCAGGGGTGTATATAATTTGATATAATAATAATAATAATAATAATAATAATAATAATAATAATAATAATAATAATAATAATAATAATAATAATAATAATAATAATAATAATAATAATAATAATAATAATAATAATAATAATAATAATAATAATAATAATAATAATAATAATAATAATAATAATAACAATAATAATAATAATAATAATAATAATAATAATAATAATAATAATAATAATAATAATAATAATAATTATAATAATAATAATAATAATAATAATAATAATAATAATAATAATAATAATAATAATAATAATAATAATAATAATAATAATAATAATAATAATAATAATAATAATAATAATAATAATAATATAATAATAATAATAATAATAATAATAATAATAATAATAATAATAATAATAATAATAATAATAATAATAATAATAATAATAATAATAATAATAATAATAATAATAATAATAATAATAATAATAATAATAATAATAATAATAATAATTTGAAAACGTGCCTCATGGAAACAATTGTTTAAAACCCTATGTTTCTTTGAACGATATCCATTTCATCATTCAACTTCTTCTGGAACCTCTTCAAAAAAAGTCAAAATTACAAAAAAAATAATGTACCTCATTGAAAGATAAAATACTATCCGAATTTTTTTCAAACTTTGCAAAATACTTATACTTGTATCAGTGCTAGATCAGGTGTGGAAATGAATATAGGGAGGTACCTTTTTATATGGTTATACGACATCGGTACCTATTACGATTTTCAAATACTATCCATAACGAACTACAAATACGACATTTGAAACAATTTCGGTGAGTAAATCGCTAAAATCATCAAAATACCGAGTATGGGGAGGTATAGTTATATGGGTGCTATATCTCATTTTCAATACCAAAGTCATTTTTGTTAAGATGCTTCCCAAAATACCATTCATTGAAATATTCGAGCTTGATATTTCTACTCTTTCTTTTCGTGGTCACCGAAACCCATGATTCGAAACTAGTTACTGCTCCACCGACAGCTGTCGACGCCGTCGTCAAAAATACGGCTTTCAGCTGCTTGTGGGCTTAATTTAACCATTAGAGTGGTAGCATAAAATTTGAAAGTATAAATCCCACCTGCCGCAAGAGTAAACATTTTTTAAGCAGTATGATAAACTTAAGGTCCTTTATTTGATACTACTCTGTTCTTGCCTATCACTTGTTTGGTCCTTTCCCTTTGAGGGGAGGTACCAGAAAGAGTTGACCAATAGTGTGCATTTTCGCACCTGACCTCGATCTAAGTTTGACGATGTACCAAGTTTGGACCATATCGTATACTTCCTTCTTGCAAATGTCCTAAAACAGATTTCGTCAAAAGAGACCTAGGGTCTAAGACCAATATTTCGATGAGGCATGTTTTGGTTGTATAAAATGATGTATATTAACTGTAGCCAACCATGTGGTACAAAAAATTGTCGGAAAATATGGTACAATTATATGAGGGTATACTCGGTATACTAAAATTCGACACTTATAAATGTGATTTTCAATAGTGTTACTTTCCAAACTTCTGTCTTACATCCTAATTTGTATACCCTACAACACTATGTGTTAGGGGTATTATAACATTGATTGGGCCAAAAATTATATAACACCTAGAAATATTGGTTTCCCACATAGGAAAGTGTATATGGATCTTCCTATCTCGCCGAGCTGATCTAGCTATGTATGTCCGTCCGTCTGTCCATGTTAATTTGTAATCACTCTACGGGTCGCAATTATGGCCCGATCTTCACGAAATTTAGAATGAAGGTGGGGTAGGGACAAAATAGAATCCTATTGCTTTTGGAGGTGATCACATAAAAAAATTAAAAACTTAAAAATTTTCTGATTTTACAGTTGGTCTACAGGTCGCAATTATAGACTAATCGAAGCGGAAGTTAGCATGAGACTAGAGCAAATGGCTGGGCAAAAGCCTTCCAATTCTGATGGTCGTCGGGTAATATTTAGTTGGTGAAATAGACCATAATATTTGTGTTAAATAAAAGTCAAATTTTCCATTAAACCGCGAATATGTTTAATCCCGGCGAAATCACATATAAACGATCAGGTCAATTCTGACAGTTAAGTCGTAGACGCCTATAGTAAATATATCGGATATATATAGCTAGTAATGCAAAATGTATATATACAAAAAAGGGGGATGTTGGCTAGAATGCTTATATTTCAAGAATGACTGGACCATTTTAGAATTCAGAATGCCCTCTTGCTATAAAAAATAAAATCTAAAAAAAAATCGCATAAAACGATGCCAATAATGATGTTAATTTATATATTTTATATATTTTTTATCGCGTGCGATTTTTTTTTTCAATTTGACTTAATATTGAAGTGTATACTTTGTAGTATTTTGTCACCTTACAACACAGTTTGGGGTTACTATATACAAATTGCAATTATCGTCCGATCCTCACGAAAATTCACAAGGGTATGGTTAGGCTCAGAAGGGCTATACCTATTGTTTTCAAAGATGTCCGCAATATTTTTAGGGATGAAATTGACCAACAACTTAAAATGTTCCTGATTTTGCAGCCGTTAAAGAGGTCACAAAAAGAAATCAAAGGACACGAAATTTCGCATGAAGTCAGAGTTTGGGACAGCTGATCTGATCTTCTATATTTTAAAATTAATAGCGCGTGTAAAAGGTATAGCAATACATTTTTAAAAATTATGTTGATAAAGACAATGTTAACGAACAAATTGTTATATAAATCAAGGTTCCGTCAAGAATGATTATAATTGAAGGAGACATCAATACTCATGGTCTGCTTTGCTTTTTGGTTCAGGAAAAATTACCCCAGTAGCACTCTCTTCAAAAACTTCAATTATAGTAAATCAACGAGAAAATTTTTAGATTCTCATCAACTTATAAACATGTCATATTTTTATCCGCTATTATGCATTACTTATTTTTATGGTTTTGTTTCTTGCAAGTTGCAACAGACCACATCGCAAATAGAGACCGTTCATAAAAAAATCTAAAAAAAAGGAATATTATTTCGTACCATTTACCAATTTATGAACTCTTGTTGTGTGAATTTCCTAAAACTCGAGCCTATAGCTTCAGTCATTACATGTATACTTTAATTGTCATTCGGCCAGCAGTACGTTATCGTATTTTAGGATTTTCTTATACATAACCATACTTGTAACATTTAGTATATTCTTACATATATTTTGTAAAGCTA
This sequence comes from Musca domestica, assembly GCF_030504385.1. Taxonomy (NCBI): domain Eukaryota; kingdom Metazoa; phylum Arthropoda; class Insecta; order Diptera; family Muscidae; genus Musca; species Musca domestica. The sequence continues at coordinate 4,694,730 of NW_026712238.1, read as the reverse complement.
AGTGCACATTATTTTAAACCGAAGTTATTTAGTTCTTTTGTTAATCGCTCACAGCGACATCATTTAGAAGTAATCCAAATGCTGATAAACATTTCCTGATTGTTTGTACATTAACTTTGAGCTCGTCATCGCATAAACTTTGCAGGTATTAACCCACTTTCACTTATTACACCAGCCACAGTTAATGCATTCACTTCGTGCTGGGTTTCTGTTGAAAAAAGAACCTCATAGCCAGTAGTGGTCACTGTGAAATCCAGACATATTCACATATGTGGTCGCTTATTACAAGTTGTAGAAAATTAAACTTCAATCACATTTGGGGATGTCTGTAAATATGTTGGCGGTTGTAACATGTAATGGCTTAGAATTTGCATATTAAAGGGGTCTCATTGAGAACTGTCAAAAAAAATTGTATTAAACCAGTAAAGAAAATCTTAAAGTGGGCGGGACCGATAATAATTTAAACTAGTATAGAAACTCTTAAAGTGGGGCGAGGCCGATAATAATACCCCACACCACTTTGCATATTTAGTAGAACTTCATATAACAAATACAATCTTTTATGGGGAAATTGTAAAAATTAAATCCTACCAACTATGATTATAATTTTAATTTAAAGTCTAAAAGAACTAATAAATGAGAGAAATGTCCTCTTCTGAATTGATTTCTACCAAATTTGCCTGGGCATTTGTGCCTTTTTAATTCGAGCTTCTATTACTCATTTAGTTCACAATTAACTTGAAATCGTATAAAGATGTATATTTGAAGCTATATCTAATCTGAACCGATCTCGATAAAAATTTAGCAAAGGTATTTCTGAGGTGTATTTGATATATTTCCCTTAATTTAGTTGTTACGGAGTGAATATTACGACTGTGGAGAACACACATAACAAATCGAATGAATATTATAGGGTGAGATGAAAAAACTGCAACCAACTTCAGACTGCTGAAATTTCTAAGCCACTCGTCCGACAGCTGTTAAAATTATTTCAGGAACAGCTCATTATATTATTTAGAAGCGTACAAAAGCATTTTGGTGAGAATTTTCCAGAAAAAAAGTTATTCGTGATGGAATTTAAGCGTGATAGTGTGATTTCTATATTTTTTGCTGGAAAACCACATGTGGCTATCGTTAGAACACTCCAGCATTTAAATGTGAATAAATCTTTTGTGTCGCGTACCATCGCTCGTTACCGTGATAGTGGTGGTGTCACCCGACGTCAATGAGGTGGACGGAAGAAAACAGCAACATCAGCAGAAATGGTTCGGAAAGTAAAGAAGCGACTTGATTGAAACCCACGCGGCAAGGGCCGAAAAATGGCTCGTGAGCTGAACATATCGTAAAATTCCATTCGGCAAATATTGAAAAATGAGCTTGGGGTGAAGCCATTGATGTTCCAAAAAGTGCAAGAACTTACACCGCATCAGAAAAAAAGTAAACTCAAAAGAACTAAATAGTTGCTTAGCTTGACCGAACTGCCGAATTTGGGTTTCTCCGGCGAGAAAACATTCGTTGTCCATCAGTTTGTAAACAAACAAAATTATCGTGTTTACTTGCCAAAGAGGTCGCTAAAAATGTGCACCATCGGTTGGCCAACAGAATTCAAGCGCCGCCATTGGCGATGGTGTGGGCCGCCATAACAGCCGATGGTCGCTCTCCGCTAATATTAATCGAAAGTGACATCATATCATGCCGGATATTATCGCGAAAATATTCTGGAGGGTTAATTATAGCCTTGGGAACGCAAACATTTTGACCGTAGACCTTGGACATTCCAACAGGCCTCAGTGCCTTCGCACTTAGCACGCCCCACCCAAGAATGGTTACAAAATGAGGTTCCTCGCTTTATTTCCAGCGCACAATGGCCAACAAAATCTCCGGATACCAATCCGTGTGTCTGGAGTTTTTTTGGAAAGCAAGGTTCGCACTAAAAAATACTCAAGTATCGATCACCTCAAGCAAGCGCTTCGCCGGGAATGGTTCAAAATACCGCAGATCAACATTGGGGCAAGGTGTGACGAATTCATTGGCCGTCTGAAGGTCATAATTCGTGCCAAAGGTGACCAATTTGAATAAATTTAAACTTATTCTAAAATTTGATGCTGTTTCCGACATTTTTTCTTTCATTCAATAAAATTTAAACCAGTAAAGAAAGTCTTAAAGTCGGGCGGGGCCGACTTTATGATATCCTACACCACATTGCTAATTTAGTAAAGCTGCGCATAACAATTAAAAGTTTTTATGGGAGAAATCAATCATACACGCTATGATTATACTTTAAAGTTCAAAGAACTAAATATGCCGAAGCATTTGTACCTTTCAAATTCGGACTTGCATTGCCCATTTGGTGCAAATTTAATTTGAAATCGGATAAAAATATATATGGGAGCTATATCCAAATCGGAACCGATCTCGATAAAATTTTGCAAAAATATTTCTGAGCTGTATTTGATATATTTCCCTGAATATCGTGGGTTTGCACTCGTTGGAGTGCATATTACAGCTGTGGGTAACAAATATGACAAATCGGATGAACAGTATATATGGGAGCTATAGCTATATCTGAACCGATCTTCACCAAATTTGACATACTAGCTTCTAGTCTCAATTCGGTCGTAAATGCCAAATTTCATCCAATTTGGGCAAATATTAAACGTTTGGTGCACAATCAATGGTAAATCGGACGAAGTTATACATGGGAGCTATATCCAAATCTGAACCGATCTCGATAAAATTTAGCAAATGTATTTCTGAGCTGAATTTGATATATTTCCCCAAATATTGTTGTTACAGAGTGCATATTACGGCTGCGGAGGACAAAAATAACAAATCGGATGAACAATATATATGGGAGCTATAGCTATATCTGAACCGATTTCGATAAAATTTGGCATACTTATTTTCAGGTCCAATCTGATCGTACGTGCAAAATTCCATACAATTCGGACTGATATTAAACGTTTGGTGCACAATAAAATGCAAATCGGACGAATATATATATGGGAGCTATATCTAAATTTTGACCGATTATCTCCAATTTCAATAGGGTTCGTCCTTGGGCCAAACAAATGATTTGTGCAAAATTTCATCTGGATAGGGCAATAAATGCGAACTGTACTTTGTTTACAAAAATACATGGACAGACGGACGGACGGACGGACAGACGGACGGACGGACATGCATAAATCGACTCAGAATGTGATTCTATGCAGATCATCAAAAGGCACTATGGGTCTATCTCGTTTCCTTTTGCCTGTTACAAACAAATGCACAAAGACATAATACCCTGACCACCTTGTGGTGTAGGGTATAAATATAAATCCTAAAATTGGCACTTTTTAACTCTTGAAGTGTGATTTTTCAGAAATTCAATCGCATCACAAACCTTTGCACCATTACAAAATCTCTACCAAATTTTCGAGTCTCTAGCTTCAGCCATTACCAGTAGACTCTAATTGTCAGTCAGAGTGTTATCGCATTTTAGAATTTTCATACACATGACCATACATGTATGAGTAACATTAAGTATTTTGTTTTTTACAAACTAGGTATACATTATTTTAAGCCAAAGTCACATCGCATTCTTGTTAATCGCTCACAGCGACAACATTTTGATGTAATCCAAATGCTGATAAACATTTCCTAATTGTTTGTACATTAACTTTGAGTTCGTCATCGCATAAACTTTGCAGGTATTAACCCACTTTCACTTATTACACCAGCCACAGTTAATGCATTCACTTCGTGTTGGGTTTCTGTTGAAAAAAAGCCTCATAAAATAAACCTCATAGTCAGTAGTGGTCACACTGAAATCCAGACATATTCACATATGTGCTCGCTTATTACAAGTTGTAGGAAAATTAAACTTCAATCACATTTGGGGATGTCTGTAAATATGTTGGCGGTTGTAACATGTAATGGCTTAGAATTTGCATATTAAAGGGATCTCATCGAGTACTGTCAAAAAAGAAAATTGTATTGAAAAAAGTAATGAAAACCCGTCAAGTTCAGCAATGATTGTTTTCATTATTTTTATAAAGAAACGTTTTGTATACCCTAGAACACTGGGTGTAGGGTGTATTATAAGTTTGATTGGGCCAAAAATTATGTAACATCTCGAAATATTGATCCCCGACATAGAAAACTATATTTGGATCTTCTTATCTTGTTGAGCTAAGACGATCTAGCTATGTATATCCGTCCGTCCTTCTGCCCTTGTTGATTTGTAATCATGCTGCAGGTCGCAATTACGGGCCGATCCTCACGAACTTGAGAATGGAGTTGGGGTTAGGGTCAGAATAGAAGCCTATTGTTTTTGGAGATGAATGCAAAATATTTAGGGGTTGAAATGGACCAAAAACAGAAAAATGTCCTGATTTTGCTGTTGTTCTACAGGTGGCAATTATGCGGAATTTTGGGTGAAGTTAGAGTTTAGGCTTGGGCAGAATCTTATCATTTTGCTTGGTCATCGGACAATATTAAGCGGGTAAAATCAGGTATAAATTTGATGTCACAAAATACGACAATTTCTTCTAAATCGCGAATAATTTTAATCATGACCATAACAAATACATTAAAAGGTCAAGAACATTACAGTGATGCTGATAGGTAAGGAAATGGACGGAAGAAAACAGCAACATCAGCAAAAATGGTTTGAAAAGTAAAGACGCGACTTGATCGAAACCCGCGTCGCAGTGGATGAAAAATGGCTCGTGAGCTGAACATATCGCAATATTCCATTCAGCAAATTTGGAAAAATGAGCTCGGGGTAAAGCCATTGAAATTCCAAAAAGTGCAATACCTTACACCACAACAGAAAGAAAATAGACTCAAAAGAGCTAAAGATTTGGTTTTCTCCGATGAGAAAACATTCGTTGTTCAGCAGTTGATCGTGTTTACTTGCGAAAGAGGTCAGTAGAAGATGTGCACATTCGGTTGGGCACCAGAATTTAAGCGCCGGTCATGATGATGGTGTGGGCCGCCATAACAGCCGATGGTCGCTCCACTCTCGTATTAACCGACCGTGGCATCAGAATAAAAGCCGAATATAATCGCGAAAATATTCCTGAGGGTGTATTAAATCCTTGGGCACGCAAACAGCACGCGCCACCCAAGATTGGTTACAAAATGAGGTTCCTCACTTCATTTCCAGCGCACAATGGCCACAAAAATCTCCGGATACCAATCCGTGTGTCTGGAGTTTTTTTGGAAAGCAAGGTATATTGTGTTCATAAAAATAAAGGTACAGATAGAAGGACGGACAGATGGACAGACATTCAAAAATCGGCTCAGAAAGTGATTCTATGAGGTTCGTCAAAAGTAACTATGGGTCTATCTTGTTTCCTTCTCCATGTTACAAACAAATGCACAAAGATATAATACCCTCACCACTGCGTGGTGTAGGGTATACAAACCTACATTAACTTCAAATGTCATTTAAAATTCCCCCTTCATTTCCTCAGAAGACAAAACAATTGTACCATTCTCATTTGATAATCCTTTACACGTGTGAAGAAATTTATTCGACCGACATATGTTTGCACAGATTTTTATCGCATTATAAACAAAACTACAAAAACAACAACCTGCATATTTGTTAGTGAATTTGCTCTATACAAAAAGAGAGCAAACATTTCCCCTCTCTCATTTCCAGTTTTCCAGGCAATGCGGCGAATTCATATAAATTTCCTGTTCCCGCCAAAAAGCCAACAAATGTTGAAAGGCACAATTGTTGCTTCCACCAGCAGAGATGGGCACACACACACCAATACACATTTAATCACACAGACGCATTGGAAGTCATAGTAAGGCAACTGTTGCCATATGGTTTCCATCAACGACAACCTGATGCAGAGTCAAACAATCCAGCCAGTCAGTCAGACAGCCAACTACCAACCGAACAACCACCTAACCTAACTACCTATCTACCCACTCCGATATTCACAAATTATCAAGCTGGGACTGTTTGTAATGAGTTTTCCCTCAAACACCACGACGGCGACGACGACGACAAGGAGCCCATCAACCCCAACCGCTGCGACTGTGCTCGCTCCATGTCTGATGGACTGACAACAATTTTTCTTCGCTTCAATTTACTTTGGCCGGAGATATTTTTTATCAGTTCCATACGAACGTAGCACTGTACGCATTGTAGAAAGCGCGTAAATGTAGTAGCGGTAGATTTACGTTTTATGGATTTTGTTTTACGCAGCAGTAGGCGACATCGACATCGGCATCGACAACAGCGACGACGACGACGTGAGTTTAGAAAAATTGTTTTTGCCATTCGTAACGGTTGAAAAAATTTGAATAAAAATCCCAGTGAACGGAAATTGTGTATCGGTGAAAAAGTGTTGGGTTTTTTTTGTGATTTCCCAGTGGGTATTAATTGCAATTACACAAAAAAAAGAGTATCGAATTAAATCGATAATGTTGCAAAAAAAAAATTATAAAAATTACCAGGAGAAAGAGAAAAATTCCTAAATGCCAATAAAAGCAAGAGAAAAGGGTGGCTAAAAATTAATAAAATATTGAAATAAATAATAAAAATGCAGATGTGAATGTAAATTAAAAAAAATAAGATAAAAAAACTCATTCCGTATTGTGTTGTTCTAAATGTTGTCGTGTGGAATTTTTTGTGGCTTGCAGTGCTGCAATAATGAATATTTGTAATGCAATCAAAGTCGTGTCTCCCCATTTCCGGGAATTGTGAATTTTTGTTAATTTTAATTTCCTCATATTCTGTTAGTTTGTGGTTTCATGTCACTGCTGCTGCTGTGTGTGTGAGCAGGAGAATAATAAAAAAATTCAAGAGAAATAAAAAAAAAAAAAAATAATTGTGTGAAGACGAATGGATGATATGATTTCGTATAAAATAAAATTACTCATACGCTGAATGTGGAAAAAATCCATATGGAAGAAGGAACGAAATAATAGAAATGAAAAAGAACAACGATTAAAGCAATTGCTTCAATGAAATGGAATGTGCTATTAAATTTGTTGAAGTCGTGTAGAATCAATTTGAAATATGGAAAGTGAATTAGCAAAACATATCTTGAGAGTTTTGAATAAAAGAGGTGTAAAAACTCATTTTTAGATATTAAGTATTGTGATAACCCCTTAAGAGATTTCCTATCACCGAAGTACCAATTCTTTTAAAATTTACCTTCACATCACAGCAATGATGGGAGCTTCTTCCATTAAAATAATAAAAAAATATTTTATTTTGAAATTTCCTTAATCAATTTTCATTTACTATTTCTTAGGACAAGAAATGAGCCCATTATTTTTTAAATTTCTCCAAAGAAAAAGAATTAGAAACAAGATTAGGAATTCATAAATATTCATATTTCCAAAACTATTTCAGAAATTATTTCCAATAATAAACAAGTAAGCAAAGGCTATATTCGAGCGGGGCCGACCATGTGATACCCTACAACACTACAATATATTAGAAGCCCCTTTATGCCCAAATCCATTTTGGAAGATTTCGCTTTTGAAATTATGTCCCGTAGCACTGTCCAGATATTACATTTAGCATTTTGACCAGGAATATTTGCCAAATATTTACGCACTTCATCGTGCTGTTAGTTGTTGTGGTTCATTTTGCAGCTAAATATAATCCAATGGTCATGCAAAATGCCAGACTTCTTCCCTGTCCTTGACTCTCTTCTCTGGCGTGTTTATTGGCTTCAATTGTTTGATCAGGAAATTTTTCCTATTTTTGGTTTATTCGAACCCCTAAATATTTTGCGATCATCTCCAAAAGTAAGAGTCCTATCTGTATTCCAAATTTAATCAGGAACATTTTTAGTTGTTGGTCCATTTCAACCCCTAAATATATTGCGGGCATCTTTGAAAACAATAGGCCTAGGTTGTAAGGTGAAAAAATATTACAAAATATACATTTCAATATTATAAGTCAAATTGGAAAAATCGCATGCGATAAAAAATATGAAAAAATAAAAAATGTCACAAAATACTACAAAATCTATTATTGTAACAATTTTTATGCGATTTTTTTTTAGATTTTATTGGCTAGATCCATTCTTGAGATATAAGCATTTTAGCTAACATCTCCTTCCTTTGTTTATATAGGCGAGATAGGAAGATCCATATATACTTTTCTCGAAATATTGGGAAAACAATATTTCGAGGTGTTACATAATTTTTGGGCCAATCAAACTTATAATACCCCCAACACATAGTGTTGTAGGGTATCATGATAACTCCCAAAAACCTATTATAGTTATGTCAGCAGGATATCTTCAAATTTTGTACATAATATTTTTTTGTAATTACAATCACCTTTGGTTCTGTAAGCTTCACAATCATTATTTGTGTTGCAAATAAAAAAATGTTTGGAAAAGACATATTTTCCTGTGGCAAAGTGGCAATCTGCAATTCATGTTTTGAGTTAGTGACAAATATTGCAAAAATTAAAATGCAAAATTATCTAAATTAAAGTTGACATCACTATTATTTTGGTGATTTTGCCGAAAATTTTCTTTAATTACCAATATTACAATAATTTTAATTTTTTTAACGATTTTTGTCGGTAATACAAAAAATGAGTTAGAGAATTGAACTGCTGGTTTATTTTTTTAATTCTTTATAATATAAGATTATTTTTCTGGCAGAAATAGTATATTCGCATCTAAAGGTTGAAGAATATTTTTGATAGAATCATACAGCTGATTTAAGACCAGAAAGAAAGAACAAAAGTCAGTCGGTGTCTAGGTTTTAGAGCAGAATACATTCAATACCTTATTTTGTGTTGATAAATATTGCATGTTATGATTTTAAGAAGTCTTACAATAAAATCGGGTAAAACATGTATCGGAACCATAGAAATATCTAAAGCGAATTTCACCAATCGAAATTGTAAAGGTGTTTTAGATCTGTACCTGATATCATGTCCCGATTTTCGTATATAGCTGTGGGGAACTTAACGATAAAATCGAATGTAACATATATATTAGGGCCATAGCTATATGAACCAATTTTCACCAAATTTGATATACTTATCCCTATGAGTACAAAAAAGCAAATAATAAGTTATTTTAATAAAAAAATCCAAAGAGAAAAAAATGTATTGTTAAAAGATTTTTTCATGCAAATATTAACCACGACTGCTTCTCAAATGTCCAAGTGGATGGATATCCACTTGGTTCAATTATGCCATACTCTTTCAAACATTCTAGCCGGTATTTCACGAATAAATGCTTTAATGTTGTCTTCCAATCCCTCAATTGAAGCGGTCTCGTCTATGTAGACATGAGCTTTAACATCGCTTAACGAAAATAGTAAAATGAAACTAAATCGCACGATCTAGGCCGTCAATTTATCTGTCCCGAAAATGAAATAAAATATCTACCCAACAGGCCTCACACCTGCAGTGTGGCATGTTGCACCTCATCAAACCTTGATATTTTGTGGATGGATTGGTAGCTTTTGCAATATTTCTTGCTGATCTGCACCCCAAAAATAAACATTTCTGCTTATTTACGTATCCATTGCTCAAAAAACTTGCTCCGTCATTGACCACAATTTTTAGATAAATAAACTTTCAATACAGAGCACGCATTTGTATACCCTCAGCCACATGGCTACAGAGGAAATATACTATTTTATAGGGCCAAAGTGTATCTCATCGAAATAATGGTTTAAGACCCTACATTTCTTTGGTCGATATCGGAGGACATATGGAATGGATGCAGGTTTGCCCATCTGCCTGACTGTGCCGGATTTTGTCCGAATGTGGATCATGGTAATATTATTATGAAAAGTACCACCCCCACAAAAGGCCAACACTTTCACCGAAAATAATTTACATCATAAAACAAGAAAGGATTATCTAATTTCGGTCCAACTGTGGGAATACTAATATTTGTATTAGAACTTGACCAAATGTGAAAATGGACCACATCGGCACAAACCTTCAATTACCTACAATAATAAGAGTCAAATTTTTGAATAATCATAACTCTCATAAAATGTGAAATAATATTTCTACCAACACAAGGGATATATCGGTCCACTCCTATAAGTATCTCCCTACCACGGGTCCACATATTAAAAAAAATGACGCTTATAAGAAACGCAATGAGCATCCGATTGCTTTGAAACCTAACACAGCTTAATAGCTCTAACGGAAGCGGGGCATATCGATCCACTCCTTTTGAAACCTCCATCACAAAAGATCAACATTTTTAAAAAATTACAAATTTCTTAAATTGCGAACCAAATCAACGATTTTCATCATATTTTGAATGTAACAATACTGACAATAAATCTTATACATGCAAAAAAAAAAAAAAAAAAAAAAAAACAAGTAACGAATTTGGATATTCACAAAAATAAAAAAATCCGTTAAAAATTTTGTTAAAATCTTAAAAATACCGCATGTAGCTATTATATTAGGGTCTATACGACGACATGAACCTGTGTAGTTAACATCTGTCACATGCCATTACAATATTCAAATGCGAAATTTAAAAAATATCGGTTATAATGTTAATAAAATCAAAATACCGAATATAGAGAGGTACAGTTATATGGGGCTATACGAAGATGTGGACATATACAGACAATATTCTGTCGTAGGCTGTAGTATCCATTACGAACTTCAAATATCAAATTTAAAACAATTCCGGCGAATAAATTAGCTAAAATCTTCAAAATACCGAATATAGGGAGGTACCGTTATATGGGGCTATACGAAGACGTGGACCTACACAGACGATTTTCTGTCATAGGCTGTAGTATCCATTACGAACTTCAAATACCAGATTTGAAACTATTCCGGTCAATAATGTCGCCAAATACCGAATATCGGGAGGTACCGTTATATGGGGGCTATACCAAAACGTGGACTTACATGACCCATTTTCAATACCAGAAGTCCTGCAGACATAACATGCATCAGAGCAAAATTTTATCAATCTACTTCAATTCGTTAGGATGCAAGAGTGATTTCCACAGACGGACAGACGGATAGACGGACGGACATCGCTAAATCGACATAGAATTTTATGCTGATCAAGAATATATATACTTTGTGGGTCTAAAATGTGTATTTCGAGGTGTTACAAACGGAATGATAAACTTAATTTACTCTCCATACTACGGTGGTGGTCATAAAAAAGTAAGTTCGGCCGGGCGAAATAAAATCCGTTAAAAATTCTGTTTAAATCTTAAAAATACATATATAGCCATAACATTAGGGTCTATACGATGACGTGGAATTGCATAGGCAACCTTTGTCATAATCCACTACAATATTCAAATGCGAAACTTGAAAAAAAATCGGTGAATAATGTAGCTAAAATCATCAAAATACCGAGTATCCGGAGGTACCATTATATGGGAGCTATACCAAAACGTGGACCTACATGACCCAATTTTAATACCAAAAGTCCTGCACACATAACATACATTTGAGTAAAATTGTAACAACCTACTTAATTTCGTTCGGAAGCTAGAGTGATTTTGGACAGACGGGCGGACATCGCTAAATCGACATTGAATTTTATGCTGATCAAGAATATATATATATACTTTGTGGGGTCTAAGATGTATGTTTCGATTGACAAACTAAATATACCCTCCATACTATGATGGAGTGTTTAAAAAGGAATTTTCTTGAAACATTATGAATCTCAAGTTTTCTATCAACAACACATATATTGTAAATATTGGATGTGTCGGTTCAATCTTTTACAAAAAAGTAGTGGTCCATTCTACCCTCTGTCTTAAACTCTATCTTCATGAGAGATTTCGTGTCCTTTGGTTTCTATTTGTGACCATTATAACGGCTGTAAAACCAGGAACATTTTTTGTTGGTCCATTTCAACCTAAATATATTGCGGATATCTTTGAAAACAATAGACCTAGCCCATCTGAGCCTAACCCTATCCACATAAAAATTTTTGTGAGGATCGGACGATAATTGCAATCTGTATATAATAACCCCAACCTGTGTTGTAAGTTGAAAAAATATTACAAAATATACATTTCAATATTTTGAGTCAAATTGAAAAAATCGAATGCGATTAAAAATATGAAAAAATTAAAAAAAATGCACAAAATACTACAAAATCTATATAAACATCGTAATTGGCCATCATATTGGCCATATGCTCCGTCTTGCATTCAGAATTGACAAAATTTGTCAAAATCGGTCCAGCCATTCTTGAGATATAAGTATTCTAGCTTACATCCCCTTCCTTTGCATATATAGGTTGCATCTATTTCCGATATATTTTCTATTGGCATCTAGGTAACGGTCAGGACTGACCTCTTCATCTATTTGTGATTTAGCCGAGATTAAAAATAGAATAGAATATTACCCGATGACCATCAAAATTGGAAGGGTCCTGCCCAGCCCTAAGCTCTAGCCCATGCTAACTTTCGCTTCGATTGGATAACTAATTAGTTAATTTAAAATAACACTGATTGCCTTTCTGTGTTTCTTTTTCGGAGAATGAAATGCATGGAATTTAAAATAAACCATAAATATGCTTTTCCGACTTCGGTCAACTTAGAAAAACGGAGGTATTAGCTATTTATACCCTACACCACAAGGTGGTCAAAGTATTATGTCACACATCACATTCTGAGTCGATTTATGCATGTCCGTCCGTCCGTCTGTCCATATATTTTTGTAAACAAAGTACTGTTCGCATTTATTGCCCTATCCAGATGAAATTTTGCACAAATCATTTGTTTGGCCCAAGGACGAACCCTATTGAAATTGGAGATAATCGGTCAAAATTTAGATATAGCTCACATATATATCTTCGTCCGATTTGCCTTTTATTGTGTACCAAACGTGTAATATCAGTCCGAATAGTGTGGAATTTTGCACGTACGATCAGATTGAACCTGAAAATAAGAATGGCAAATTTGATCGAAATCGGTTCAGACACAGCTGTAGCTCCCATATATATTGTTCATCCGATTTGTTATTTTTGTCCTCCGCAGTCGTAATATGCATCCTGTAACTACAATATTTGGGAAAATATATCAAATACAGCTCAGAAATACATTTGCTAAATTTTATCGAGATCGGTTCAGATTTGGATATAGCTCCCGTATATAACTTTGTCCGATTTACCTTTGATTGATCACCAAACGTCTAATAATTGCCCAAATTGGATGAAATTTGGCACTTACGACTTGAATTGAGTCTGGAAGCTAGTATGTCAAATTTGGTGAAGATAGGTTCAGATATAGCTATAGCTCCCATATATACTGTTCATCCGATTTGTTATATTTCTTACCCACAGCCGTAATATGTTCTCCGTAACAACGATATTCAGGGAAATATATCAAATACAGCTCAGAAATATCTTTGCCAAATTTTATTGAGATCGGTTCCGATTTGGATATAGCTCTCATATATATATTTTTATCCGATTTCAAATGGGCAATACAAGCCCGAATTTAAAAGATACAAATGCTTCGGCATATTTAGTCCTTTGAACTTTAAATTAGCGGCCCCGGCCGACTTCAAGACTTTCTTTACTGTATTTTTAACGATTTCTATGCTATTCCTCTGTTTGATTGTACGTATTTAGATACCGCAAAACCAAAAGACCAAAGAAAAAGATTTAGTCAAAAATTCGATTTGTGATCCAATTAAAGTATTCAGAATCACATTTAATCTTCCATTCCACAAATTTTTAAATGAACTTTCCATAAATCATATCCCCCCAAAATGTTGGCTTTCTAATAAATTTCCTCTAGATTTAAATTTAATCCCACTAGACAGCCACAACCGTCAAACAACCGTTAAACATCATTTGGAAGCAAAAATTCATTATATTATGACAATATCTGCTATGTCTACAAATAGATTATTTAATGACATTTTTTATTATTCTTATTAATTCTGCGCTATCTTCATCGTTATTGTCGTTATTGTTATTATTACTTTGTAGCTTTACTCGTATCTGGTGCAGATTTAACAATTGCTACTGCCGCCGGTTGTCTTTTTTTTAATAAAATATAGACCACCTGATGTCAAGCGTACAAAAGCCAGCTTACTATTCCATTTATTATATTTTATTTTTTTAGTGCGGAGATTTAAGACAATGAACGGAAAGATGAAGAAACTTATATTTTCTATTGACATTATAAGATTACAGCGGTTAAGATGCAATCCAGACTGAACAGTGGGTATGCTTTTCTTTCTCAAAAAGAAACTAAATATAATTTATTATCACATTATTTATGGTTATAAAAATTATTATATGTAATTTATTTGTTGAAAAAAGCAGAAGTAGTATATGCGAGGTTTGGAAGGCTATTTAAGTATAATTTTACCAAAGTAGGCATTTTTTTTTTACATTTCATTTCATTCATCACCAAAATTTATGTCGTTTTTAGAAATTGTAAGGCGGATAAATTTTGCATTTCGTATAGAAAAGGATAGAAGGCATTAGTCGATTTTCCTACAAATTTATACAATTTGCCTAGGACCTTTCCTACGTATTTATGATTTTTTTGCATTTTTAAGATTTTAACAAAATGTTTAAAGGAATCCTCTTTTTATACCCTCCACCTTGGAAATTAGAGTATATAAACTTTGTCATTTCGTTTGTAACATCCCTAAATAATCGTCGTAGACCCCATAATGTATATATATTCATAATCAGCATACAATTCTAAGACGATTTAACGATGTCCGTCTGTCTGTCTGTTAAAATCACGATACATTTAGGATGTTTGGTATTGAAAATGAGATATATCGGTCCACGTTTTGGTATAGTCCCCATATAACGGTACCTCCCGATATTCAATATTTTGATGATTTATGCCACATTTTTCCACGGATTTATCTGAAAATTGGTATTTATAGGTCATAACGGGTCCCTGTGCGTGTGGTGAAACATTATATGTATGGGTCCACTCTTTGGTATAGCCCCCATGTAACGGTACCTCCCGATATTCGGCATTTTGATGATTTTTGTCACATTTTTTCATGGATTTATCTCAGAATTGGTATTTGTTGGTCATAATGGGTTCTAGCTCCGGTGGCGAAACTTTGCATGTATAGGTCCACGCATGTATAGCCCCCATATAACGGCACTTCCCGATATTCTGTATTTTGATGATTTTTACCACATTTTTTCACGGATTTGTCTTAAAATTGGTATGCGTAGGTGATAATTGGTCCTAGTTCTTGCGCCGAAACATTGTAATTATAGGTCCACGCTTTTGTATAGCCTCCATATAACGGTATCTTCCGATATTCTATATTTTGATGGTTTTTCTCACATTTTATCACGGATTTGTCGGATTTTTTCCACAGTTTCCCACGTATATGTCTAAAAATTTGTATTTGTGGGTCATAATTGGTTCTAGTGGAGGGTATTAAAAATTCGGCCCCGCCGAACTTAATATTTTTTTACTTGTTTTTTACTATTTTGTATTTTTAAATTTCTAAATTCGTTCCAAATGTTGGAAAAAAAAAAGCGAAAAGAAGGATCAAATGTCGGGTGTGTCGACTATTTTATGCCCTGCACCACTATAAATATTTAGAAGAGCTAACCAGAGGTATTTAAACCTCTAGCACATGGCAGATATGTCCAAATCTGAACTGATCTCGATAAAAATTGGCAGAGGTATTTCTGAGCTGCGCCTGTTATATCTTACCGAACATAATAGTGCATATTACGAATGCGAGGGTCTTAAATATTAAATCGGATATGTATAGGAGTTAACCTACATAAGAACCGATTTTCATCAAATTTGACACATCCGCTTTTAAGTAAACTCGGTCGTATGTGCCAAAATCCAATCACTTTGGGCTGATGTTACACATATATGTAGTGCATAAAGTACTTGAAATCGGACGAAAATGTACATAGGAGCTATATCCTAGTTTAGAACGATTATTGCCAGTTTTGAAAGAATTCATCCCTTCGCAAATTTTTGAAAATTTACTCTCAATCGGATAATAAAAGCGACCTAAATAAACAGGCGATATATAAATCAACCGGCATCTGCTCTATTTGTAGGCCAGGAAGTTCTGCAATAATATCAGAATCACGAATTTCTAACATAATCCTTAAAAAAGTATCTCCATGAAAAAATTTAATAATATGATATTTATTGCCAAACTTTCTTAAAAAGTGATATTTGTTGATGGGAAACCGAAAATGTGTTAGAAAGAGATTGTTAAAATATTCTTTAAATAAGCGGAAATTTTAAGCGAGATGGGCCTTAAAGTTTCCTTTTTCGATTTTTGACAAATATTTTAAAAAAATTAGCCATTCTTGGCCAGAACGTACATACGATGTATTACAATTTTGAATTCCACAAGAATTTTAAAAAATTGGGGGCCGCGTTTTCCTTTTTTCAAGAATCGTGTTTATTTTTTAAACCTTTTCTTTTTAGGATAGTCCTCAGAAAAAATATTCTATAATTTTCATTTTTGTTTTGTATAAGATTTGTATAAGTTTCTGATTTGAATCAATATATTTTGTTTTTGCACCATATAATACTTAAAAAGGATGTGCAAAACATTCTAATTACAATAAACATGTTACTCAAATTACGATTATTGTAAGCCAAATTCGGACCAAATCGGATATACCCATTGAAAGTTATTGATCAAAAACGCCAGCTCTATATTTAATATTGTAGCTATTAGACCACTACAGCTTTATTTAAAATTGTCATTTAATTCTTTCAAAACTTCTATTTTTATACCCTACAACACTATGTGTTGGGGGTATTATAAGTTTGATTGGGCCAGAATTTATGTAACACCTCGAAATATTGGTTTCCCACATAGGAAAGTATATATGGATCTTCCTAGCTCGCCGAGCTGAGTCGATCTAGCTATGTATGTCCGTCCGTCCGTCTGTCCGTCTGTCCGTCTGTCCGTCTGTCCATGTTAATTTGTAATCACTCTACAGGTCGCAATTATGGCCCGATCTTCACGAAATTTAGAATGGAGGTGGGGCTAGGGTCAGAATAGAACCCTATTTCTTTTGGAGATGATCGCATAATATTTAGGGGTCGAAATGGACCAAAAACTGAAAAAATTTCGGATTTTGCAGTAGCTATACAGGTCGCAATTATAGACCAATCGAATCGAAATTTCGCATGTAGCTAGAGTTTAGGGCGGGGAAGAAGCCTACCAATTTGGGTGGTCATCAGATAATATTTAGCGGGTAAAATAGACCATAACTTTTGTGTTGAAAAAATTCAAAATTTTTCATTAAACCGCGACTATTTTAAATCGCGGCGAAATCACAAAGCCATGACAAGGTTACTCCTGATCTTTACATTGATGTTAACATCCAACAAATCGGATATATAGCAAAATATGTGCGATATATATGTCTATCAAAGAAGATATGCTTGAAAGATCTCTTATATGTCGAGAACGGCTGAACTGATTTCGACTGTTCTCATTAATTCAGAATGGCCTCTTGGCAGGAAAGATAAAACGCCTAAAAAATCGCATAAAAATATCTCTCTAAAGATGAAAATATTGATTTTGTAAATTTTCTCATATTTTTTCAATTTTGTCATATTTTTGGCATATTTTCATTTTGAATTAAACATTTGGTAATATTTCTACAGCTAACAAAACTAAGTAGTTAGAATATCAGGATATCATATACAGATCGCATTTATGGCCCGATCCTTACGAAATTTCGCATGGGGATAAGATGAGGGTCAGAATAGAAGCCTACTCTTTTTGGAGATGATCGCAATATATTTAGGGGTTGAAATGGACCAAAAAACTGCAAAATTGTCAGCAGGTCGTAATTATCGCCCGACCCTCACGCACATTTGAATGGGGGTTACCGGACATTGCAAAAGCCAAGCAGTTTTGGAGAATTCACAAATACAGGAATGACGCACTTCTGACTATTTCGTTAACGCTGATTTTGTTGAAGAATATAGTCATATCTCTCATATAGATGCGTTTCAGTCAAAAACCAATAACAAATGTTAATCTTTTGCCACTTCTGAGAGGTCTTTGGGAAATATTGGTTCCAGATCTAGGAAGACCATTTAAGTGCAACATCTACCAATAAATTGGAAATGAGCAAATTAGTTTAAGTTGCTATTATTCGAAAATTAGAGAACGAAACCTGATGGTTTTCTTTTATAATTTGTCACAATATCTTGTGGAATTCTTTCGAGTATCTCGCCTATATAAACCGTATCGTTTATTATAGTGTTGTAGGGTATTCAACGGTCGGCCCCGCTCGACTGTAGCCTTTGCTTACTTGTTTTATTTTATATCCGAACCTAAAATACATTAAAATAATTATTTCTGAAAATAATATCACTCATCATTTGCTAAATCTACTGTACCAAATCCGCAAGAAATGTGTTAAAGCAACGCAGAAAAAAAAAACAACAACTAAAAACCAAACAACAAATTTTATGTTTACATCAAAACTTCTTAAAAACCATGTCAAAGGACTGACTGACTGACGGACTCGTTTCATTGTAATGTTAAGAAGGACACAGGACAAAAGTACAGCATGACAACAACAATAAAATGTACAAAACGGTTAAATTGACTTCATTCACCACATAATTCCAGTTGTTGAGTAAATTCAATGTTTCTCAACTCAGATGGCACTTCTTGACATTCTCACAACAACAGAGAAATAAAACAAAACAAAAACACAACATTTAAAGACATCGACAGCGATAAAATCCAAAGATTGTTGCAATAAAAATCCATGTGATCTGTTAGGAGTTGCCCTAGGTGCCATGTCGGTGCGATGGTAGCATAATGCTAACCGCCAAATGGGATTTCTGTTGGAAGTTTGTTTTTTTTTTCTCTTCTCATTTCTATATTTAGAAAAACAAAACAGCAAAAGAAAATAAGTCAAACTGCTAAAGGGCATCGTTTTCATTTAGCGTGTCACATTGTCAAAATCAACATCGTTGCGTTGGACAGTGTGTAAGATTTTGAAGAAATTCCAGATAAAAGAATATGTTTTTTCACTATTAAATAGTGGATCTTACAAAAATATAATAAAAAATATTTTATTTAATTTAAAGAACTATAAAATTTTGGTTTCTTTAAGAAATACATTTTAGTAAATATTTTATTTTAACAAAACTCTATAATTTGATGGTAAAAAATTATATTATATACATAATAACAATTTTTCAAAATCAAAATTTTCTAAAAAAAATGTATTATAAAGAGAAACATCTTGGATTTGTTAAATTTTTATTCCAAGGATATCAGTTTAACTTTTGGAAAATATTTTTTTTAAAGGACTAACACAAAAAAATTATTTTAGATTTTTTTTTCTACAACTATTTTTTTTTAAATTATTTTTTTTATTGCGTATACAATTGTGAATATATTGAAAATTAATTTTCTAAGAAATATCAAATCGTTGTTTTTTATTAATATATAATTTTTATATTTCTTAAGGCCTATTTAACCTGATATTAAACAAGTATGCAAAGGCTATAGTCGTGCGGGGCCGACCATGTGATATCCTACATAGAGCACTGCCCTGATATTACTCTTAGCTTTTTGTCCAGCGACATTTGCCCAATATTTACGCACTCCGCCGTGCTCTTAGTTCATGCGGTCCATATTACAGCTACATATAATCCAATGGTCATCCAAAAGGCTAGAATTCTTCCCTGTCCTTAACTCTCTTTTCATGCAAAATACAGTGTCGATTGGTTTCAATTGTGTGATCAGGAAAATTTTTCTGTTTTTGGTTCAGTATTTTGCGATCATTTCCCAAAGCAAGAGACCCCTCTGCATCTCCAAATTTAGACTCATCTATGTGATTTGCTTGTCTACGATATTTGGCTTTATTCGTCAAAGAAAAGGCCAGAAGTTCGTAATGTTGGTATTTTTTCATACAATTCTACCCGCTGTCCTAAACTCTAACTTCATTCGAGATTTCATGTCCTTTGCTTCCTATTTGTGACCTTTATAACGGCTGCAAAATCAGGAAAATTTGTAGTTGTTGGTCTTTTTCAGCCCCTAAATATATTGCGGACATCTTTGAAAAATATAGGCCTAGCCCTTCTGAGACTAACCGAACTCTTGTGAAAATTTTCGTGAAAATCGGACGATAATTTCAAACTGTATATAATAACACCAACCTGTGTTGTAAGGTGAAAAAATATTACAAAATATTACAAAATATTACAAACTATTACAAACTGCGCTTCAATATTATAAGTCAAATTAAAAAAAAATCGCATGCGATAAAAAATATGAACAAAATAAAAAAATATCACAAAATAATACAAAATCTATATTAACATCATTATTAGCACCTTTTTATGCGATTTTTTAGATTTTTATCTTTTATGCCAAAAGCGCATTCAGAATTGACAAAATTTGTCAAAATCGGTCCAGCTATTCTTGAGATGTAAGCATTCTAGCTAACATCCCCTGCTTTGTATAGATACATTGTATATATTTCGCTATATATCCGACATATTTACTATCGGCATCTACGTAACGGTCAGAATTGACCTTCTCGCCTATTTGTGATTTTGCGGGGATTAAAAAAATTCGCGCTGGAAATGAAGCCAAGGACCTCATTTTATAACCATTCTTGGATGGCGCGTGCTGAGTGCAATGGTGCTGAGTCCTGTTGGAATGTCCAAGATCTGCGGCCAAAATGTTTGCGTGCCTAAGGCTTTAATATACCCTCCAGAATATTTTCGCGATAATATTCGGCATTTATTCTGATGCCACGGTCGATTAATGCGAGCAGAGAGCGATCATCAGCAGTTATGGCGGCTACACCATCACTATGGCCGGCAAGTAAACACGATCTTCTGGACAAAGAATGTTTTCTCATCGGAGAAAACCAAATTCGGCAGTTCACCACTTTTGGGCAAGCGAAGCAACTCTTTAGCTCTTATGAGTCTATTTTCTTTTTGTTGTGATGTAAGTTTTTGCACTTCTTGGAATTTTAATGGCTTAACCCCGAGCTCATTTTTCAATATTTGTCGAATGGAATATTACGATATGTTCAGCTCGGCCACTGCGATGCGGGTTTCGTTCAAGTCGCTTCTTTATTTTTCGAACCATTTCTGCTGATGTTGTTGTTTTCTTCCGTTCACTTCCTTGATGTCGGGCTACCAGTATCACGGTAACAAGCGATGGTACGAGAGACAAAATATTTAGTCACATTCAAATGCTGGAGTGCTCAAACGATAGATTTTCCAGCCAAATATAAAGAAATCACACTATCACTCTTGAATTCCATCACGAATAACTTTTTTTCTAGAAAAATTCTCACGAAAATGCTTTTGTACGCTTGTAAATAATAAAATGAGCTGTCACTGGAATAATTTTAACAGCTGTCGGACGAGTGGCTTAAAAATGACAGCAGTTTCAAGTTGGTTGCATTTTTTTTCATCTCACCCTGTATTTACCGGAATTGTTTCAAATTTTTTCCGTAATGGATACTGTAGCCTAAGACAGAAAATACATACCTACAGTCGGCCCCGTCCGACTTTTGTCTTTTTCTTATTGTTTTTTTTTTTTTACAGGATTCACTTTAACCTAAAAACTGTCTAACTTGTATTTATCCATGAGAGCATTAGGTAGTGAAGAAATCTAAATTCGACATTATGCTGATTTCATACCATGGTGAGGTTTTGACAACTCAGCCTTAGACTCGTAGAAAATGCAGATAGTAGGAACTCTTTTTGTGCATACATTAATATTTTCGACCTGTATGCTCATCTTCCTAAATATTTCAATAAATAAAAATGTTTTTTTCTTATACATTTATATTTATAGATTACGCCATTGTAAAGATTTTGGATCAACATGTGAATATATGTGTATATTTTCACATTTAAATTGGGTATACATTACTTCACTGGTACTAGAAAAATAATTCCTTATGCCTTTGGGGCATAAAAATAAAACATTTCCCAGCATATTGTACACATAAAATCTTTGCTATCAGCTTTCACTTCTTAATGTCAAACGATATTATGTTCAATTAGTGCAGCAGCCATTGACGTTGAAATGGGTATTAGGATATTGAAATTTTATCGATAAAATTTGCTGTTACAACCACAGTTTATTGATATGATAAGCTTGCGTGTGTGTGTTGTGTGCATATGTGCGTTTGCAAGTATTTGTAAAACCGAAGGAAAAGTATTAATTCTATTCAATATTGAGATAAACATATGAACAATTTTCATGAATACATATGTCTCAATACACATCGAAACGAAGTGGAATAAATGCTGCTGCTGGTTGAGGTTTATGAACACACACATGTACATATGTGTATGTGTACATGTATATTTACCACGTTATTACACATCGAATAACAAAAGTAAAAAACAAATAATGATAACAAAAGTACCAAATAAAAGGGAACAAATATCCCGGTAGATTTAGATCCACAGCACCCCAACCATTCAAGAGTCATCCAATCAAACATGCTAAAAAACAACAGAACTCCCGAAACTCAGAAAGTAACGAACCAAAATTTTCGATCCGTGCACAGACAGACACACTCTGCGCTCTGTGTTTTTAAACGAAGTGACTTTCAAGTGTCTTTGCTGTCATCTGAAGTATTCCTTTATCGCTGAAAATGAAATATTTCTTTCTTCACGAATATGAAGTGGCATTTTCTTGTTGTT
This sequence comes from Musca domestica, assembly GCF_030504385.1. Taxonomy (NCBI): domain Eukaryota; kingdom Metazoa; phylum Arthropoda; class Insecta; order Diptera; family Muscidae; genus Musca; species Musca domestica. The sequence continues at coordinate 4,672,083 of NW_026712238.1, read as the reverse complement.
GTTGTTTTTATTTGCCGTGGTTGGTATTTCATTTTGTTGCTACATAAACTCCGACGAATTTTCTCGTTTCTATCAGCAGTGTTTTTTTTTTTTTTTTTTTTTCTTCAATGAAGACTTTTTCGTTTTCTTCTCACAATGTTTTTTGTATAATCCGTTTTATTCGACAGTAGTTGTCAGCTGGGGGAATAACGGTATTAGCAATCATATCCCAAAGCCAGGCGAAAATTCTCTTCCCCAACCCCATGGGAGATGTGGCGATTTTATTGGAAATTATAAAGAGGGTAATGAAACTATACTTCGAACATTAAGAAGAAGACAAATATGCAAAGAATGAGAAAAAACAATAATCAAATAAAAAGACAAATAGCAAATAAAATTCCCAATAAGAAGGAGATAAAATACAGTATTTTCGGGACATTAAAAATTTATTGATTTTGTTTGACATGATGCAGCACAAGATTTAATATTCGTTTTGATTTATGTATATTTTTATATTCTGCACTACATTATTGTAAATGGTATGTTAAGTTGGTGGGTTTGTTCGTAACTCTTGGAAATAACGTTTTTCGATTTTGAAGGGAAAATTTTGATTAGGTATTCAATTTTTATACCCTCCACCATACTATGGAGGGTATATTAACTTTTTCATTCCGTTTGTAACTCCTCGAAATACTCATTTCAGACCCAACAAAGTATATATATTCTTGATCAGCGTCAAATTCTAGGCCGATTTAGCGATGCCCGTCTCTCTGTCTGTCCGTCTGTCTGTAGTAATCACTTTATCTTTCGAACGAATTGAGATAGAAGGCTAAAATTTTGCACACATGTTTCTTTTTCCAGTAGGTAGGCCATGTAGATCCACGTTTTCATATAGCCCCCATATACCTCCCGGTACCTCCCGATATTCGACATTTTGATGATTTTAGCAAACATTTTCCTTCGGAATTGTTTTAAATTTGGTATTTCAAGTTCGTAATGGATTCTTCAGCCTATGACAGAAAAATGTCTGTGCAGGTCCACGTCTTCGTATAGCCAACATATAACGGTACCTCCCGATATTCGGTATTTTGATGATTTTAGCGACATTATTCACCGGAATTGTTTCAAATTTGGTATTTGAAGTTCGTAATGGATACTACAGCCTAAGGCATACAATTGTCTACGCAGGTCCGAGTCTTCGTATAGCCCCCATACATCGGTACCTCCCTATATTCGGTATTTTGATGATTTTAGCGATATTATTCACCGGAATTGTTTCAAATTTGGTATTTGAAGTTCGAATCGGATTCTACACCCTAAGACAGAAGATTGCCTATGCAGGTCCAGGTCTTCGTACCAGGTCCATATCATCAGTACCTCTCTATATTCGGTATTTTGACGAGTTTCGGTACAATACCCACCGAAATTGTTTGAAATGTCGTATTTGAAGTTCGTAATGGATGCTATAGCCTGTGACAGAAAATTGTCTATGCTGGTCCACGTTTTCGGACAGCTACGATATAACGGTACCTCCCTATATACGATATTTTGTTGATTTTAGCTACATTATTCGCCGTTTATTTCAAGTTTCGATTTAGAATATGGTAATGGCTTATGACAAACAATGCCTATGTAGGTCCACGTCGTATAGACCCCAATATAACGGCTATCTTCGGTATTTTTAAAATTTTAATAGAATTTTTTAAGGATTTTATTTTTTTTTAAATTTCCAAATTCGTTACAACTGGTGGAGGGTATTCAAAGTTTGGCCCAGCCGAACTTACTGCTTTTTAACTTGTTTTCATTTAGCCACTGGAGCAAAGGCATTTCGAGTGGTCCACGTGTTCTCTGATCAAATGTCGAATGAAATTCTTAGATTTTTATATCAACTTGCTTTCAAAGTTTACGACCCGATATCGGTCTGATTACGAATAAGATGCAAATTTGCCCACTCTTGTACTGAGCTCGGATTTCTCGTTCCTTCTCAACGAGAAAAAAAAACTCATAACCTTCAGACTAAATTGTCAAAAGTCTAAAAGTATCCTTGAACCATTCCGAAAGAAAATAAGATTTGGCTGTCCGATATCAGTAAGAATGCGGAAGTAATGTCCTATACAAGTCTGAAGTTGGCACTTCTCCTGTTTGAAAAAAAAAAAAAACAACAAATTTCTCCATGTATTGGGACAAAACTAGTAAGTTAAAATACATCTAGTCCGATTAAAGTCTAAAAAGTCGTATTTGCAACTTATTCACCGACTCTCAGTACGAACTGAATTGAGGTCTGATGAGGATTCCCTGAAAATTCAGATGTGGACGCACACTCTGAAGAGGTATTGTGTAAAGTTCAGGTCTATAATTGAAGAGAAAAAAATCAGGCCTATAAATCAAGAGAAAATACACGTTTTCTTAAAGTTGGAAATATAAAAAAACCCAATCAATTAATTTTTTTTTCAGATGCGTCTGAAGAGTAATTTGAAAATTACCCTTCCGACTACTTATTAGAAACATTTTTTAACAAAAGGATGTTGTGTCGTTCCTTTATTTCTAAAGCCCTCAAATAAGTGTTTTGAAAAAATTCTAATTTACTGGCGAATCAGCAGTAATCTGACATTTATAATTCATGGTACTCTCCGATTTGAATTTTTATACTCTAAGCCATATGGATAAAGAGGGTATACATAATTTGATACGGCCAAAACGTGCCTAGTCGAATAACGGTTTTAGACCCTAGGTCTCTTTGGACCAAATCCGTTTCAGGAGATATGGAGTCGATCTAGCGATGTCCTTCCGTCTGTCTGTCTCTCTGGCTGGTGCGCACGATAACTCTCGAAGGGAGTATCCGATTTGGTTCAAACTTGATACATCGTAATATCGTTGTCAAACTTAGATCGAGTTCGGAGATGGGCAATATCGGCTCACTTCTTCTGGTACCATCCCACAAAATGCCAAAATTTTCGAGAAAAAAAAATATTTTATTGCACAGAATAGGAAGGATGATCGGATTTCGATCCAACTCTGCAAATCCTAATATTTTCATCAGTGCAAATTTGGAATAGTTATAACTCTCATAAAATGCGACATAAGAATCTGATTGTCTTCAAATTTCACACATCTCAATATTGTTATTAACCCAAGGTCTGGCGTTAAAATCGAATGTATCGGTCCACTTTTCTTGGCACCTCCCCCACAAAAGGTCGAAATTTTCAAGAAAAAAATATTTTTTTTGCACAGAAAGATTTTCTCCAATTTTCACCAGTGCTACGTTAGGTGCGAAAATAGAAAATATCGATCCACTCCATCAAGTACATCCCTCACAAAAATCAAAATTTTAAATAATTACAACTCTTATAAAATGTGAAGTAAGAGCCCGATTGTCCTCAAGTTTCACACATACCAATATTTTTATTAACCCAAGGTCTGATGTTAAGGATATATCGGCAAACTACTTCTAGTACCACCCCCAAAAAGGGTAAATATTTTGAATATCCATGAAGCTCATAAAACGCGTAATTAATATCCGTTTCTATTCACACTTGGTACATCTGAATATTTTCATCAACACAAGATCTGTTATAAAGATGGTAGAGATCAGACCATTCCTTCTGTTACCTCCCCCACTAAGGGTCAATTTTGTTTTAATGACCAAAACGTATATTAAATCCGAAATAAGCATAATTTTCTCTATATATTTTATACATCCTATTACTTCTACTAACTAAGGATATGCTGTAAAGATGGGATATATCGGTCTACTCCTTCTCGTACCTCCCCCAGAAAAGCTCAAAATTTTGAATGAAGGTAATAAAACGCGAAATTAACATCCGTTTCCACACAAATGGTTAAAATTTTGAATATCCATAAAGCTCATAAACGCCAAATGATTTCATTCAAACTATATTTCTTTCAACACAATATATTTTATAAAGATGGTAGAGATCGGAACATTCTTTTTGGTACCTACCCCACAAAGGGTCAAATTTCAAATAACCAAAAATGATCATAAAATCCGATATAAGTATCAGGTTCTCTGCAAATTTCACTCATCCCGTTATTTCTACTAACACAGGATCTGATGTAAAGATGAGATACATCGGTGCTCTCATAAAACGCGAAATAGTCATCTCACTCTCTCAAATTTCACACATCCAAACATTTTGCTAACGCAAAATTAGTTGTGAGGTACCAACTTCTTTTGGTACCTCACCCACAAAGGGTCACCATTCTCTGTCATAACTTGGTCATCACTTTCTGTCATAGGGGAGAAGGAAGCGAGATAGACTCATAGTTACTTTTGAGGTTCTTCATAGAATAACTTTCTGAGTCGATTTATGCATGTCGGTCCGTCCGTTCGTCCGTTCGTCCATGTATTCTTGTGAACAAAATGCAGGACGCATTTATTATCAGATTGAGATGAAATTTTCCAAACAATATTTGATTGGCAAAACGACGCACCCTATTGATATTGGTGATAATCGATTTTGGCTTAACTGTGCACGAAATGGCTGATATAAGTCCAAATGATCTGTATTTTGGTACATCCTACTGAATTCAGTCTAGAAGTAAGTAAATCAAATTTGGAGTAAATCGGTTCAGATATAGCTATAGCTTCCATATATATTTTTTATCCGATTTGGGGCTTTATATCCCACATGTGTGTTATATGCACTCCATAAGAATGATATGGGGTACTGGATATCAGATACTGCTCTGAAAAAAGTGTATCAAATTTTGTCAATATCGGTTTAGAATAGGATATAGCTCCCATATATATATATTTATCCGATATCAGGCTTATTGTGCTCCAAATTGCTAATATCAGCCCAAATGGACTGAATTTTGGTGTAAATCGGTTCAGATTTAGCTATAGCTCATCTATATATATATATATGTTTTATCCGATTTGGAGTTTAAAGTCCCTCACAAGCGTAATAGGCAATCCACAAAGTGATCTTTGGCACCAGATATTATATCTCGCAAATAAGTAAAAAAAAACAAGATCGGTTCAGATATCGCTATATCTCCGGTTTGGGGTTAATTATACACCAAATGACCAATATCTGTCAAAATGTCCTGAGTTTTGGTACATCCGACCGAATTCAGTCTAGGAGCATGTACATCAAATTTGGAGAAAATCGGTTCAGATTTAGCTATAGCTCCCATATATATGCTTTATCCGATTTGGTGTTTAAGTTCCTTACATTTGTAATATACATTCGACAACAATGATGTTTGGTACCAGATTAGAAAGCTCGGAAATACCATTACCAAATTTTATCGAGAACGGCTAAAATTTGGATATAGATCCCATATATATCCTTAATCCGATTTCCAGTTTATTGTGCGAAAAATGGTTAATATCGCCCCAAATGGAGTGAATTTTGGGACATACGTTTCCATTTTGTGCAACTCGGCTCCGATATACATATGTATTTTTTTTAATATTATCCTTCCCCAAGTGATATCATGCACTCGGTAGCAAACTATAACTGCTCTAAAGGCAAATGTTGATGGGTGGTATGATCTACTTGAAATAAATTCATATGTTACGGGAGCTCTACTATATATGCATAGTTGTGTAGGGTATGACATAGTCGACTTCACCCGACTTTTGACTTTTCCATTAAGGTAAGGTTTAGAATTTTGATGTAATCTAGGAACTTTTATCAAATTTTATGACAAAGAAAAGGAAAAGTAATGAAAAGGTGTCCTTTCATGAATCGATTGAGGGATACAATTTTCGACCAATTGCCAGTAATATTGCCGAAGATTCCATACACCTAAGATTTCAAGGAATGCATATCCATATATTTCAAAAAAAAAAAATCGAAAGAGGTGGTTACCTGCCCTCCCCTATTTAGACTACTTTGCGACGTAGACTTTCAAAATGGCAATGCATGTATCTTCTATATTTAGCTCTGCTTTCATAATCTGCTGGATTTCCTGCAATTGTTTGTTGTGTTGGACAGCGAATTATTAACGAAATCAATCAACAAAAACTTTCAAAAAATCAATCACCATATCACCCCCTTATCAATATTCCAACAAGGAAACCGATTCGTTACACTGTGCCCAAGAAATGAAAGTTCATTGATGAATCGTAAAAGTTCATCACACGCCCGGGGATGAGCTGTGTGAACTGTTGTTGGCATTTAATTGTAATACCCTCCCTCGAGCAAACTCAACGGAAAAGTAATTGCCGAGAGGGGTTGGGGGGGATTTTCGATAAAGGTAACGGTTCAATGAACATATAGCAATGATTGTTAACAAAGTTTCATGAATTTACCACATTATTTGATATTTCGTACATTTTTTTGTGCGAATCAATCGAACCAATTGAGGTTTCTTTGGGAAACTCACAAATTGAGATTTTTTTTCGAAATTCCCGGAACTATCACTAGTTGGAAATGTAATTAAGTCGTATAGCATGTTCAATGAAGCCACATTTCTTTAAAAAAAAAAAAAAAAATCATACCATATTTTGCAATGTTGGAGTCGGTGTGAAATATAGGGCATAAGGTTTTTCTTTGAATTTATTTTTGGAATTTTTCTTTATTTTTTACAAAGAAACAGCCTTTGGTTTCTTTCTTTCAGGTTGATGTACTTTTAATTTATTTTAAAACAAGATTTTTTAAACTGTCAAGTGCACATTTTAATAATACTTTTCAAATAAATTTTCACCCATGTTATTTTGAATTGAGACGTTTGCAATCAATACCAACTCCCGGTCTTTGTTACCTTTTTCGTTGTTTTTTTTTTCCGTTGAAAGGAAAACCAATTATCAACCGAAAATTCTTGGATTTCTTAAGGGATGCTTTTTCAGCCAAAAAACATTTTTAAAATTTTACGTTTTTTTTTCCTTTGCACACCTATTTGTCATTGTTGTCGTTAGTTTCAACTCCAAGAAAATTGAATTTAAAAGTAATTTCCTGTTATATTTTATTTAAACTGCGACTAAATGTGAATACCCTAAAGAAATTTAAAATTCATAAAACGTTGTCACATTTTAAGACTGTAAAGAATAATAAAATCTCTCTGCACCCCCTCCACCTCCGCGATTATAAAATAGCAAACGTCATATTCTCATCATAATTACAATTAAATCCGTCTTTGGGGATAGCAACAATTATTACATTGGTGGCGGGAAAACACACCATGTAAAAGGTGAATGTACGAAACATTTAGTGATTCAAATGAGTTCAATGCGACAATTTGTAAGCAATTAACATTTTGGGGGGAGTTGAATCATTTAGAAACATCCCATTATCATCTAAATCGTCAATTAGGGGAGGTAACAAGAAAAATAAAGATAGCTACAATTAATAGACATTAGTGATGAGAACAATAAATGAAATGAATAGCTAAAGAGATGTTTAATGTGTGCCTTACTGGCAACAAGTTAAAACTGAAAATACGTATTTTTATACCCTCAGACATATGGCTAGAGAGGGTAACGAAATAACAGTTTTAGACCCTAGGTTTCTTTGAACCAAATCCGTTTCAGGACATTTGGAGTCGATCTGGCGATGTCCGTCCGTTCATCCGTCTGACATCGTAAACATAAATCGAGTTCGAATATGGGCAATATCGGTCCAATCCTTCTGGTACATCCCCCAAAAAATGTCATAATTTTTAAAGGAAATAATATACTGCACAGGAAGAGAAAAGATAATCAAATTTTCTCCAACTTTCAAATCCTAATATTTCCATCAGTGCTAAGTCAGGTCCGAAAATGGACAATATCGTCTACTCCATCAAGTACCTCCCCCAAAACTTGTATAATGTGATGTAAGAGTCCGATTGTCTTCAAATTACATAGTTCACAATGTTTTTATTAACCCAAGGTCTGCTATGAAGATGGGATATATAGGCGCACTCTTTTTGGTACCACCCCTAAAAAGGATCAAAATTTTGAGTATCCATGAAGCTCATAAAACGCGAGCATAACGTCCGATTCTATTGAGACTTGATCCACCTCAACACAAAATCTGTCAACACAAAATCTATTATAAAAATGGTAGAGATCGCAACATTTTTTCAGGGACCTCCCCTCACATAGGGTTCAAGCTTTTGAAAAACAAAACGCTCAAAGAATGCGAAATAAGTATCCAAGAGCACCCATTCATCTCCTCAAGTTTGTTTCCTGTAATTTTGCCCTTACCAATATTTTTATCAGTTTTAGACAAAGTAGGAAAACGGAATATGACGGTCGACAGTCTGTTGTACCTCAGGTACATTTTAACATTTTCTAAAAATGATCACATATCTCGTATAAAGTGAAGGAAATAACAAATATGGCCCAAACTTGCCATAGCGCAATATTTATATTATATTTAGTTACGACCGATACGAAATGGACAATATTGGCCCATTCCTTCGGAACTTACTCCATAGAGGGTCAACAATTTGAATGATAATAACACAATTCAAAATATATTTAGCCCTGCGTTCGTCCTTGTTATGGATGGCATATTAGGTTAGTCATTCCATTCATAATTCCTTGAAAATTTCCGTCTGTGGGCATCACTTTATCTACTGAACAGACTGAAGGAGTTAGAAAATATTTCACCCCAATGTAATTTAGAATTTGAGGTGCTAAATATGGGGTATATAGCTCCACGTTTTTTATAGCCCCCATATAGCCAACAAATTTTTAATATTTTTTGAGTTTAACCAAGTTCTCCAGTAGATAGTCTATGTCTATGGAGGCTTACGTTTTCGTGTAGGTTTCGGCCACATTCTTCACCTTGAAAAGGAGGGTATATTAACTTTGTCATTCCGTTTTTAACATCCCTAAATACTCGCCGTAGCCCCCATATAGTATATGTATTCATGATCGCATAAAATTCTAAGTCGATTTAAAGATGCCCGTCTGTCTGTCTTTTGAAATCACGATACAGCCCACATTATTTGACGTAGAGGAGGTTCAAAATATTATGTCTAGAACGTTTTGGTATGGCCGCCATATTCGGTATTTTGATGATTTTCTAGCTCTGGTGGCAAGACATTTTTGTATAGCCTCCCGATATTAGGACTTGTCTAAAAATTGGTATTTATTGTTAATTTAGGTACACGTTTCTTGATAGCGCATATGTAACGATACCCACTGGTATTCGGTATTCGGTTCGGCCCGGCCGAACTTATTTTTTTTTTTTTTAATTGTTTTTTGAAATTTCGAACCGTATTTTACTGCACCTAAGCAATTGCACAAATATTTTAATATATGTAAATTTGTAAATGGGTAATTAAAAAATCATTCCGGTCGAACCAAAAACTTATTTATTTGTATTACTTCAAATAACACTCCTCTGGAAATTTGATGCATTTTTCTGAAAAATTCCAGTCTTAATTCCACGCTAAACACTCCATTTCGATACCCGTGAATAGACTTACTTGTAGAGGAGTTTTTTTTTTTAGTACAGTTTGAGATGTAAAAAACCTGTTGAAAAATCCGGTAAAGACAAATAATGCCATATTTGGAGAAACTTCGAGAAATATCCAATGTTTCTCGAAATACTCTTCTATCAATGATAAATAGTTATTAATATATTAAAGACCCTTTCTAGCATTATGTGTAGGCAATACTAAATTCTGGACCTACAGTGGGCAGGAAGTGTACTACTCATTAAGATTCCAAAATATTAAATCAGAAGAGCTCTGTCTTCAAAATGAAATCACGAAATTTAAACAAAATATGCGATTCCTGTCAAAACGTGGAATTCTTACCCATGTAGAACACAAAATGTATAATTAGAGGCAATTAAATATAAGCCTGTAGTATTGGATACACCGTTATATATGATTTAAACTATATAGTTTATAAACGAGGGCTTCTACCCTTTGAGTATTGGAATCGCTAAACTAATTATAATTGAGTTTTCGACTACTATCAACAAAGTCTCCTTTCTACATACACAAACTACCTCCTCTATATATGGTTTTCATTTTTAAAATTTTGAAACATTTTTTAGCTTTGAAGGGCTGGGTTATAACTTTAATAAAATTATATACCACAACTTTTTTTTCGAATTGAAACTTATTTTTTACACGTGCCTGAGTTTAAAATGTGCCTTGTAATTCCATCTCTGTATCTAAGCCATTCCATTCTAAACTCATTCCATAGAAAATAAACGCCATTAAAGATTCCATTTACATAGTTATGTTACGGTTGATTAAACAGCTATGTGGTGGCATGGAGTAATGGAATTCCTTTTAAGCCTTTTACATGCAAACAAACACACACCATACAAACATATGTTTCTTCGACATACACACACTAAGCACATTCAGATATGTGTTAATGGGTAACTTGTTGCTAACATTTAGCTGAACATCAGTTCGACGATATTTTAAATTTGTTTTCACTATACACTTCAAAAACAAGTGGAATCGATGTATGTGAGTGCGTGTGTGTGAACGTTCGTATATATGTGAGTGTGTATCTGAAGTATGCGCCAACAGCACGTTGTTGAATATTTGAAATTATCTTCTAAATACCATCTGGAAGTGATGTTCAAGCTAATTAAACACGGTTATACCTTGAGGTGAATGTAATTTAGCTTTAGTTTAAATCAATTTCCTGCCATGGTTGTATGGTGGGTGTTGTTTGTTTTTTCTTCGTGGTATTTGGTTTTTAACAACATTAGGGGAATTTAGATGATTGGATTTGAAAAAAGGGTTTAGTTAAATTATGTGTTTGTAAGGCTGTGTGCATAATTGTGACATGGATTAATGTTTGTCATATTTTCTAGAGAAATAGGGATCCTCTTTTCACAAATTTTTTATATCCTCCTCCATATGGCAGCCATAACGTGACTCTAGGCCTATTGGGACCAAATTTGTTTCAAGATATTTGGAACAGATTTAAGGGTGTCTGTCCGTCCGTCTGTCTGTATGACTGGCTTGCTGGTGCTGGTTATGATTATTCACAATTGTTGACCCTATACGTTGTGGGTTCCGCACGAATTGGCCAATATTGTCTATTTCGTATTGGAAATAAATAAATATTGCGACGTGTCAGGTTTGGACCATATCGACTAATATCGCGTTATATGAAACACATGATAATTTTGGGAAAATATAAAAATGTGTGTGTGGTAATAGACATAGTCGACTGGTTCCATTCATATTTCATCTTATACAAATTAAAATTCTGGAATGGACAAAATTTCAAGAAAATCGAACAGTTATATCCAATTTTATTCGTGATCATGAATTCTATCAGATCAGGTTATGACAGATATGAACATTGGAAAATGTTACCCATCGTGGGATCTTGCGTTAGCAAAAATATTTGGATGTATGAAATTTGAAGAGTGTTGGACTCCTTTAAGCGTTTTGTTTCTCAAAAATGTGGAAACTATTGTGGGAGAGGTACCAGAAGAAATGTTCCGATCTGACCACCTTTATTGCAGATCTTGTGTTGATAGAAATATTGAGATGTACCAAGTCTGGAATGGAATCGGAGGTTAACTGCGCTTTTTATGAGCTTCATGGATATTCAAAATTTTTAACCTTTGTGGGGGAGTTACCAGAAGGAGTGGACCAATCTATTCCATCTTTATACCAGATCTTGAGTTTATAAAAATATCGGGATGTGTGAAATTTGAAGACAATCGGATTCTTACATCGCAGAGAGTTATAATTATTCAAAATTTTGACCCTTTGTGGGGGAGGTACTTCATCGAGTGCACGATATTCTGCATTTTCGCACCTGACCTAGCACTGACATAAATATTAGGATTAGTGCAGAAAATATATTTTTTTTTAAATTTCCAACTTTTTATGGTGGAGGTACCAGAAGGAGTGAACCGATATAATCCATCTTCACACCTGACCTTGGGTTAATAAAAAGTATTGTTATATGTGTAATTTGAAGGCAATCGGACACTTAAATCACATTTTGTAAGAGTTATAATTATTAAAATTTTTTGACCCTTTGTAGGGGAGGTACTTGATAAAGTGGATCGATATTGTCCATTTTCGCATCTGACCTAGCACTCATGCAAATATTAGGATTCGCAAAGTGGGAGCAAAATAGGATTATTCTTTCTCCAATAAATTATTTTCTTTGAAAATTTTGACATTTTGTGGAAGAGGTACAAGAAGGAGTGGACCGATATTGACCATCTCCGGACTCGATCTAATTTTGACAATAATATTACCTCTCTAGTCATATGGCTGAGGGTATAAAAAATTACTTTATGGAATGAGAAAGGAATTATAATTCTTTTAAAATTTGAAATAAGAGTCCGATTGTCTTCCAGCTTCACATATTACATAATATGTAAAATAATCCCCAGATCGGATGTGAAAATTATAGATATTGGCCTACCCTACTGGTACCTCTCCAACGAAGTTTCACGGTCCACTCCTTCGGATCTATTACAATAAAGTGACATAGGCTGAGGGTATGCAAACCCGACTGATACTTTTAAACTAGCCTATTTAAGAATCGGTCCATAATGCTACGGAATTAAAAGTGGATAAACAAATTTATTAATTTGACCACAGTATGAGCCTTATTGTCTACGTTTTTCCTGACATATTTTTATTTTATCGAGAACGCTTCTAAAGTAAAATACTCAGGAATATTTATTTTTTCTTGTGATTTTTTGTAAATGAAGATTAAACCGACGATACCTTGATCACAGGTATTTCATGGACCTTTTGTCGGTCTAGAACCATTCCCTGAAAAAAATTCCTATTTCTATTTTTACATTCTCCTTCTATGAAATTATTTTCTATTGTCTCGATTTTCTATATATATGTATTCGAACAAAAATGTCAATATTCCCTCAAAAAAGAAGCTCAAACAAAACCGCACGCCACCGCGTATCCTTAATGCCAATTTTAATTAAATAACTCATACTCAACCCGCATCCACTGTGGATCTTAATAAATATTTTTTCAAATTAAAACTGATAATGAAATTCGTAGAAATTAAAGCGAAACCATGTGCAAACAACTTAAAAATTGTCAACCACTCGAAAAACTCATATCAACTGTTTCATAAATAGTTCGTGTTGTTGTAGCTGTTCTGTTGCTGGTGCTGTAGCTGCTGTTGTTGTTGTGTTTGTTAGTTTGTGATTTTGCACTCGTTTATGAAATTGGGGTAGTTAAACAAGTAAGCATTTCAACCAATGTTTGCAATTAAAACGAATGCTGTACATTATGGTTGATGAAATTTAATATTTTTCAAATTAACAATTTCGAAACTTCTTAATGGAGGAAATTATTTTGCTCTTTGTGTGTGTGTGCGTGTGTGGGTATATGTGTCTGGTAGTGATGGTCTCGCATGCGGTTTTTTTGCCATGTACGGAAAGAAGAACTTTCTGAACTTTTTAGTAAACTGAAAGGGTTTAAGGTTGGGGGGAGGGGTGAAAGGTAGTGAAAATATTAATTAATTTTGGATAGAGATTGGAAAAAAAATTAGCCATCTTCTTGGCTGTAAATGATTGATCTTTCTTCAAACGTATTGAGAACGTATCATTGGGTCGACAGATGTATGTCAGCCATAAATAAAATTTTTAATGGTATAAATAAAAAAATAAATAAATAGTAAGTATAACGACGTGGAATCAATCAATTTGGAAACATCGGGTTAGAGTTAGAGGAAAGAAAAGAAAGAATCTCATTATTCTATTTGAACATTCGATAATATTGAGGTAGTGAAACTAATAATAACTCTTGTGTTAAAGATACCTAAATTTCAATTCTACCGAAAGTCATTTCCCTATGAAATCACAAATAAATGAAAATGACACTTATACGGTATTGATGCTGATTTAATACCATATGTAGACTGATATTGGAGAAAAAGCAAAATACTGGGTAAGATGAAAAAACTTCAAACAAATCCAGACTGCTGTCATTTCTAAGCCACTCGTCCGACAATTATTTCAATGGCAGCTCATTATATTGCTTACAAGTGCACAAAAGCATTTTGGTGAGCATTTTCCAGAAAAAAAGTTATTCGTGATGGAATTCAAGCTTGATTTCTTTAAAGTTGGCTGGAAAACCACAAGTTGTTATCGTTAGAGCACTTCAGCATTTAAATGTGAATAAATCTTTTGTGTCTCGTACCATCGCTCGTTACCGTGATACTGGTAGCGTAGCTCGACGTCAAGGAAGTGGACGGAAGAAAACAGCAACTTCAGAAGAAATGGTTCGAAAAGTAAAGAAGCGACTTGATCGAAACCCTCGTCGCAGTGGCCGAAAAATGAACATATCGCAATATTCTATTCGGCAAATATTGAAATATGAGCTCGGGGTTAAGCCATTGAAATTCCAAAAATTGCAAGAACTTACACCACAACAGAAAAAATAGACTCAAAAGAGCTAAAGAGTTGCTTCGCCTGGCCGAAGGTGGTGAACTGCCGAATTTGGTTTCTTCCGCTCCGTTTAGAAAACATTCGTTGTCCAGCAGTTTGTAAACAAACAAAATTATCGTGCCTATTTGCCATAGAGGTCAGCTGAAAATGTACACCTTCGGTTGACCACCAGAACTCAAGCGCCGGCCATGGTGATGGTGTGGGCCGTCATAGCACCCGATGGTCGCTCTCCGCTCGTATTAGTCGACCGTAGCATCAGAATAAATGCCGAATATTATCGCGAAAATATTCTGGAGGATGTATTAAAGCCTTGGGCACGCAAGCATTTTGTCCGCAGACCTTGGACATTCCAACAGGACTCAGCACCATCGCACTCAGCACCATGCCACCCAAGAATCGTTGCAAAGTGAGGTCCCTCGCTTCATTTTCAGCGCATACTGGCCAAATTCCCCGGATACCAATCCGTTGAATTATTGTGTCTGGAGTATTTTGGAAAGCAAAGTCGATCACCTCAAGCAAGCGCTTCGTGGGGAATGGGTCAAAATACCGCAGAGCATCATTCGGGCAGCGTGTTACGGTTTCATTGGCCGTTTGAAGGCTATAATTCGTGCCAAAGCTGACCAATTCGAATAAATCTATACTTATTTTAAAATTTGATGCTATTTCCGACATTTTTTGCTTTCATTCAATAAAATTAAAAAAAAAAAACAAGTAAGCAAAGGCTACAGTCGAGCGGGGCCGACCGTTGAATACCCTACAACACTATAATGAACGTTACAGTTTATATAGGCGAGATACTCGAAAGAATTCCACAAGATATTGTGACCAATAATAAAAGAAAACCATCAGGTTTCGTTCTCTAATTTTCGAATAATAGCATCTTAAACTAATTTGCTCATTTCCAATTTATTGGTAGATGTTGCACGTAAATAGTCTTCCTAGATCTGGAACCAATATTTCCCAAAGACCTATAATCTCTCAGAAGTGGCAAAAGATTAAGATTTATTATTGGTTTTTGACTGAAACGCATCTATATAAGATACAGACATTTGACTATATTCTTCAACGAAATCAGCGTTAACGAAATAGTAAGAAGTGAATTCTCCAAAAAGTCACTGGAATGGACATTTTCGTATTTTGTCTACAAAAGTTGGCAAACTCCTTCACACATTGAATATTTTTGGATGGCCATCCAAAACTGCATGGCTTTTGCAATGTCCGGTAACCCCCATTCAAATGTGCGTGAGGATCCATTCCATTTCAACCCCTAAATATATGGCGATCATCTCCACAAAGAATAGGCTTTTATTCTGACCCTCATCTTATCTCCATGCAAAATTTCGTAAGCATCGGGCCATAAATGCGATCTGTATATGATATCCTGATATCCTAACTACTTAGTTTTGTTAGCTGTAGAAATATTACCAAATGTTTAATTCAAAATGAAAATATGCCAAAAATATGACAAAATTGAAAAAATATGAGAAAATTTTACAAAATCAATATTTTCATCTTTAGAGAGATATTTTTATGCAAATTTTTTAGACGTTTTTTCTTTCCTGCCAAGAGGCCATTCTGAATTAATGAGAACTGTCGAAATCAGTTCAGCCGTTCTCGACATATAAGAGATTTTTAGAGCATATCTTATTTGATAAACATATATATCGCACATATTTTGCTATTTATCCGTTTTGTTGGATGTTAACATCAATGTAAAGATCAAAAGTAACCTTGTCATGGCTTTGTCATTTCGCCGGGATTTAAAATATTCGCGGTTTAATGAAAAATTTTGAATTTTTCCAACAAAAAGGATATAGTCTATTTTACCCGCTACTTATTATCCGAGACCACCCAAATGGGTAGGCTTCTTCCCCGCCCTAAGCTCTAGCTACATGCGAAATTCCGGTCTATAATTGCGACCTGTAGAGCAAGTGCAAAATCAGGAATTTTTTCAGTTTTTGGTCCATTTCAACCCCTAAATATTATGCGATCATCACCAAAAGAAATAGGGTTCTATTCTGACCCTAGCCCCACCTCCATTTTAAATTTCGTGAAGATCGGACCATAATTGCGACCTGTAGAGTGATTACAAATTAACATGGACAGACGGACGGACGGACATACATAGCTAGATCGACTCAGCTCGGCGAGATAGGAAGATCCATATATACGGAGTACATAATTTTTGGCCCAATCAAACTTATAATACCCCCAACACATAGTGTTGTAGGGTATAAAAAAGTAAAAATTATGGGGCTTGACTATGTTGCGTTTTTTTATCTCACCCTGTATATTCTACACCACATAGTGGTAAGGGTATTATATTTTTGCCCTTTTGTTTGTAACATGGAGAAGGAAGCGAAGGAACTATGGGTCTAGTTACTTCTGAAGATCTGAGTCGATTTATGCATTTCAGTCCATCTGTCCAGCCGCCCGTCTATGCAAGTGTTTGGCCCAAAGACGAACCTTATTTAAATTTGTGAGTATCGGTTCAAATATGGATATAGCTCCCATATATATCTTTAACCGATTTCGGGTTAATTGCGCAATATCAATCCAAATGACCTGTATTTTGGCACAACCGATCGATTTCAAGCAAAAAGTAACTTCATCAAATTTGGTGAAAATAGGTTCAGATATAGCTTTAGCTATATATGTTTCATCCGATTTGGTGTTTAATTTTCTCAGATTCGTAACATGCTAATATTAGCCCAAATGTGCTGAATTTTGGCAAGTTCGACGGAATTTAACCTAAAAGCCAATGGCAAGTGCTTAAATTTTTGTGAAAATCAGTTCGGATATAGCTTTAATTCCCATATATATGTTTCATGCGATAATATGCACTCCACAACAATGATATTTGATACCGGGCATCAGATACTGATGAAAAACATCTCTGCCAAATTTTATCGAGATCGTTTCTGATTTTTATATAGCTTCGATATACATCTTCGTCCGATTTTACGGCTATATAATATCACCATGTATGTAATATCAGCCAAAATTGAATAGATTTTTTCATATCCAACCCAATTTTACCATTTGGTGAAACTTGGTCCGGCTCCAATAAATATTGTTTAATATAATCCTTATCGAAGTCATATCATTCACCTTACAGCGGTGTTCCCAATATAAACTTTTTTTGTACGTGAGCTCTTTTAGATACGCATAGTGGTGTAGGTTATCATTTAGTCGGCCCGCTCGGCTCTTTCCCTATCCTTACCCGGTTTTTGGATATATTGCACTTTCAAGGGATATATTGTTATTATGTTAATATTATTTGTACAATGGGTCTATGTTTAATCTTTGTAGACCATTATGAGCCAGCTTCACTTGTTTGATCACACGGCCGGCACCAATAAACCTAATTGATCACTTGCATGTGTATCCTTGATATAGATATTATCGAGGAATTCGTACTTTTGTCTCCCATTTAAAAATTCAAACCTAGTTTTTTTTTCAATATTAACATTAACGGTTCATAAAGTCATTTTCCGATTTAAATTTATACCTTTTCTCATATAAATTTCCTGAGTGCTACTGAATTTTCCTATTCCAATTTAAAAATTCCAACGATTTATTGAAACAAATCAACAAAATCCATTCAACGATACATTAAACCCACTCCAATTAGTTTTAATACACTACAACACGCAGAAAAAAATAAACGTACTTTTAAATAAATTAATTACTATACTCTGTACAATTTAATGTGAGTTAATAATATTATTAGAGACTAGAAAGAGCACAAGTTAATTTCTCTCTCAACAGTGTATGGACACGACCGACGACGACTCCATGTCTATGTGGCCATGCAGGTTATGTTTGTTGCTTGCCATGGCAACGGTGGCCATCAAGTGTGGCTCATCTGTTCTTGGTTACAACAACAAATGGTTGTTCGAAGTTCCAACCACACAAAGCCACACCAAAATCAAGTCAAAAGAAACATCACAGTTATCACAAATACCAACAAAGCAAGTGAAAATTCTTTTATTTGATTTGAAGCATCCAAAAATATGAGGGAGAGAGAGAGAGTGAAAAACTTCCCAAAGTGGATGGAAATTGGAAAAAGTATGAAAATAAAACTAATAAATGCAATTTGGCATTAAATACAAAACGACGAAAAAACCTATATATGTATATATACATGTATGTATATATAATAAAATCGAAATGTTCATTTCCACTTGACGAGAAATATACTTCCTGAATTCCGGAATGGTATGTTGGAATGTTCCTTTGATTTTCCGGTTTCATTCCGAATCGTCATGATTCCTATTCACTAAACATTCCGCATTTCGTTGCACAGTGGATTGGGTGATATATCGAAATGTAATTGATATTTTATATACTTATAAAAAATAAAAAAATGTATAGAATAAAAATATAATGACAAGTTAAAAAGCAATAAGTTCGGCCGGGCCGAACTTTGAATACCCTCCACCATATGGAACGAATTTGAAAAAATTTCAAAAAATAAAGTCCTTAAGAAATTCTGTTAAAATTTAAAAAATACCGAATATAGCCGTTATATTGGGGTCTATACGACGTGAACCTACATATGTCTTGTTTGTCATAAGCCATTACCATATTCAAATTCGAAACAATTTTCTGTCACAATTTTCTGGTACTGATATATGGGGCCTATTCGAAGTACCTGCATAGATAATTTTATGTCACAGACTGTAGTTTCCATTACGAACTCTAAATAAGTAATTTGAATTCCGTTAAATAATGACGCTAAAATGATCAAAATACCGAATTTTGGGAGGTACCGTTATATGGGGGCTATACGAAGACGTGGACCTGCACAGACAATTTTTTGTCATAGGCTGTAGTATCTATTACGAATCTCAAATACCAAATTTAAAACAATTCCGATGAATAATGTCGCAAAAGTCATCAAAATACCGAATATCGAGAGGTACCTTAACCTGCCTACTGGAAAAATAAACACGTGTGCAAAATTTTTCTATCTCAATTCGTTCGAAAGATAGCGTGATTACAACAGACAGACGGACGGACAGACAGACAGGCGGACATGGCTAAGTCGACTTAGAATTTTACGCTGATCAAGAATATATATACTTTGTTGGGTCTGACATAAGTATTTCGAGGAGTTACAAACGGAATGACAAAGTTAATATACCCTCCATAGTATGGTGGAGGGTATTAAAAAAATTACATAAATACAGGTGTTAATAACACTGTGATCCGGAAATTTCTTTGGGAGAAAAAAGACCTTGAAGAATCCCGTTGGAAATGTTGCTCATAATATTATTGGAACTCATTTCATGCTATTAGAAATTTTGATTTTTTTTTTGGGGGGAGGGGGGTGTGTATAAAAGTAGTGGACCAATATTTTAAATTTTTGCTGCTCATCTAAGTGTGACATAGATATTTCCACTAGCATATAATACATCGATTCCATGAGAAAAATTTGCAGTATTTTTTGGTGTTTAATTTTGGAGGATATTAAAGTTTCGAATATTTCTTCCTCATTTCACATCTAAAGGTTTGACTCTAACTTAAATGTTCCCGTGATCGTCGTTTGGAAACTTCTAGAAAGTCTTTTTGGTTCAGAAGACTCTTGGAAGGACTGATCTATAGGACGTCTAATAGGTATGCCATGCCTAGAAGACTTTAGGAGTTTCTTCAAGGTCTGTAGGATCTCTAGAAGTCTTCTATTTGTCTAAGATCTCCAAAAGCCCTTATGTGGGTCTTATATCTCTAAAAAAATGTTTTATATAGTTTTGAACAGCCTAGTTGCCTACTCACATACTTTTTTATGGGATTACTAGATCTTTAATTGGTTTTTTAGAAGTCCTCTATACCTAAAAACCTTCTAAAGGTTTTCTAGATATGAAAACCCTTCCAGATGCATAGAAGATCTTTTACAGGTCTTCTTGATCTGGGTTTAAAGTCTAGATGTAATTTGAAGTGGAGGACAGTTTACAGCCTTTAAGGTCTTATAGCCCTCGTGGTTTTCTGGACATAAAATATTTCCAGAGGTCTTCTAGCTTTCTTTACGGGTTCTACTCACCGAAGAAGTGTTTTAATAACATAGGATTTTCTAGATACCTCCCGAAAAACAAGCCCATGAGGAATCTTCAAGTCTCAAAGATATATCAGGATGGGTTCTACAGGGCCTACTCCCAGACGAAGTATTTTAGTCACATATGGGGTCCTTTAGTCACTTCTAGTCTAAAAGACTCAGGATGAGGAGGAGGAGGCCTTTAGAGGAATTCTATAATTTGAAGACCGTTTTGAAGCCTTCTAAAGGGATTCTGCACACAGAAGAGGACACACAAGATGGATTAGGTGGTCCTAGACATATAAGATCTTTCAGGGATCTCCAAGTCTCGGAAGTAGAAATTGTGTAGTAATTATATTACTTAAAAGGTCTTTTGGTAACTTTAAGACATGATGTCACTATATGGGACCTTAAGACGTTTTCTAGATCTAGAATCACCCAAAATACATTTTAAATTTGGAAAACCTTCCAATGATCTTTTAAATCTTGAATTTTTCCCAGAAGTCTTCCATACACATATAACTCCTTGATATTTTCTAGCTACAGAGGGGTTTCTTGAGGGCCTGCAATCACAGAAAAGCATTTTGTAAAACGAAGATGAAAAGTTGACCAGTTGAAAAAAAAAACAATTAGGTGCGATTCAAATATTTCGGTGCGCTCAGTTTGGGCTAAGTCATGAACTTAGAAGAAACATGGCGATTTTTTCCAAATGATATACCGAAAGAAATTTTGAGATGTGTGACTTTACTCGAAATCGAGTAAAGAGTGAAACTCGCTCGAAGCACACACACAAATCCGGAAAAAGATATATAAAGAAGCTACGCGTTTTACAGGCCTGTGGAAATAAAAGAGATTTTATAAATAATTTAAATGCTTTAAAAGGTTTCCGGATATATAAAATTCATTATCGGCATACAGTTTAGAGTAGTTTTGGTCAAGTTTGTTCAGCGATTATCTGATACGGAATTAGTCTGTTTTATGCCCTCATCCTTATGGATACAGGGGATAAAATCCATTTCCGGACATTTGAAGTCGATTTAGTTACAGCCGGGAGTCCTCTGGATCGCCGGTTTAGTGCGCCAAGTAACCTCCGAATAGAATATGTGAATTGTTTCAAACCTGGACTTAAAAAATGTTCGGTCAAACCTAGATCGTGTTCGAAGGTGGACAGTATCGCTCCAATTATTGTGGTATCTCAAAAAAGTTTAAATGTTTTAGAAACAAAAAAATTAAAAAGTATCAGTTGGTTTTGCCACATGTATACACTCAGCCAATGTTCGATTATTTAAATATATTTTGACTTCTGTTATAATTATTCAAATTGTTTATCCTCTATGGAGTAAATTCCGAAGAAGTGGGCCAATGTTGCCCATTTGGTATTGAACCTAAATAGATATTACATAAATATTGTGACGTGTCAGGTTTGGACTTTCTTCACTTTATTATATTTGACAGACAAAAGTATTGAACATTGTGACTACTTGTGGTGAGGTACCAGAAGGGGTTCGCAGATATACAGGGAGAGATGAAAAAACTGCAACAAACTTAAGATTGCTGTAATTTCTAAGCCACTCGTCCGACAGCTGTTAAAATTATTCCAGTGACAGCAATTAAAAATTATTCGTGATGGAATTCAAGCGTGATAGTGTGATTTCTTTATATTTGGCTGGAAACCACAAGTGGCTATCGTTAGAGCACAGAGCACTCCAGCATTTAAATGTGAATAAATCTTTTGCGTCCCGTACCATCACTCGTTACCGTGATACTGGTAGCATAACCCGACGCTCGTGAGCTGAACAAATCGCAAAATTCCATTCGGCAAATATTAAAAATGAGCTCGGGGTAAAGCCATTGAAATTCCAGAAGGTGTAAGAACCATAAAGGAAATAGACTCAAAAGAGCTAAAGAGTTGCTTCGCTTGACCGAAAGTGGTGAACTGCCGAATTTGGTTTTCTCCACTCCGATGGGAAAACATCCGTTGTCCAGCAGTTTGTAAACAAACAAAATGATCGTGTTTACTTACCAAAGAGGTCAGTTGAAAATGTGCAGCTTCGGTTGGCCACAAGAACTCAAGAGCCGGCCATGGTGATAGTGTGGGCCGTCGCTCATATAATCGATCGTGGCATCTGAATATATGCCGAATATTATCGCGAAAATATTCTGGAGGGTGTATTAAATATAATCTTCACAACTGATCATGTGTTAGCAAAATTGCTGATATATGTGAAAAGTGTTGGATGCTTATTTCGCTTTCTTTGAGCGTTTTGTTTTCAAAATCTTGAAAACCTTTATAACAGGTCTGAATGGAATTGCATATTAATTTCGTGTTTTATGAGCTTCATGAATATTCAAAATATTGACCGTTAGTAGGGGAGGCACCAGAAGGAGTTAGACCGATATCCTAACAGCATATCTTCTTAGAAGAAATAATGAGATTTGTGAAATATTAAGAGAACCGGACGTTATTTCGAATATTACGATCGTTTCGGTTATTCAAATCTTTGACCCTTTGTGGGGGAGGTACTAGAAGGAATGGTCCGAAATCTACCATCTTTATAACAGATCTGTCGTTGGCAGAAATTTTGAGATGTGCCAAATCTGTGTGGATGTTAATTTCGCGTTTTATGAGCTTAAGGAATATTCAACATTTTGACCTCTTGTGGGGGAGGTACCAGAAGGAGTGTACCGATATATCCCATCTTTACAGCAGACCTTGTGTTAATAGAAATAATAGAATGTGTGAAATATTAAGAGAACCGGATGCTTATTTCGATCGTTAAGGTTATTCAAAACTTTGATCTTTTGGTACTTCACGAGGTACCAGAAGAAATGGTTCGGTCTCTACCATCCTTATATCAAATCTTCTGTTGATGAAATATTGAGACGTGCCAAGTCTGAGTGGAATCGGATGTTAATTTCGCATTATATGAGCTTAATGAATATTCACTATGTATTCATGAATATTATTTTGACCCTTTGTGGGGGAGGTAACAGTAGGAGTGGACCGATATATCCCATCTTCACAGCAGATCATGTGTTAGTAGAAATAATGGGATGTGTGAAATATGAAGAGAAACGGATGCTTTTTTCGAATATTATGATTGTTTCGGTTATTCAAAGCTTTGTGGGTAGATACCAGAAGGAATATTGAGATGTGTCAAGTCTGAATAAAATCGGATATACAGTTCGCGTTTTATGAGCTTCATTGCTTTTCAAAATTTGACAATTTGTAAGGAAGGTACCAAAAGGAGTGGACAGATATATTCCAGTTACACTAAACCTTGGGTTGATAAAAATATTGTGATATATGTAATTTGAAGATAATCGGACTCTTACATCACATAATTCAAAATGTTGACCCTTTGTGCGGGAGGTTCTTGATGGAGTGAACCGATATTGTCAATTTTCGCACCCGACCTAGCACTAATTCAAATTTTAGGATTTGCAATGTGGGAGCATAATCGGATTATCCATTATCTTTGTGTGGAGTAAAATAATTTTTTTTGAAAATGTCGTCTTATTGTGGTGGAGTTACCAGAGGGAGTTTACCGATATTGTCCATCTCCGAACTCGATCTAAGTTTGATAATGTAAACGACCAAATAAGATACTCCCTTCGAGTGTTATCGTGCCCACCAGCCAAACAGACATGCAGACGGAAGGACATCCCTAGATCGATTCTAAATGTCCTGAAACGGATTTGGTCCAAAGGGACCTAGGGTCTAAAACCATTATTTCGATGAGGCATGTTTTGGCCGTATATAGCCATTTCTCTCAGAGTAAAAAAATTGTGTTAGAGTTGTTATAGTTCAGTACACCGATTTCTAAACGTATGATCGATTTCATATATTTCATATGACTCATACGCAGGATGTCCATGCAAACCACCGGAGTCCAAAGAACTAGAATTAGAAGTTCGTTTGATCAAACTAGATTGGCACATTTCTAATATCAGACTTACGTCAGAGTAATAAATCCCAAAAAGAGTGAAATCAAAGTCAGATTTCCTCATGCTTATAACTTTTCCTTTTAAATACGTTATGAAAATCTTCAAAAGTGATAGATAAAATAACACTTAGAAAATCCAAAACATTTCCCACAATGTTCTACTCAAACTAAATCCAAAAAATAAAATCTTTCAGATTTCATTATTACATTTCAAATTTATTGTTTACATTTCACACATATTCAAACCAAAGAAAAAAATATATTTCAATGCCAGTTATACAAATTTGTAACAAATTTATTTTACTTTTTCTTACCAATACCCTTATGAAGTTTATACTTTAAACCCATTTCAAAACTAACTTTTCTTTTACTCAATCATATCGGTGTGATGTGATTTTGAATATAAGCACACACACACCCATAAAAGCACTACGGATTTTACACACTTCAAGTTTCAGTAAACAAATGGAGAAAAACATGAAAACTTTATAAAATAGTTAGTTATATGCAGTCTAAACTTGTCTGTCGGTCTGTCTGTCCGTCTTTGTCCACATGACTTGATTTCAGTTTTACTGTTAGTTTCATCAAAAAATATTTATAATTGGACATCGTGTGAAGTTTCTAGCCACAGCAGACGAAAACTTTGGAAAACTAATTGATGTTTTTTCTCCAACGGTATGGGTAACTAATTTTAAGGATTTAAATTTTTTGTTGGAGTCTAAAGTTTTTGGGAAATACATTTGGCAAATTTGATGAGAGGAGCCAAGAGAGTTATATAAAGCAAAAATATTTTAAAAAAATCTAAAATATTGTTTTAGGAAATGTAGTAAATTTAAAAAATAAATGAATTTTCAGTAAAACGCATATGTGTCAAAAAAAAAAAAAAAAAAAAAAAAAAAAAAAAAAAAAAACAATAATACAGTTTTGAGTTAAACTAGGCCAGGATAACTTAAATCATGGGATAACAAAATCAGACAAATATTTTCGCTTAAAATCCCTACAATTTAAGGCTTCCATGCCCCGAACAGATTGTAATGGCCTTACAAGCTAATGCGCTATTTGAGTTTTGTGCAAAATCATATTTCTACTAAGATTTCAAAACAGACTCTTATAGTCACTTTGGCTACAAAATACAAACTCCATAAAATTGGAATTACTCGTAGTTGCTATGTGGGATTATCACGACGAAATCCCAAACTTTCACATTACACCGAATTCCGATAACATTATGACTCTCAAAGTTTGAGTCATATATTCCGAAAATGAAGTGGTGTTAGGGTTACTTGACTAGGAGATTTCTGTAGGTATACGTTAGGTCTTCTTAAAAAGTACTTCAAATGCAAACTGCTTTAAGTCGCTACATATGAAGGCAATACAAATTGTGGATTTAAAAACAAAAATTATTTGCAAATAAAACTCCTGCCGTACATATCAATAAGGATAACCTAATATATTTTAGATTTGTAGCTCTTTTAGCACTTTTCATACCCATAAAGGACGATTCCAAAAAGCCCCACTCTTGCGAAGTGCTTGGTACATTTTAGTCCTATACATACCCTCCACCAAACATAGCATGAAGGGTATATTAAATTTGTTATTCCGCTTGTAACTCCTCGAAATAATCATTTTAGACATAACAAAGTATATATATTCTTGATCAGCGCAAAATTCCTGCCCTTATAATCTCGCTTGAATTAAAACGAATTAAAATAGAAGGCTTAAATTTTACATAGATTGTTTTTTTTTGTCTGCAAGCAGGCCAAGTTCCAAGATGGACAACACAGGGTAAGATAAAAAAACTGCAACAAAGTCAAACGCCATAATTTTTAAATTTTTTTTTTAATTTTATTGAATGAAAGCAAAAAATGTCGGAAATAGCATCAAATTTTAGAATAATTTTAGATTTATTCGAATTGGTCACCTTTAGCAAGAATTATGGCCTTCAAACGGCCAATGAAATCGTCACACGCAGCCCGAATGTTACTCTGCGGTAGTTTGGCCCATTCCCGGCGAAGCGATTGCTTGAGGTGATCGACACTTTGGTATTTTTTAGTGTCAACCATGCTTTCCAAAATACTTCAGACACAATGGTCCAACGGATTGGTATCCGCAGGAACCTCATTTTGTGACCATTCTTGGGTGGCGCGTGCTGAGTGCGATGGTGCTGAGTTCTGTTGGAATGTCCAAGGTCTGCGGTCAAAATGTTTGCATGCCCAAGGCTTTAATACACCCTCCAGAATATTTTGACGATAATATTCGGCATTTATTCTGATTCCACGGCCGATTAATACGAACGGAGGGCGACCATCGGCTGTAATGACGGCCCACACCATCACCATGGCCGACGCTTGATTTCTGGTGCCAACCGAAGGTGTACATTATCAGCTGACCTCTTTGGCAAGTAAACACGATCTTCTTTCTTTCTCATAGGAGAAAACTAAATTCGGCTGTTCACCACTTTCGGCCAAGCGAAGCAACTCTTTAGATCTTTTGAGTCTATTTTCTTTCTCTTTCGGTGTAAGTTCTTGCACTTTTTTAATATTTCAATGGTTTTGCCGAGTTCACTTTTCAATATTTGCAGGGCGGAATATTGCAATATGTTCAGTTCACGAGCCATTTTTCGGCCACTGCGACGCGAGTTTCGATCACGTCGCTTCGTTACTTTTCGAACCATTTCTGCTGATGTTGCTGTTTTCTTCCGCCCACTTCCTTGACGTCGGGCTACGCTACCAGTATCACGGTAACGAGCGATGGTACGAGACACAAAAGATTTAAGACAGTTGTCTACAGAGGTCCGAGATATCGTACAACCTATGGGTTTCTTGACACATTTTACGGTAGTCATAATAAACAATAATTATATTGCAATAGTGGAACTATTTGGATTATGTTTTACAATTTAGTCATTTTAAATGCATCTCTTACAAAATATCAGTCGGTGTTGCCGATAGATGTATATCCTCAGCCAATGTTCGATTATTCAAATATATTTTGACTTCTGTTATTATTTTTAAAATTGTTGTCCCTCTATGGCGTAGGTACCGAAGGAAAGCGTCAATATTGATAATTTCGTATCGGACCTCAATAAGTGTGAGATAAATATTGCGACGTGCCAGGTTTGGACTATACTGGTTACCTCCTTCACTTTGTATGAGATATGTGCAAATTTTCGAAAAATGTTGAAATGAGCGTGAGGTATCAGATTTATGCGACCGATCTTGAACCCTATGGGGGGAGGTACCAGAAGAAATGGTCTGATCTCGATCATCTGTATAAGAGATCTTGTGTTGTTTTATGAGTTTTATGTATATTCAAAATTTTGACCCTTTCTGAAGGAGGTACGGGAAGGAGTGGACCGATATATCCCATCTTCACAACAGATCTTGTGTTAATAGAAATAATGGAATGTGTGAAATATAAAGAGGGCCTAGTGCTTATTTCGAATTGTATAAACATTTTGGTTATTTAAAATGTTGACCCTTTGTATGGGAGGTACCAGAAGGAATGGTCCGATCACTACCGCCTTTATAACATATCATGTGTTGATGCAAATATTCAGAAGTGCAAAGTCTAAATGGAATCTGTTGCTTATTTCGCGTTTTACGAACTTAATGA
This sequence comes from Musca domestica, assembly GCF_030504385.1. NCBI lineage: Eukaryota > Metazoa > Arthropoda > Insecta > Diptera > Muscidae > Musca > Musca domestica. The sequence continues at coordinate 4,644,178 of NW_026712238.1, read as the reverse complement.
ATGTTCAAAATTTCGAGCTTTTTTGGGTAAGGTACCAGAAGGAATGAACCGATATATTCCATATTCATACCAGACCTAGGGTTAATAAAATTTTTGGGATGTGTGGAATTTGAAGACAATCGGCAGACAAAGCGTTGTAATTATTCAAAATGTTGACCCTTTGTGGGGGAGGTACCTGATAGAGTAGGCCGATATTGTCCATTTTCGCACCTGACCTAGCAATGTTGAAAAAATCCGATTATAGTTTCGCTTTCTGTGCAGAAAATATATTTTTTTAGAATGTCGGCCTTTTGTGGGGTAGGTACTAGAAGCAGTGATCCGATGTATTCCATATTAACACTAGAGCTTGGGTAAATAAAATTATGGGATGTGTGACTCTTACAGACTCTTACATCACATTTTATAAGAGTTGTAATCATTCACAATGTTGACCCTTTGTGGGGAGGTACTTGATAGAGTATACCGGTATTGTCCATTTTCGCACCTGACTTAGCACTGAAGAAAGTATTTGGATTTGCAAAGTTGAAGCAAAATCGGATTATCGTTTCTCTCTCTCTGTGCAGCAAAGTATTTTTTTGGAAAATGTCAACCTTTTGTGGGGGAGGTACCACAAGGAATGAACCGATATTGCCCATCTCTGAACTCGTTGTAAGTTTGACAATAATATTACGATGTACCAAGTTACCTTCGAGAGTTATCGTACGCACCAGCCAGACAGACAGACGGACGGACGGAGGGACATTGCTAGATCGACTGCAAATGTCCTGAAACGGATTTCGCCCAAAGAGGCCTAGGGTCTAAAACCGTTGTTTTTATGAGGTACGTTTTCGCTCTAGTCATGTAGCTGAAGGTATGTGAAACGGTCATCGGCATCAAGAATACCTTATAGAAATTTTCAAGCTTCAATCTTCGCACATGGCTCATTAACACTGCCTTATTGTTAAGCAATATTTTGTATACCTTTAATTTATACAAAATATATATATTTCATTATTTAGTTTAATAATTTATTTAGCTTTGTTTTCTCCAATAAAATAAAATAAAATTATTATACTCCTTATATTTCCCACCCCTCAAACGTATGCAATTTTCATTGTATCCCGGTCTTTTCTGGCATTATCATTACCTAATCTTCAGAAAAACGTCTTCTCTAGACTCCTTAAAAAAATTGACAAACTTTCGTAATAAATAAAGCCACGCATAGTTTTCATTTCCCAGCAATTCTTCACCTGCCACTATTAAATATTATCTTTTAATTTAAAATCTAGACGACAATATTTTCTTTGACATGCCAGAAAAGCAAAAAAAAAAAACGAAAAACAAAATAGAAAAAAGCCAAAGTGTGCAACATATTGTCAATGTTTTAGCAATTTTCACAATGTCATGTTATTTTTTGCACCATTCTTTCACTTCTTCACCTCTACAGACTGTCAAACAAAGACATTCAAAATTGCTTTCCGTCTAAAGGTGATAACAATGTGGCTGAGTGTGTGCGGGTGCGGGTGCAGAAGCGGATGTGGGTGTGGGTGTGTGTGTGTCTCGAAATAGCAAAAGATAATGGACAGCAAAGAATGCACCACAAAATGTATTATTTTCTTGTTGTTGCTGTTTTCTTATGTTATTTTTTTATTGAATTTTTGTGGTATTTGTTCTTAGAGTGAAAGGTTAAAAGCAAAACAAGCAATAGAAGAAAAAACTGTTCCATTATAGAGTATGAAGTATGACCTATTTTCAGTGTCTCTCAAGAAGTAGCCAGGATTGCATTATGGGATAAGTAATGCATTGAGAGCCACTTTCTCTCTCTGTGGTTTTGATTCTATTTTTAGCCTGACGTCGCAGTGTTGGAAATTGAAAGAATACCTGGCAGAGAAGTGTTTGTCTCTGCATGAATGTCAGATAAAAGGCAATTATGGGCAATTTCGATTCCATAAATCAGATTTATCCAATGTAAGTGGGGACAAAATGGTTTATATTTTTAAAACTAGGGCTCATAAGGGCCAAGAAAACACTTAAACCAATGAAAAAAGTATAAAAGTCAGGAAAGGCCCACTTCATGATACTCTATATTACTACACTAACTATAAAGTGCATATTATGACTATGGGAAGACTTAGTTAAAAATAGGGTGAAGCATGTATATCGAAGTTATAGGAATATCTGAATCAGTTTTCACCAAATTCGCCAAACTCAAAATACCAACATTTTCCGAAATTAAATGGAAAATATTTATAAAATATAAAAAATACATGAAATCGAGATGTATAGGATACACAGGGACTAAACCAGAAGGTGGACCGACGTGGTCCATTTTTTAACAACTGATTCTTAAAGTAATACAACGCTCTCTATATACTTTCAAACTTATTTAAATGTTTTGCAATATATATCAAAATGTTGGGTTATTCTTAAAGGGTGATTTATAAGCCATTATATTTTTTCTAAAACTGGCTTAAACAGCTCACACACATTTCGTGTTTTGTTTCACTGTCAAACATCTGTGGATTGTTAAATTATCATTGAATTTTATTATCAAAATTCGTGCTGTTTTAATAAAGTTCGTCGCGCGCTTATTTTATTTTATGGTCAGTGTAATGGACCCACTGAAGCGGCTATTCGGGCGATTGTGATCCAATTTCTTACCAAATTTGTGTTTATATTGGATATTAAATCGCCATTACGTAAACTGAGACAATGTTGAGCTGTATAGGTCCTCAATCTAAGGGTGGGAAATCCTTAATGGAGGTGATAGTATTCGGTTAGTGGATCAAAATCCCAAGAGAGTTTTGGATTCCCAGGCCCAACTTTTTTATAGGGCCCATTATATATAGTCTTAGCCATGCAGAACGAGGCTCAAATATTTTGTTCTAAGCTTTGCAAAACTTAAATATTTTGTAAAAAATATGGGACATGTCGGTCCACGTTTGGGTATAGAGGTATATCCCGATGTCTAGTATTATTTATATACATTTTTTACACATTTCGGAGAATTTTGGAAGTTTGAATTCTAAATAAGAAAAATACATCCTTGCAAACAATGATATAAATAGGCTCAAGTTAAATAACAACCCTCTTATCGACTGATTTCCGGGGCCTTGGAAACATTATTCAATTGATTTGGAACTTATTTGGCATCATGTTTTCTAAGGGCGTAGAAAATCTCTTTGGAGGAATTTATCACTCAATTTTTTTGAGCAGTTCCCATATAAAGATGCCTCCTGATTATAACTATTTACAGGATCTTGACAAAATTTTCCAATCTTATTTGACTAAAAAATTGTATAAAGTCTGCCTTGGAAGTAAAGAACCATCTAGTAGAAAAATTTTAACATAGGTACCTCATCCCCAAAGGGACAAATTGTTGTCTATAATTATAACCCTTATACATCAGACAAAAATAAAGTGTTTGTATCTTAATATTTCTATCAATAATAGACCAGATATGTCGGTCCACTATTTCTGACAACTTTCGCACAAAAGTTCAGATTTTTCCAAAATATATGTAGGGAAATATCTCATAAAAAGTGAGGCAAATAGTTATATCAGATTAAGGTTAGATGCAAAATAAACAAAATTGGTCGCTCCTTCGTACCTCCCCTAAAGAGGGTCAACATTTTTAATAATGATAATATTTAATAGCCGAAAATAAGCTTAAAGTATACGTCTGTCGGCTAAACCTTCTGATACTTAATAATTTGATTTTGACGAACTTTCCTACAGCTCTTAAAAAATAACCTTTTATGTGATTAAGGCTATATGAAAGATTTATAGAAGTTGGACCTAAGAACCCAAAACTGGTTTGGGGCTAATGATAAATGTAGCGAAAATAAAAAAAAGGGTTTGATATACCCTACAACACTATATGTTGGGGAAATTATAAGTTTAATTGGGCTAAAACATTATGTAACACCTCGAAATATTGGTCCTCGACACATGGATCTTTCTAACTCGTCGAGCTGAGTCGATCTAGCTATGTATGTCCGTCCGTCAGTCCGTGCGCCTACAGGTCAATTATACGAAATTGAGAATGGAGATGTGGCTAGGGTCAAAATAGAACCCTATTGTTTTTGGAGATGATCGCAAAATATTTAGAGATTTGAAATGGATCAACAACCGAAAAGTTTCCTGTTTTTTTTCAGCTGCTTTACAGGGTGCAATTATAGACCAATCACCGCGGAGCTTAGCAAATGGCTAGAGTTTAGGGTTGGCCAGAAGCCTAACATTTTGTTTGGTCATCGGACAAGGTTTAGCGGATGAAATATACCATAACTTTTATATAAAAAATACGAAAATATCCACTAACCGAATATTTAAATCCCTTGGAAATCACAAATATATTAAAATGTCACTACTGACTGATAGCCAATATATCGGGTAAATGCAGAATAGGTATAATCTATATGTTGAAGAAATTTAAGTTAGTTATTCCGCTTATAAGTCAAAACCGCTAGACTGATTTGGACATTTCTCAACAATTCGAAATGTGATTTTTTCGTATTTGACTTACAATTTTGATTTGTAGTTTTTGTAATATTTTTACACCCTACAACACTATGTGTTGAAGTATTATTTCCCGGTCGCAATTATAGTCCGATTCTCATTGAATTCTGCATGGAAGTAAGGTTAGGGTCAAAATATTGTTTTTGAAAATGTGGTTCATATGGGCCAAGTAATTATAATTTTGCTGATTTTGCAGTCGCTCTACAGATCACAATTAAAAACCAATCGACACAGAAGTTTGCAGGCGGAGAGAGTTATGGACAACGCTTAAGTTTAGCATTTGGATGGCCTTTGGATTCTATCTAGTGGGTAAAAACTTACCTGGTAAAATTAACCACAAATAGAGGGCAAGTGCCCCGGTTAAAACGAAAGGTAATATTTGTGCAGGATTATATTGCATGGCAGGTTCTCCAATATATTGTAGTGTTGCAGAGAATCACATGTTCGGCCCCGCACGACTTTAGACTTTGCTTACTTGTTTTCGAACTAACATTAATGATATTTTTACAGTACACATTAAGTCTTGTGATTTCGTTTGCTCAGAGACTCACACTGAAATTTGACCTAGAATATTTGTTCCTTTGAAACTATCCCCAAACAAATGGGGTATTAAAGGAGATATCGACTTAGAAACTTGTGAAATTGGATCTAATTTTCCTGAAATCTATTAAACCTAGACGTATAGTTTATTGTAAGATTTATAGTGAAATATTGTTAAGAATATATCATCTACTGACATTTTTTGCCTTAAACGAATTGTATGCTATTCAATTTTCCAAAAAAAAAAAAAAAAAAAAAAAAAAAAAAAATTAAAATGTCAATAATTAAACCACATAAAGTATGGCTTTAACCAAAAAAATGTGTTCATAACTATATTATTCCTGGTGTTTATATAGGATTTAGTCTTTTGATATCTTCAGTGATATATAGTAGGTTTTTATAATGAATACATTTATAGAAAATGCCGTTTAAGACGAGTTTTAGCCATATTTGTAAAAAAGGACTAAAAGGAACCCTTTACTGACAAGCTGAATGGTTGAAAGTTTTGACCAATAAATTATCATTTAATTATTTGTAATTTTACGGAAGACACTGATAACCTAAAATATAACGATTTCAATGAATGCTAATCCGAAAAGTTAAAATATATATATATATATATATATATGGAAGAGGAGGAATATGCTCTCCTTTTTAAGTTACCTTGCGGAATTAACTTTCAAACCCACGATGCATGTGTTTTCTGATTTAAGTAATATTTTCATAATCTGCTGGATTTTTCATGTACTTATTTTTTGTATAGCAAAATGTTATTATTGTATGCCTCTTAATTCTCGGCCTTCATTCGATATATGTCGCGTATGAGTAATACATTTTTATTTATTAGTAATCATACGACCTATTCGTCACACATTAATTTTATCCAAAACAAAAAATGAAAAAATCTAACAGAATCATCAATAATCTAATAAAAAGATATAAAAAATAAAATACAAGTGTCGTACAAAGATATATCATCTAAAAGAAATAAATTAAAAAATAAATGCATAACTGTGTGCATTCAAGTAAACCACAAAAATTCAATTCCAGTCATTCCATTGCTTTTTTTCCTGCTAAAGGATAAATACCCAAAACCATAACAACACAACCACATCGCAAAAGATCAGTAAGACAACAACAACAACAAAAGAAAAAAGAATATACAAAACAAACAACAATATCATCCTTATACAACCAGCAAATGCATAAGTTATGTCTTATGTAAAATGTTCCAATCAAAATTATTCACATAAATCATGCTATTCAATAAGTGCAGAAAACTAAAAGAGAAATTGTGTCACAGTTGACAATTGGATTTCATACGGATTATCCTAAGTCAATTTCTAAGGTAAGTGATGTCATCATATTCCGTTACTCCTTTTGCTTTGGCTATTAGAATGCAGTGGTTTTTTTTTTTTTTGCCTGTGGTGAACTATCCATGTGCACCCATATGACGACGTCTGGCTTTATGGGGGGGTGATTTTATTTATGACATTCGTAGAAGGGCTTTGCATGTAGTGCAATACCGCCATAAACACTAAAAGCAACTATATGGAAATTTATTATAGAATGTGCATAATAGGTTTTTTTCAAGGATCCAATTAGGGAATGTTAAATATTTAAGTTGGAATAAAAATTATAATAAATCTATCTATTTAAATGCATATTAGTTTGAATTGTTATACAGCGACTAATAAAATAGAGATGAACAAGGTGAATGCGTTTTTTATCCTACACTTCAGGGTAGAGGTACCAAAAGGGGTCGGTCCACTCCTTTTGGTACCTCCCCCACAAAATGTCAACATTTTCAAGAAAATAATTTACTGCGCAGAAAGAGAAACGGCAATCCAACTTTGCAAATCCTAATATTTGCATCAGATGATAGATAACTGCGGACCCTTTTTACCACACCCACAAAGGGTCACAATACTTATAGAATTTACTGCACAGAAAGAGAAAGGTAGTCCGATTTTGCTCCAACTTTGCATATCCTAATATTTACATCAGTGCCACGTCAGGTGCGAGAATGGACAATATAGGATCACTCCATCAAGTACCTCCTCCACAAAGGGTCAACATTTTGAATAATTACAACTCTTATGAAATGCGATGTAAGAGTCTTAAAATTTAACATATCTCAATAATTTTATTAACCCAAGTACCACCACAAGAAAGGGCCCAAGTTTTCAAAAAAAAAAAAAAAAATAAATAAATAAATATACATATATATATTTTCCGCACAGAAAGAGAAACGATAATCCGATTTTGCTTCAACTTTGCAAATCCTAATATTTGCATCAGTGCTAGTTCAGGTGAGAAAATGAACAATATCGGTACACTCCACTACCACCCCCACAAAGGGTCAACATATTAATAATTATAACTATTATAAAATGTGATGTAAGTGTCCGATTGTCTTAAAATTTCACACATCCCAATAATTTTATAAACACAAGGTCCTGTTTGAAGATCGAAAATTTCGGTCCACTCCTTCTGGTACCTGCACCACAAAGAGTAAAATTTTGAGTATCCATAGCTCATAAAACGCAAAATTAACATACTTCAAACTTGGCACATCTAAATATTTCTGTCAACACAATATTTGTTATAAAGATGGTAGGATCGGAACATTTTCTTTTGTTACCTCACTACAAAGAGTCAAAGTTGTAAATAACCAATAAATAACCAAATCGATCATAAAATCCGAAATAAGCATCCAATTATCTTCCAATTTTACACATACATGATCTGCTGTGAATATGGGACATATCGGTCCACTCCTTCTGGTATCTCCCCCACAAAGGGCTTAAAGTTTTAGGAAACAAAACGGTCATAAAATGCGAAATAAACATCCGACTCTCTTCAAATGTTATCAACCAAACAATTTTGCTAACGCAAGATGTGTTGTGAAGATGGCAGATAACTGCCGACCCTTTCTACCTCACCCACAAAGGGTCACAATATTTATAGCTGTCATAACTTGCGAAACAATACAACGATTCTTTACATATTTTTATATCAAAATATCGCTATATACCTCACCAAAAACCTGCTTTGAGTATGGAATTTATCGGAATTTATGAATTCGCATAAAATTGGTTATAATTGTTTGATACGAGTATTTTTACCTGTATTACATGCAATGTGAAAATGGGATTCTTCGGTCCACTATATCTGGTATTACAAGCATATTTCAACATTTTCCAAAAATTATCACTTATTACATTTACAGGGTAAGATGAAAAAAAAAAAACGGAAAAAATCAGACTATTGTCATTTCTAAGCCAGTCGTCCGACAGCTTTTAAAATTATTCCAGCGACAGCTCATTATATTGTTTACAAGCGCACAAAAGCATTTTGGTGAGAATTTTCCAGAAAAAAGTTATTCGTGATGGAATTCAAGCGTGATTTCTTTATATTTGGCTGGAAAACCGCAAGTGGCTATCGTTAGAACACTCCAGCATTTATGCAAATGTGAATAAATCTGTTGTGTCTCGTATCATCGCTCGGTATCGTGATACTGTTAGCGTAGCCCGACATCAAGGACACGGACAAAAGAAAACAGCAACATCAGCAGAAATGGTTCGAAAAGTAAAAAAGCGACTTGATCGAAACCCGCGTCGCAGTGACCGAAATATGGCTCGTGAGCTGAACATATCGCAATATTCCATTCGGCAAATATTGAAAAATGATTACCCCGAGATCATTTTTCAATATTTGTCGAATGGAATATTGCGATATGTTCAGCTCACGAGCCAATTCTCGCCTATTGAAATTCCCAAAAAGTGCAAGAACCTACGCCTGCAACCGAAAGAAAATTGACTAAAATAGCTAAAGAGTTGCTTCGCTTGGCCGAAAGTAGTGAATTGATGGTTTTCTCCGATGAAAAACATTCGTTGTGCAGCAGTTTGTAAACAAACAAAATGATCGTGTTTACTTGCCAAAGAGGTCAGCTGAAAATGTGCAATTCGGTTGGCCACTAGAACTCAAGCGCCGGCCATGGTGATGGTGTGGGGCGCCATAACAACCGATCGTCGCTCTCCGCTCGTATTAATCGACCGTGGTATCAGATTAAATGCCGAATATTATCGCAATATTCTCTGGAGGGTGTATTAAAGCCTTGGGCACACAAACATTTTGGCCGCAGAACTTGGACATTCCAACAGTACTCAGCACCATCGCACTTGGCACGCGCCACCCAAGAATGGTTACAAAATGAAGTTCCTCGCTTTATTTCCAGCGCACAGTGGCCACCAAAATCTCCGAATGCCAATCCTTTGGACTATTGTGTCTGTAGTATTTTGGAAAGCAAGGTTGGCACTAAAAAATACCAATGTGGTGATCACCTCAAGCAAGCGCTTCGCCGGGAATGGACCAAAACTCCGCAGAGTAACATTCAGGCAGCGTGTGACGGTTTCATTGGCCGTTTGAAGGCCATAATTCTTGCCAAAGGTGACCAATTGGAACAAATCTAAACTTATTCTAAAATTTGATGCTTTTTCCGACATTTTTTGCTTTCATTCAATAAAATTAAAAATTATGGCGTTTGACTTTGTTGCAGTTATTTCATTTCACTCTGTATGTTGTAATCTAAGAGTTTACGAAGTCGAGAAAAAATCAGTTTCAGTGATTGCAAAACTCTTTTTTATATTCCCATATGTATCATATAAAATGGTTCTTACGCCCGATATAGTCCCAAATTTAGTATGAAAATGGTACGTATTGGCCCACTGCTTGCCGTACCACTGTCCCAAAAAGTTAAGATTTTCTTCATATAAAATGAGAAATTATAAATTTGAACATAATATTGGCAGAATATGGCAATATGAGTTGGCTACCTAAACCAATGAGTAAATATTCGGTGACAATTTTTTGCTGGAAGGTATATATTGTATTCAGAATTCAAAATGCCAAATTACTAAAACCCTGTTGAAAATTGTTGCGAAAATCATGAAAAATCCCTCAAATTAGGTGTGGGCTCTATGGGAGACATATCAAAAACATATTCAATGTTGTCAATTTTTGGCACACCAATGTGTTACATTTCAGTAAAATCGATTGATAATATATCGTAAAAAACCCTTCAAAATATTCATATTGTGGAGCTATGTAAGCATTATTTTGCATGGGCGTCAGGTATCCATGAAATATACCAGATGTCAATTTTCTGTCACTGTCAATTAAAAATGCACTTAAGATCTTCAAATTTCTTTAAATCGGAGGGCACCGTTATAAAGGGACAATGCCAAAACGTGGACCAATCTTCATAATTCTATGATTATATTATTTTTGTAATGAGTACATTAGGAAGCTACTCTAAAAAATCAGATTGATTAGTTAGTTATGTAGAAACATTTTTGTCACACCTGGTTATACTTGTGGGTCCATTGACCATTGGTTCGAAATTGTCAATAATTATTACTATCATAAAGTTCGAAATTTTCCTCCATTTCTCTTCCAACTTTGCGGGAATGTATCTGTGGGATTACCTACTGGAACATTCTAAATTACTTAAGCTAGTTTGCCTTTGCATGTATTTTGTGTTTTTATTTGATTACATAAATTCTTGTCATACCTATATCTCCTTCACTGCCGTAAAAACAAAAGAATGTGACGAACTCATCTCGACGTTAAGTGATAATCTGTCATTGACTTTATTAATTTCTAAACATTAAAAACAAAATGACAATCGTATTCCTTTTTTGTTTAACATTCTGAGTTTAATGACACTTTCAACGGAATATTGAACATAAATTCCATTCTTGTTTACAAATCCTTAAAATCCTTAAAAATTCATTTTATCTATTGTCTTCTTACCTTAAGTAGCTTATTATGGAATGAAATTTTGAAGAAATATTTTAAACACCTTTTTCGATGCTGTCAATATTAAGATATTCAATAAAAATGTTCCAGGGATGTGCACAAAAAAAAAAACGAATTCAACGTCATTATCAGGAACATTAAATAGAGAGAAAAATTTCCACAGCATTGTTTACCGTAAATCTTAACCCTCAGGTTGTTTTCTTTTCATATTTCCCTTGAATATTTTCCTTTTTTCGTTCGTTCTTTCGTTCCTTTTGCAAACAACACACACACACATCAGGGCTGAACAGACTGACGGGCTGATTGGATGATGGAGAAGACAGCAACACCCGGGCGGAAAAATAAGCTTAAGCGAAGTAAATAAACACCCTATTTGGGTTGAATATTACGTGTTTTTTTTTCCATTCGGATTTTTTTGTGATGGGTGATTTTTGAAAAAAATAATACACACATACACATATATTCCCCCCATCATCAACATCAAAATAATTGAGTAAACAGCTGGAAATCTTATATCTACCGGATACAATGCTCTATTGCAAAAAGGCCTTTTTCCATTGTTGAATAGCCCCGATATAATTAACGAGTGACAGTGATGAAATACTGAAAATGAAATTACGATAACATGTGAGAACGAGTAAACAACTCATTTGCAGGCCTGAGAAGTAAAATTGAATTAAAATACTTTAATTGTGTACAAATGGGAAATTTTGAGTAAGGGACCTAATTACAGGGTCAGATAAAAAAGAAAACTGCAACAAAGTCTAACGCCATAGTTATACCCTACAACACTATGTGTTGGGGGTATTATAAGTTTGATTGGGCCAGAATTTATGTAACACCTCGAAATATTGGTTTCCCACATAGGAAAGTATATATGAATCTTCCTAGCTCGCCGAGCTGAGTCGATCTAGCTATGTATGTCCGTCTGTCCATGTTAATTTGTAATCACGCTACAGGTCGCAATTATGGCCCGATCCTTACGAAATTTTGCACGAAGGTGGGGTTAGCGCGAGAATATAAGCCTATTTCTTTTGGAGATGATCGCCAAATGTTTAGGGGTTAAATTGGACCAAATACTGAAAAAATGTCGGATTTTGCAGTAGCTATACAGGTCGCAATTATAGACCAATCTACGCGGAATTTAGCGGCATGTAGCTGGAGTTTAGGGCGGGGAAGAAGCCTACCAATTTGGGTGGTCATCGGATAATATTTAGCGGGTAAAATAGACCATATCTTTTGAGTTGAAAAAATTCCAAAATTTTCATTAAACCGCGAATATTTTAAATCCCGGCGAAATCACAAAGCCATGGCAAGGTTACTTCTGATCTTTACATTGATGTTAACATCCAACAAAACGGATATATAGCAAAATATGTGCGATATATATGTCTATCAAAGAAGATATGCTTGAAAGATCTCTTACATGTCGAGAACGGCTGAAGTGATTTCGACAGTTCTCATTAATTCAGAATGACCTCTTGGCAGGAAAGAAAAAACGTCTAAAAAATCGCATAAAAATATCTCTCTAAAGATGAAAATATTGATTTTGTAAAATTTTCTCATATGTTTTCAATTTTGTCATATTTTTGGCATATTTTCATTTTGAATTAAACATTTGGTATATTTCTACAGCTAACAAAACTAAGTAGTTACGATATCAGGATATCATATACAGATCGCATTTATGGCCCGATCCATACGAAATTTTGCATGGGGATAAGATGAGGGTCAGAATAGAAGCCTACTCTTTTTGGAGATGATAGCCATATATATTGCCAGCAGGTCGTAATTATCGCCCGATCCTCACGTACATTTAAATGGGGGTTACCGGACATTGCAAAAGCCAAGCAGTTTTGGATGGCCATCCAAAAATATACAATGTCTGAGGGATTGTAGGTCTTTGTGAAATATTGGTTCCAGATCCAGGAAGACCATTTACGTGCAACATCTACCAACAAATTGGAAATGAGCAAATTAGTTTAAGTTGTTATTATTCGAAAATTAGAGAACGAAACCTGATGGTTTTCTTTTATTATTGGTCACAATATCTTGTGGAATTCTTTCGAGTATCTCGCCTATATAAACTGTATCGTTTATTATAGGGTTGGAGGGTATTCAACGGTCGGCCCCGCTCGACTGTAGCCTTTGCTTACTTGTTTTTACATATTTTTTTTTTTAAATTTATTGAATGAAAGCAAAAAATGTCGGAAATAGCATCAAATTTTAGAATAAGTTTAGATTTGTTCGAATTGCTCAACTTTGGCACGAATTATGGCCTTCAAACGGCCAATGAAACCACGTCACACGCTATCCGAATGTTGTTCTGCGGAATTTTGGTCCATTTCCCCGCGAAGCGCTTGCTTTAGGTGATCGACACTTTGGTATTTTTAGTGCCAACCTTGTTTTCAAAAATACTCCAGACACAATAGTCCAACGGATTGGTATACGGAGATCTTGATGGCCATTGTGCACTGGAAATGAAGCGAGGAACCTCATTTTGTAACCATTCTTGGGTGGCGCGTGTTGAGTGCGATGGTGCTGAGTCCTGTTGGAATGCCCAAGGTCTGCGGACTAAATGTTTGCATGCACAAGGCTTTAATACATCCTCCAGAATATTTTCGCGATAATATTCGGCATTTATTCTGATTCCACGGCCGATTACGTCGCTACGGGCGGAGAGCGACCATCGGCTGTTATGTTGGAACACACAACCACCATGGCCGGCACTTGGGTTCTGGTGGCCAACCGAAGGTGCACATTTTCAACTGACCTCTTTGGCAAGTAAACACGTTCATTTTGTTTGTTTACAAACTGCTGTACAACGAATGTTTTCTCATCGGAGAACCAAACCAAACCAAATTCGGCAGTTCACCACTTTCGGCCAAGGAAAGCAACTCTTTTTCTCTTTTGAGCCTATTTTCTTTCTCTTGCGGTGTAAGTTCTTCCACTTTTGAGAATTTCAATGGCTTAACCCCGAGCTCATTTTTCATTATTTGCAGAATGGAATATTGCGATATGTTCAGCTCACGAGCCATTTTTAGGCCACTGCGACGCGGTTTTCGATCAAGTCGCTTCTTTACTTTTCGAATTATTTCTGCTGATGTTGCTGTTTTCTTCCTTCCACTTTCTTGACGTCGGGCTACGCTACCAGTATCACGGTAACGAGCGATGCTGGAGTGATCTAATGATATTTTTAACAACTGTTGGGCGAGTGGCTTAAAAATGACAGCAGTCTGATATTGGATGAAGTTTTTTCATCTCACCCTGTATTGAAAGATTTCGTTTTAATGACACGTCATTAGAAGCTTGCAAACTGAAATACCTTGCTTCAATTTCTAAATTTTTACACAAGTAGTGAAAACGGCCCTCTTAAGGCTCCCAAAAAAATATCCTGACTCCTATGACTATCTCCCCTATGTTTGGCAACAATTTTGGCCCATATGGCCACAAAAAGCAACAACAGTTTTCCGGTATTCCCCATTATTGCTATTAAATGATTTTCAATGACTTTGTTGATATTCAAGTTATGCAAATTTTTTACGTAGATTTATTCTTGACATTCATCATTTGTATGTAGGTGGATGTGACGACGACGATGATGATGTCGACAGACACTCACACACACACCAACACACTCTTACATCAAGTTGTTTGCTTATATTTATGTAAAACAAGGAACGTTAGTCAGATTTTTTACACTTAAGCGAACAATTTTCATTGGCAATGTCAGAATAATAAAGTGTGTCTGTGTGAGTTGCTGTATGCGGCATCTATGTGTCTGTGTGTGTGTTGTCGAGTCTATGGAATTAGAAAGTTTCGAAAACATTAAAAGTACTTTTGGTGGTAATTTCAGTGGGAATACCGCGGCTTTACATAGTTTTGTACAAGCGTATTAGGAGGGCTTAGTTTTCATTGCTGAACTTTAATACACTTCGAAGTGATTTTCAGAATCACAAATTATGAATATTTTAAATTATTTTTTTAAGGGAACGTTGAATTCGGAAGTGATTAGGAAGTGGTTTAATATTATCTTTACGAAAATTAAATAAATGAAAAATTGCCTTAATGGAGGTAAATTTTTTGCAGACTAATAAATGTAATAAAGCAGCAAGCAAAGACTATAGTCTAGTGGAGCCAACCATGAAATAACCTACACCACTATGCAAATTTGTAGAGGATGATTTCCTATATATTGCCTTTCCGGTGACACTGGTTTTAAAACATCAAGCACGTGTTGTGTTTATACCCTACACCACAAGGTGGTAAGGGTATTATGTCTTTGTGCATTTGTTTGTAACAGGCAAAAGGAAACGAGATAGACCCATAGTTCCTTTTGATGATCTGCATAGAATCACATTCTGCGTCGATTTATGCATGTCCGTCCGTCCGTCTGTCCGTCTGTCCATGTATTTTTGTAAACAAAGTACAGTTCGCATTAATTGCCCTATCCAGATGATATTTTGCACAAATCATTTGTTTGGCCCAAGGACGAACCCTATTGAAATTGGAGATAATCGGTCAAAATTTAGATATAGCTCCCATATATATCTTCGTCCGACTTGCCTTTTATTGTGCACCAAACGTGTAATATCAGCCCTAATTGTTTCGAATTTTGCACGTACGATCAGATTGGACCTGAAAATAAGTATGCCAAACTTGATCGAAATCGGTTCAGATATAGCTATAGCTCCCATATATATTATTCATCCGATTTGTTATTTTTGTCCTCCGCAGCCGTAATATGCACTCTGTAACAACAATATTTGGGGAAATATATCAAATACATCTTAGAAATACATTTGCTAAATTTTATCGAGATCGGTTCAGATTTGGATATAGCTCCCATATATAACTTCGTCCGATTTACTTTTTTTTGTACACCAAACTTCTAATACTTGCCCAAATTAAATGAAATTTGGCACTTATGACCGAATTGAGTCTAGAAGCTAGTATGTCAAATTTGGTGAAGATCGGTTCAGATATAGCTATAGCTCCCATATATACTGTTCATCCGATTTGTCACATTTGTTACCCACAGCCCTAATATGCACTTCGTAACAACGATATTCAAGGAAATATATCAAATATAGCTCAGAAATATCTTTGCCAAATTTTATCGAGATCGGTTGCGATTTGGATATAGCTCCCATATATATCTTTATCCGAGTTCAAATTAATTGTGCATCAAATGGGTAATACAAGTCCGAATTTAAAAGATACAAATGCTTCGGCATATTTAGCCCTTTGAACTTTAAATTATAATTATAATCATAGCGTGTATGATTGAATTCTCCCATAAAAACTTTTAATTGTTATGCGCAGCTCTATTAAATTAGCAAAGTGGTGTAGGGTATCATAAAGTCGGCCCCGACCGACTTTAAGACTTTCTTTACTGGTTTTGGTCTATAATTCCACTATGTCTCACAAACGATCAATGCTTACAAGCAATTGAATGTTATTTTCAAACGCTGGAAAAGGAAGATCATTATGATCAGTTTAATCGATCCACAATTAGGGTCATTGTAATTAAATTGTTCTCCAAATTTACCTTGTTGGGCCTAAAACCATTAACATCAATATCGCCGCTCTATCGGCCAGATGTTAATGATAATCTTTATTTATCAATCCGTCGGCATTCGCAATTGAAGCTCCTAATAGGTGCAACAGCTAGTGAAAGAAAATTGTCTATGCAGGTCCACGTCTTCGTATAGCCCCGATTTAACGGTACCTCCCTATATTCGCTATTTTGATGATTTTAGCTACAGGATTTTTTCACAAGTTTCGTATTTGATTATTGTAATGGCTTATGACAAAAGTTGCCTTTTCAGGTTCACCTCTTCGTATAGACCCTAATATAACGGCAACATTCGATATTTTTAAGATTTGAACAAAATTTTTTACGGATTTTTTATTATTTTTTTTCTGAAAATTTCCAAATTCATTCCAAATGGGTGAGGGTATTCAAAGTTCGGACCGGCCGAACATATTGTTTTTTTACTTGTTTTTGCTCAAAATGCGGGAGCTAGACTTCATTGACACGTGAAACCGTGAAAACAATGGGATCGTTTGGTATCAATTGACCACCTATATCGCGCCATTTAACGATTTTATACTATTTTTGTGAGGCTATGTTAATGCTCGTTTCTCCAATTGGGATCATTTGAGGCGCTGTCGCGGTCACAATTTGCATGAAAAATTGTCCAATATCAAATATGTATAGTACTATTTATGAAAATAAAGATTTAATGCAGTTTTTACAATTTTATTATTTTTATTATTTTTTTTTTTTATTATTTTTTTTTTTAATTTTCCTGTGTTTCTTAAATCTCAATCAAGAGGAAAATGTTCGAAAGTTTCATTTTTTGAGATTTTCTTAAAATTTCCCAGATATAATACAGCATCGCCTAAAAGTAACAGAGGCTACAAAATTTTTTTAACTTCCACTTGGAACTGGAGTTATAGCATCATCTTGGAGGTACCTCCAAAAAATGTGAATTTTGTATGCTTATATATTTGGAAATTTTGAAAAAAATGAATTTCCCATATTATATCGAAATTAATTTGGATATAGATCCCAAATATATTTCGGCCAAATTAATGTATTTTTTTTTTGTGGATAAAATACACGCTTTGTATGTCAAATTTTAAATTTATTATCCCAATTTTATTGCAATCGACTACGATTCGGATAAAGCTTCTAACGCCATCGAAGTCTGCGGGGACAAGGCACCCGGCCCCTACGTTATTGTATAGAGCACTTATAATTTGGTTTCAGAGGGAATTAATATATGGGAGGCATATCCAATTCTCAATCGTTTTGACGGAAACATTTTAATCGTTTATACAAAATAACATTGCTATAGATTGAATGATACTTTGAGAAGGATTATATTAAACAAGTAAAAAAGCAGTAAGCCGGGCCGAACTTTGAATACCCTCCACCATTTAAAACGAATTAGAAAATTTTCAAAGAAAATAAAATCCATTAAAAATTCAGTTAAAATCTTTAAAATACCTAATATCGGAAGGTGCCGATATATAGGGGATATACGATATTGTGGACCAATATAGACAAATCTATGTCTGGGGGTAAAGTACTCACAAAACACTCCTTGTGTAGAATTTCAGACAATTCCGTTAAAAAATGTGGCTAAAATCATCAAAATACCTAATATCGAAGGGTTATCGTTATATTGGGGTTATACGATATCGTGGACCTATATAGATAATTACCTTCCAGGGGATAAAGTACTCACAAGGAGCTCCTTGTGTGGAATTTCAGACAATACCATTGGAAAATGTGGCTAAAATCATCAAAATACCGGATATCGGGGGGTACCGTTATATGGGGGATATACGATATCGTAGACCTATATGGACTATTCTCTTTCAGGGGGTACAGAGCTCAAAAAATTCCGTTAAAAAATGTGGCTAAAATCATCAAAATACCGAATATCGGGGGGTACCGTTATACGCGGGATAAACGATATCGTGCACCTATATAGACAATTCTCTTTCGGGAGGTAAGGTACTCAGAAGGGACTCCTTGTGTGGAATCTCAGACAATTCCGTTGAAAAATGTGGCTGAAATCATCAAAATCCCGATTATCTGGAGGGTACCGTTATATGGGGGCTATATGATATCGTGGACCGATATAGCCCATCTTCAAACTTGACCTGCCTGCAGACAAAGGACAGATCTGTGCAAAATTTTACCATCCTATCTTAATTCGTTTTGACTGTAGCGTGATTACAACAGAGGGACAGACGGACAGACGGACGGACATGGCTAGATCGTCTTAGAATTTTACGCTGATCAAGAATATATATACTTTGTTGGGTCTAAAATGAATATTTCGATGAGTTACAAATGAATGACGAACTTAATATACCCTCCGTACTATGTATGGTGAAGGGTATAAAAATATATATCGGAGCCGAGTTTCACTAAACGGAAACGTACGTTCGCCATTTGGTGCACAATTATCCCGAAATCGGTTGAAGATATATGGGAGCTATATTTAAATCTGATCTGATTATCACCAATTTAATTAGGGTTCGTCCTTGGGCCAAACAAATATTTTTTGGAAATTTTCAGCTCAATTGGACGAACGGACGGACGAACTGACATGCATAAATCGACCCAGAAAGTGATTCTATGAAGAAAAAACTTCACAAAAACTTTGGTCTAACGTGGACTAACATAGCCCATTTTAAATTCGAATAATCTTAGACAGTATCCAAACTTATCTGTGAACTTCATGGTCATCTTCATTTCATTAGTAAAGCGGGAGGGTCAAATTTGAGTCCCATGAAAAATGTTTAAATATATTTTTTTGTAGTATTGAAAATAAGATGACAAAATTTATATACACTCCATCTTATGATGGTCGTCCTGACCAAATTTGATGCCCAAAAATTAAATTTGATCCCTACTAAACTCCAATGTCTTTACAACGTATCATGGAAATGATATTACAGCTCACCACGTGGTTCCAGGAAATATGAAAAAAAAATATTAAATAAAAAATATTTCCCTATGACTACGATGAATGGTCACCATAGCCAAAAATAAATTTTGTCAATTTGTTAATGTTTTTTATAGCTTCCCCAAAAAATGCCCTCAAAACGAAAGGCCACCTAATTGGGTATTTCCATGGAGAGCAATGATATTTAGTGAAACGTAGAAAAGAATATTTAAAAAATCTGCAAATAATGCCCATCGCAACAAAATTTGACTATCTTAACCTCCACCCCTTGGCAACTCCCCAATACTTTGATAAGCCAAACAAAAAACAAAGAAATCAATTCTAAAACTTTTAAATTAATTCAAACTTCTTTAAAACATTTTTTTATTTTTGTATCTCGTGCTTTACCTTTGAGGCCTAAGGCGAGACGTGGTCGGAAATGAATGTTGTGAGTTGTTCTGTGAAAATTTTGGAAGAAAAAACGTTGAAAAAACACAGTTAATTATATGGTAATTATTTTGGTTGAACGAGAAATTTAATTTATGCTAAAACAAGTAAGCAAAGGCTACAGTCGAGCGGGGCCGACCGTTGAATACCCTACAACACTATAATAAACGATACAGTTTATATAGGCAAGATACTCGACAGAATTCCACAAGATATTGTGACAAATAATAAAAGAAAGCCATCAGGTTTCGTTCTCTAATTTTCGAATAATAGCAACTAAAACTAATTTGCTCATTTCCAATTTATTGGTAAATGTTGCACGTAAATGGTCTTCCTAGATCTGGAACCAATATTTCCCAAAGACCTATAATCTCTCAGAAGTGGCAAAAGATTAACATTTATTATTGGTTTTTGACTGAAACGCATCTGTATGAGATACAGACATTTGACTATATTCTTCAACGAAATCAGCGTTATCGAAATAGCCTGTATTTGTGAATTCTCCAAAAAGTCACTGGAATGGTCATTTTCGTATTTTGTCTACAAAAGTTGGCAAACTATTTCACACATTGAATATTTTTGGATGGCCATCCAAAACTGCTTGGCTTTTGCAATGTCCGGTAACCCCCATTCAAATGTGCGTGAGGATCGGGCGATAATTACAACCTGCTGACAATTTTGCAGTTTTTTGGTCCATTTCAACCCCTAAATATTTTGCGATCATCTCCAAAAAGAGTAGGTTTCTATTCTGACCCTCATCTTATCCCCATGCAAAATTTCGTAAGGATCGGGCCATAAATGAGATCTGTATATGATATCCTGATATCCTAACTACTTAGTTTTGTTAGCTGTAGAAATATTACCAAATGTTTAATTCAAAATGAAAATATGCCAAAAATATGACAAAATTGAAAAAATATGAGAAAATTTTACAAAATCAATATTTCATCTTTAGAGAGATATTTTTATGCGATTTTGTAGACGTTTTTCCTTTTCTGCCAAGAGGCCATTCTAAATTAATGAGAACTGTCGAAATCAGTTCAGCCGTTCTCGACATATAAGAGATTTTTCAAGCATATCTTCTTTAATAAACATATATATCGCACATATTTTGCTATATATCCGATTTGTGGGATGTTAACATCAATGTAAAGGTCAGAAGTAACCTTGTGATGGCTTTGTGATTTCCCCGGGATTTAAAATATTCACGGTTTAATAAAAAATTTTGATTTTTTTCAACACAAAAGATATGGTATATTTTACCCGCTAAATATTATCCGATGACCACCCAGATTGGTAGGCTTCTTCCCCGCCCTAAACTCTAGCTACATGCGAAATTTCGCGTCGATTTGTCTATAATTGCGACCTGTATAGCTACTGCAAAATCCGACATTTTGTCAGTATTTGTTCCATTTTAACCCCTAAACATTTGGCGATCATCTCCAAAAGAAATAGGGTTCTATTCTGGTCCAAGCCCCACCTACATTCTAAATTTCGTGAAGATTGGGCCATAATTGCGACCTGTAGAGTGATTACAAATTAACATGGACAGACGGACAGACGGACAGACGGACGGACGGACATACATAGCTAGATCGACTCAGCTCGGCGAGCTAGGAAGATCCATATATACTTTCCTATGTGGGAAACCAATATTTCGAGGTGTTACATAATTTTTGGCCCAATCAAACTTATAATACCCCCAACACATAGTGTTGTAGGGTATAAAAATTTCAGATTAAATTATGTGTTTAGAATTCAATGAATAATTTAGAAATATGATCTAAGGACCGTCATAACTTTAATATAATATCATATTATCAAATTATTGATTCAGTCCAGAGATCTTAATATGAAAGATTATATTAAACTAGCAAGTGCCCGCTACTTCGCATGCGGATTAAGAAATTTATATTAACTGAATTTATGTTAAGATAATTTTTAACCCAAACAGAATTACAACAATTTATTAATATCAAGTTATAAATTGGATGAATAATTCCCAACACTAAATCTAACCTAATGCCACATTTGAGATTTCAAGCAGTATCCCACATATAACAAAATCACCTCCTCATATCAACACTATTTTTCAAACTTGATTCTCATATCAAATTTGAAGGGTTTTTCTCTATCCTTTCATATAATTCTAAATGGTACCAAATTTAGTGCACATTAGTACTTCTGGTACTTAAAATTTCGAAAAATATATTAGTGTGTTTATCCTACGCAACATCAAGGACCCTCACTCCAAATTTCAAATTTCTTGCTCTATTTCTTCCCCAAATACCAAAGTTAATGCTATTTAGTAATTTCGGTACTTTTTAGTAGGTATTTTCAAGTTCGCCGCCATATATCAACCAATTCCCACAAAAGGTGATCCCAATTCCAAATTTTCAGACTTCCAACTCAATTCTATACCCAAATACCGAAATTTAGTACCATTTGGTAAATTTTAGTACGTAATTCCACCACTTCAAACCTACGCAGCAACATCAACCACAATTAAAATTTGAGTGTCATTTAATACCTTTCATACATCTACCGTCCCATCTCCATATCTCAACACTGCACACCAATTCTGACCCAAACACCAAAACTCAGAAATCTAACTATCCCTAAGATCAATAATAAACTTTGTACCCATTTTACCTTTTCTACTCTTGTAGTACTTATTTTCAAAAATAATTCCAAATTTCAAAACTCCAGCTCCATAGGTTCATCCAAGTCCAATTTATACCACCTTTAGTACCATTTAGTACATATAACCCAACCCTAATAAAAGTTATCTTAATTTCAAATTGTACCAAATTTAGTACATACGTAACTCAATCCTACACTCCAAATTTCCAAAAAATATCCTTATACCTCAATCATACAATCCATAGAAATCTTATTCCAAATTTCAAAACTACAGTTCTACTCAATTCCAACTTGTACGAAATATAGTACCATTTGGTACGCATAAGTACACATTTCAATAACAACTGTATCATACAATCCCATAGAAATCTCACTACCAATTTTCACGATTCCAGCTCTATCGGTTCAATTAAATCGAAATTGTTCCAAATTTAGTACCATATAGTACACATAAGTGAGAATTTACAAAACTACTTACATCACACAATCTAATAAAAATCTTATTTTCAAATTTCAGGCTTCCAACTTTACCGGTTCACCCAAAATTTAAATTTTACCAAATTTAGTATTATTTAGTACACATAAGTCCGAATTTCCAAAACTATCTATATACCTCAGCCCTACAATGCAATAGTAATCTTTGCTGCAAATTTCAGGATTCCAACCCTACTGGTTTTCCCAAAACTTAAATTGAACCAAATTTAGTACCATTTAGTACACATAAGTGCGAATGTTCAAAACTACCTACAGTCCTAGAATGCAATTGAATTTTTTTTTCAAGTTTCAGAATTCCGACTCTATCGGTTCTCCAAAAATTTTAAATTATGCAAGTTTGGTACCATTTCGTACACATAAGTACAAATTTCCACAACTACCTACATTTCTCAGTCCTACAATGTAAAATAATCTTATTTCCAATTTTTTAAGATTCCAGCTCTATCGGTTAACCCAAATCAAAATTGTACCAAATTTTGTACCACTTAGTTCCGTTCCTGCATATAAGTACAAACTTTGAAAATTACGTCCATACCCCAATCCTACACTCCGTAAAGACTCCAGTTCCATCCGTTCCTTCAAATTGCATTTGTACCAAATTTCGTACCGTTTAGTACTTTTCGTATTAATGAGTACACACTCCCAAAACTACCTCTTTACATCGACCCTACTCCTCAACCCCCATTCCCATTCCGAATTTCAAGTTTTTAGCTCTAACCGTTCACATAATACGAAATCGTACCAAATGTAGTACTTTTCGTACACTTATAACGCGAATTTCCAAAGTTCTTTTGGTACATCAATCACTCACGTCATCAGTGAACCTCATTCCAAATTTAAGAGTTCTAGCTCTACTGCTTCCTAAAATACAAAGGGTATCATATTTCGTACCTTTTTATACTT
Organism: Musca domestica; assembly: GCF_030504385.1. Lineage (NCBI taxonomy): Eukaryota > Metazoa > Arthropoda > Insecta > Diptera > Muscidae > Musca > Musca domestica. Next base: position 4,620,359 of record NW_026712238.1, on the reverse strand, counting down.
TTCGTACTTTTCTAGTACGAATTTCCAAAATCCCAGCCTTCTTCAATAGAAAATATGTGGAATATTTTCTATTTCCGATTCTATTAAGCTGAAATACATACGCTTTTCACGTTAGCATATCTTTCCAAACAGAATGTTGTTCTGCAACATACGTTCAATTGAATTCAGTTCGTTAGAAAAAAAACGTTGCAATCCAATACAAAATCACGGCAGACAAAAAAAAAATGCTGTTGAAAAAAACACATAACATACACAAATCTACCCCATCTGTTCATAGCATGAATATAATATATTTAAATTTTCTATGAAAATAATGGTCAATTTTTCTTGGAAAGCTGTTGAAATGTTGCCGGAAAGCGACAGTATAATAATAAAATATAAAGAGGACAAACAAAGTTGAAAGGAGACGAGCAAAATTGTATGGAGAAGAAAAGCTTTTAACTGGTACCATCGCCTGAGGGTGTTAAAATATCTGTTGTTTATGGACGGCATAATAAACAACAATCTTTATTTGAGGATTAAATGTATAGCAAAAAAAAAGGAATCTTCAGCAAATAAATGAGAATGTCAATAATAACCCTTTTGCTTTCGAGCAGTGAGTGTTTATTTTACATCTGTCTTAAATATGTTAATGTGCACTTTTGAAAATTAAGATGGCATAAAAACATGAAATTAGAGCCAGCTGTAATGACCGAATGTTTGCAATGAAATGTTTATTTTCTCAAATGATTTAAGAGGATATAAAAAGTGGTCCTTAGATGTTTGGGATGTATGGTCAGATATTATAAAATTCATCTTAATACATAATCTTTTATAGGGCAAGCGATTAAATTTCTCATTATCTCCGTTAACAAAACGCCTAAGCTAAAATCTTAAAATATATATCGATGTTGATATCTGAATGGGATATAAATCAGATCATATTTTTGGATATGGAAACAGAAATGGAAAATATCAGTCTATGATTTTGATATCTAAACGAACTTTAATCGCGATTTGTAATGTTAAGTTCTTTGGCTAAAAAGGCCAACAATTTCACAATCGAAAGTATTTATTCAATCCTAAATAGAATAAGATATGGCGATTATTCATAGAGCCCAGCACACATGTTACCCATATTTATGTACTCCACCGTGTAGTTTTGTATTCGAAATAAATTTACAAATGTTGTGATATAGTCCCCATATATGGATATGCCTTGATTTCAAGTATTTTTTACTTTTTCGTCATTTTTTTTCATATATTTTATCTATTTTTATACCCTACACCACATAGTGGCATGGGTTTTGCATTTGTTTGTAACATGGAGTAGGAAGCGAGACAGACCCATAGTTACTTTTTAGGATATTTATAGAATCCCTTTCTGAATCGGTTTATGCATGACAGTCCGTCTGCCCATCCGATTGGTCAGTCTAGAAGCAAGTACGCCAAATGTAGAGAAAATCGGTTCGGTATAGGTCCCATATATATGTTCCATCCAATTATGGGTTTTAGGTCCCTCACATGCGTAATATGCACTCCGCAACAATAATCTTTGGTACCAGATATCAGATACAGCTCAGAAATAAGTGTTTAAAATTTTGTCATAATCAGTTCAGATTTGTATATAGCTCCCATATATATCTATCCGATTTCAGTTTTTTGTGAACCAAATGCCTAATATCAGCCCAAATGGACTGGATTTTAGCATTTCCGACAGAATTCACCCTTAAAGTGAGTGCTTCAAATTTTAATGAAAATCGGTTCAAATTCAGATATAGCTCCCTCTGCCAAATTTGATCGAGTAGGTTCAGATTTGTATATAGCTTCTATATACATCTTCATCCGATTTTATGGTTATTGCTCACCATGTATGTAATATCAACCCAAATGTTGGGAGTATTATAAGTTTGATTGGGTCAAAAATTATGTAACACCTCGAAATATTGGTTTCCCACATAGGAAAGTATATATGGATCTTCCTATCTTCCTGAGCTGAGTCGATCTAGCTATGTATGTCCGTCCGTCCGTCTGTCCATGTTAATTTGTAATCAAGCGAAATTGAATCTGGTGGAGTTAGGGTCAGAATGTTTTTGAAATGGACCAAAAGAAAAAAATTTTCCTGATATTGCAGTTGCTCTGTGGGCCACAATTATGAATCAAACGACGCGGGAATTTACATGAAGTTAGTGTTTAGGACTGGGCAGAAGCCTACCAATTTGGGCGGTCATCGGACAATATTTAGCGGGTAAAAAAGACCCTAACTTTTATGTTAGAAAATAGGAAAATTTCCATTTAACCGCGAATATTTTTAACCCCAGCCAAATCACAAATACATTAAAAGGTCACTCTTGTCCATTAAAGCGATGCTGATAGCCAAGAAATCGGATATATAGCAAACTAGGAACAATATATATGTAAAAGAAAGAGATCTTATTTATTCTGCTTATAAGTCAAGAACCACTGGGCCTATTTTCACCATTCCCCTCAATTCGGAATGGTCTCTGGCCAGAAAATCTGAGAAAATCGCGGGGAAATATACGATGAAATGAGTGAATATCTTTTGTTAATTTTTTTTTTTTTTTAATTTATATCATATTTTTTATCGCATGCGATATTTTCAATTTGACTTACAATTTTGAATTCAAAATTTTCTAAATTTTAGCACCACTCAACACTACGCTTTGAGGGTATTATATGCATGTTGCAATTATCGTCCGATCATCATGAAATGACATGGGGTAGCGTTAGGGTCAGAATTAAAGCCTATTGTTCTTAAGATGTACATTTAGAGGTTCAAATTTACTAAAAATATTATATTTTTTTATTTTAATTTGTAGCCGCGCTATAGGCCACAATTGAAAACTAATCGGCACGGAATTTCGCATCAGAAGAGAGTTAAGGACAGGGAAGAAGTTTAGCATTTTGGATGACTATTAGATTATATTTAGCAGTAAAACGGACCACAACTTTTGTGTGAAATTGTTTTGAATACAACACGACGGAGTACGTGAATATTGGCCAAATTATTCCTAAATGGATTTGGATATAAGGAGACTTCGATCATATTGTAGTGTTGTAGGGTATCTCATGGCCGGCCCCGCACGACTATAGCCTTTGCTTACTTGTTTATAATATATTCCTTATCGAAGTCATATCATGCACTATATAACAATGTTATTTGGTTTGTTGCTGGTATGATCTACTTCACACAAATTCTCAATATAAACTTGTTTGTTACGGGAGCTCTACTCAATACGCATAGTGGTGTAGATTATCATATAGTCGGCTCCGACCAAATTTTGACCTTTCCTTAAAAAATATAATGTAAAATAATATAAAATATAACAGAATATAAATATAATCCTCTTTTTTAATGTTTTTATATTGGAATGCATCCTGATTTTATATACAGGATTATACAGGATAGGCCCTCCCAACTATCGGATTAGCACACTTATTTCTATATGCCGAATTTTAGAATAAAAAAGTCTTGTTTTAATTGCATGTGACGATACTCTTTTGATTCTATAAGTGATTTTTTAAGATAGGAATTATAAATGAAACAAGGAACAAATAAAATCAAACAGTACTGTATTTGAAAATTGTTTTTTAAGCCCGTTACATTATTTAATATTTACAGTAATTTAGCCCTGAATCCTGTTATCTGTTATTGTCTATTGGACGGTCCCTTGTCTCTGGGCAGCTTTGAGCATTCGTACCAAAAATGAATTGAAAACACACCACAAAGCGAGTAACGATTTTCATTGTTTAGGTATTTGTGTGTTATTTGTATTTGTATTGTTCAAGTTTAAGTTTATTTGATGCAAATTGTTTGAATTTCTTATTTCGTTTTGTGTTCTGTACCCCTCGCCAAAAAGACTCGTTGACGTACAGACAGACAGACATTCACCCAATACACCATCATACATAAAGTTCTTCTTTTTTTCAATTTATATTGAATTTTGATGACATAAATTAAATTCGATACGCATGACATGACCCATTTCAAATTGTCTCTTTCGAAAAAGAGGAACAATTTTCAAGTAGCTAGACTACAATGATTGGTCCATGTTTCGCTACCACCCCACCCCACGCCATTATGGTGGATGGTGTGTGTGTGTGTTTGTGATAGTGGGTGGTAATACATTGAACCACACCACGGCCAACAACCCCTTACTCACAACTATGGCCACCATCTAATCATTTGTATTCGTACAACGGTTTAACTTTGATTATTTTGTGGTATTTAATTCAATTATGAAATTCAAAGAATAATCATTGAAATGGAAAATTTCAGTTTTAATTTCAATTCATGTAAACGCTTGTGAATAGATATGAAATTTTTATTTTTTACATAAAGCAACGGCAAAAAAAAAAGGTATTAAAGCAGAGAAATAGTAATAATTCGATATAGGGGCAATTGAATAGGTATTTTACATTACGAGAATAAAGTTGCAGTACAAATAAAATTAGACGGGTTGCCTATAGATATTATCCTCACTATATGTTTAGACAGCTCACATAACAGATCCACTTTTTATACCCTATGCCACATTGAGGTACAGGGTATTATGCCTTTGTGCATTTGTTTGTAACAAGCAGACGAAACGAATTATACCTACAGTTCCTTTAAGAATCTCATTCTGAGTCAGGTCGCATTTATTGTCTTATTGAGATTAAATTTTCCACAACGACGGAAAATAGAACATCAGGCTAAATTGAACCTAGAGATAGGTAGATTGAAAACATCACATCAAACATAATTGAGCCTAGAAATAGGTTTGTCAAATTTGTGGAATTCGGTTCATATATCGATGTAGATTTCATATATATTCTTCATTTGGTTTGTAAATTTGTCCTCCACAGCCGTAATATGTACTCCATATCAACGATATTCAGGGGAATATTTCACCTTTGCCAAATTTTATCGAGACAGGTTCAGATTTAAATATAGCTCCCATATATATCTTTATTAGATTTTAAGTTTATTGTGCACATAATGGTTAATATAAGCCCAAATTGAGTAGATTATGTCACATACGAAGGAATTTAGTCTGAAAGAAAATGTATCAAATGTGGTGAAAATTGGTTAAGATATAGTTATAGGTCCCATATATACAGGGTGAGATAAAAATACTGCAACAAAGTGAAACGCCCGAATTTTTACTTTTTTTTCTTCTTTTGGTGGTGAAGCGAGGAATCTCATTTTGTAACCATTCTTGGGTGGCGCGTGCTAAATGCGATGGTGCTGAGCCTTTTCTGAAAATCGTTTAAGATATAGCTATAGGTCCCATATGCGGGTTTCATCCGATTTTGTATTTCAGTTCCTCACGCCCGTAAAATACTCTCCACATGAACGATATTTGTTGCGAATTGTCAGCTCCCATATAACAATTTTCATTTAAACCGTATTTTTCGACGATATGTTTTTTAACGTCCAAATAGTGGAGGGTATTAAAGTTTCGGCCCGGCCTTAGGTGCGTGTTCAGTTGTTTTCTCTACTTTCATGATCTGATTATTTTTTCCTGTAACTATTTTTTGTGTGTTATACGTTTATTTTCTACGTCTTCTCATTTTCCTGACGTGAAGAAAGTAGATTTTGCCCTGAAATTGTTAATATAGTGCATATATATTTTATTCCGTCGAATTATAGTCCCTTTGGTTTGGTTCTTCTAATTAATTTTATATTTCATTATTTTGTTAATATATTTTATGTAACAAAGCTCTTAAGTATAATTACATAGGCCGGAAAAATACTCTCTAGAAAATGTATAAAAAACGTCAAATCGATAGCAAATATCCCAAAGGTCCTCAATAAATAACAAATATCAAATTTAAATTATTTTTCGTTCCTCACACTAAAAAACAGCAAGGGAAACAGAAAGAAATACAACAAAATCACTTATTTTATTCAACAAAACAACGTCAACAGATTTTATTGTATAGCAATCAAAACCGTCAACAACACAATGCACACAACGACAACAACAACGGTAGGTAGCACTTATTACAGAACATGGTCGGTCGGATGGGACTCCTTCAGTTTGTCCATCTACATGTATATATGTATTGTCGCAAACCTAACAACGACGGCCAATGCGAAGAATATGCAAAAAAAACAGGGAACGAAAAAAAGAAAATTTTGATATGTCTACATCCTTCTTTGTTGCTGTGACTTGTTTAATGGATAATTTCCGCAACATTAAATTTGGACAATGGTTCGGGGAGGTAGGTGGGGATGATGTGATGACACTTGATAGGAGCAGAGAATCAAACAAACAATGTATAATGGAAAAAATAAACAGAATGTCAGCACTTAAAATGGCATCAAGTGGACTAGAGGTGAGTCTGCGATAGATAACAGAAATCTTATGTGTGGGAGACAAATCAATCTTGGTTGTAATATTAAAAATAAAAAATAATCAATTGGAAAGTTTATTTGGGGTAATATTTGTTATTGTCGTTCTCCAAGTGTCAAGTATGTTTATATACCAATGGAACTTGAGCATTTCCTTCATCTCTATTTGCTCAACATTGCCTTTGGAAGTCATTTTCAATTTAAGAGGTATCTTCCGGGTGTCCTTTCATGAATACCAGGGCAAAATTTTTCTATTCGGTATGGAAAAAATTTCTATCGAAATAAATTTTTGTATGTCTATTTTGCATTGAAACCAGTAAAGAAAGCCTTAAAGTCGGGCGGGGCTGACTTTATGATACCTTACACCACTTTGCTAATTTAGTAGAGTTCCACATTACAATTATAAGTTTTTGTGGGAGAATTCAATCATACACGCTATGATTATAATTATAATTTAAAGTTCAAAGGACTAAATATGCCGAAGCATTTGTATTGAATTGCCCATTTGATGTATATGGGAGCTATATCCAAATCGGAACCGATCTTTATACAATTTGGCAAAGATACTTCTAAGCTGTATTTGATATATTTCCCTGAATATTGTTGTTACGAAGTGCATATTACGGCTGTGGGTATAAAATATAACAAATCGGATGAACAATATATATATATGGGAGCTATAGCTATATCTGAACCGATCTTCACCAAATTTGAAATACTACCTTCTAGACTCAATTCGGTCGTATGTGCCAAATTCCATCCCATTTGGGCAAATATTAGACGTTTGGTACACAATAAAAGGTAAATCGGACGAAGTTATATATGGTAGATATATCCAAATCCGAACAGATCTCGATAAAATTTAGCAAAGGTATTTCTGAGCTGTATTTGTTATATTTCCCAAATATTGTTGTTACAGAGTGCATATTACGGCTGCGGAGGACTAAAATAACAAATCGGATGAACAATATATATTGGAGCTATATCTATATCTCAATCGATTTCGATCATATTTGGCGTACTTATCTTCAGGCCTAATTTGGTTGTATGTGCAAAATTCCATACTATTCGGGCTGATATTACAGGTTTGGTGCACAATAAAAGCAAATCGGACGAAGATATATATGGGAGCTATATCTAAATTTTTACCGATTATCTCCAATTTCAATAGGGTTCGTCCTTGGGCTAAACAAATGACTTGTGCAAAATTTCATCTGGATCGGGTAATAAATGCGACCTGCATTTTGTTCACAAAAATATATGGACAGGCGGACAGACGGACTAACATGCATATATCGACTCAGAATGTGATTCTATGCAGATCATCAAAAGGAACTCTGGGACTATCTCGTTTCCTTTTGCCTGTTACAAACGAATTCATAAAGACATAATACCCTGACCACCTTGTGGTGGATGGTATAATTTTATTTTTTTTTTTTTTTTTGGTAGAACCAAGTTTGGCTTAACTCTAAAATTCGATTTCTAGTAGTGCAACTGTCGTATTGAAATTAATTTCCATTGAAGTTTTCTCGATATTGAAGAAGAGAATTTTTCACAATATTTTATACATGTAATTGAACGATTGCAGCATCTTATCCAGTATAGATACTTCATTTAAACCATTCCAATAAATATATCCTACATCTAGTTCCTAGATTTCTTCGTTATCTGTATTTATCAGATTAAACATCCATGTTTTTTTCCAATTCTTCAAAAGAAACTTTCAAGTATTTGAATGTAAAAAAAAAACGAACCCAAAAAACAATTGCTATTGAACATCACAGTTCAAATAACAAATGAAAGAAAAATTATTTAATGAGACATCTTAAGAATTCATTGATTTGATTTTCATTGGAAATTTATGAATAGACGGAAATAAAGAAAATACTTGAAGACATAAGTTGGAAATTAACATTTTTTGAAATTGGAATTTGGACACAAATTTAAAGTCAAAAGTCGGGCGTGGCCTACTATATGACACCCTACACCACTATGCATATTAAGTAAAGCTCCCGTAACAAAATAATTTATTTGAATATTAGCCATTATTTGCACAATAAAATTGCAATCAGATTGAGGATATGTATGGGAGCAATATGCCAATCTAAGGCGACCTCGGTAAAATTCGGCAAAGGTATTTCCAAGCTCTAAAAATATCTGGTACCAAATATCATTGTTGTCAAATGCATATTACGAATGTGAGCGGCTTTAAGACCCAAATCGGATGAAACATATATATAGGAGCTATAGCTATATCTGAACCGATTTTCAAATTTTATGTACTTGCTTCTAGACTGAATTCGGGCGGATGAGCCAAAATTCAGGTCATTTGGACTGATATTGGCCAATTGGTGAACAATTAACCTGAAATCAGTTGAAGATATATATAGGAGCTATAACCAAATCTGATACGATTATCATCAAAATTTCATCTCTATCAAATAATAAATGCGACCTGCATTTTGTTCACAAGAATACATGGATAGACGGACGGACATGCATAAATCGAGTCAGAAAGTGATTCCATGAATATATTCAAAAATAACTACTTTACCACTATGTCGCACACCACATAGTGGTAAAGGCATTGTGTCTTTGTGCATTTGTTTGTAACAGGGAGAAGGAAGCGAGATAGACCCAATGTTACTTTTGAAGATATTCATGGAATCACTTTCTGACTCGATTTATGCATGTCCGTCCGTCCGTCCGTCTATCCATGTATTCTTGTGAAGAAAATTTCAACTAGATATTTGATTGAATTTTTATTTTTGAATTTTTACATATTTTTTTTTATTTATTGAACGAAAGCAAAAAATGTCGGAATTAGGATCAAATTTTAGAATAGGTTTAGATTTGTTCGAATTGGTCACCTTTGGTACAAATTATGGCCTTCAAACGGCCAATGAAGCCATCACACACTATCCGAATGTTGCTCTGCGATATTTTGGCCCATTCCCGGCGAAGAGCTTGCTTGAGGTGATCGACACTTTGGTATTTTTAGTGCCCATCTTGCTTTCCAAAATACTCCAGACGCAATAGTCCAACGGATTGGTATCCGGAAATTTTGGTGGCCATTGTGCGCTGTGAATGAAGCGAGGAACCTAATTTTGTAACCATTCATAGGTGGCGCGTGCTGAATGCGATGGTGCTGAGTACTGTTGGAATGTCCAAGGCCTGCGGCCAAAATCTTTGCGTGCCCAAGGCTTTAATACACCAAAATATTTTCGCAATAATATTCGTCATTTATTCTGATGACACGGTCGATTAATACGAGCGGAGAGCGACCATCGGCTGCGACCATCTGGTGGCCCACACCATCACCATGGTCGGCGCTTGAGTTCTGGTGGCCAACCGAAGGTGCACATTTTCAGCTGACCTCTTTGGCAAGTAAACACAATAATTTTCTGCTCGAGAACGAATGTTTCCTCATCGGTTAAAACCTAATTCGACAGTTCAACACTTTCGGCCAAGCGAAGCAACTCTTTAGCTCTTTTGAGTCCATTTTCTTTCAGTTGCAGTGTAAGTTCTTGCACTTTTTGGAATTTCAGTGGCGAATGGAATATTGCGATATGTTCAGCTCACGAGCCATTTTTCGGCCACTGCGATGCAGGTTTCGATCAAGTCGCTTCGCTTCTTTACTTTTCGAACCATTTCTGCTGATGTTGCTGTTTTCTTCCGTCCACTTCCTTGACGTCGGGTTACGCTACCAGTACCACGGTAACGAGCGATGATACGAGACACAAACGATTTTTTCGCATGTAAATGCTGGAGTGCTCTAACGATAGCAACTTGTGGTTTTTCAGCCAAATATAAAGAAATCACACTTTCACGCTTGAATTCCATCACGAATAATTTTTTTTCTGGAAAATTCTCAACAAAATGCTTTTGTATGCTTGTAAACAATATAATGAGCTGTCACGGGAATAATTTTAACAGCTGTCGGACGAATGGCTTAGAAATGACAGCAGTCTGAACTTGGTTGAAGTTTTTTCATCTCACCCTGTATATGAGAGCTATCTCTAAATCTCTATGTATAGGGCTGAAATGTTATATTGAGATAACTTTTGGTGTCTGCGATTAAAACAAGTAGATGGTTTTGGAAATGTGTCCTATATCTATACGAAAAGTACTAAATGCCACTAAGTTTGGTATTGGGCGAAGGCATAGAGCTGAAATCCCGAAGTTTGTTATTTAAGCCTCTGTTTGTATCCGCCTGCATATATCTCAGGTGGTTTTGGAAATGGGTATTATGATTGTACGAAAAGTACTTTTTGGTACTAAATTTGGTATTGGGTGAAATGGGTAGCGGTGGAATCCTGAAATTTGATACGAATATCACTTTGGAGGCTGCGGTGAGAGAAGGAGCTGGTTTTGGGTATTTGTACTAAATTGTAACAAATTTAGTAATTGGGGAAATTACAGAACTGAAATTTAATATTAAGATGTTGTTGTCTGCGGTTGAGAGGAGGAGCTGGTTAAAGATATACAATATATAATTGTAATAAATGGTACTAAATTTGGAAATGGGGAATTTAAAGAGCTGAAATCCTGAAATAACACTCTGTTGGTAACTATGTAAAATGTTTTGGAAATGTGAACCATATTTATTTAAGAAGAACTAATTTGTGTAATTGGTGCCAACAAACTTATGTAGAAACAAGTAAGAAAAGGCTATAGTCGTGCGGGGCCGACTATGTTATACCCTACAACACTACAATATGCTACAAGCCCCCTTATGTCCAAATACATATTAGAAGATTTCGCTTTTGAAATTTGAACCCCTAAATATTTTGCAATTATCTCCAAAAGCAAGAAGCCCCTCCGTACCTCCAAATTTAGGCTCATCTATCTGATTTACTTGTCTACGATATTTGGCTATATTCGTCAACGAAATCAGCATAAAAAGCCAGAAGTTCGCCTTTTGCGTATTTCGGATATCGCCTGTAAGTAATGCTGGTATTTTTCCACACAAAATTACCTTGACCTTTATAACGGCTGCAAAATCAGGAAAATTTTAGTTGTTGGTCCATTTCAACCCCCTAATATATTGCGGACATCTTTGAAAACGATAGGTCTTCTGAGCCCAACCCTACCCTTGTGAAAATTTTCGTGACGATCGGACGATATTTGCAATACTTATATAATATCCCCAACCTGTGTTGTAAGGTGAAAAAATATTACAAAATATTAAAAGTCAAATTGAAAAAATCGCATGCTATAAAAAATATGAAAAAATAAAAAAATGTCACAAAATACTAAAAAATATATATTAACATCATTATTGGCATATTTTACTGCGATTTTTGCAGATTTTATACTTTTATGTCAAGAGGGCATTCTGAATTGACAAAATTTGTCGAAATCGGTCCAGCCATTCTTTAGATATAAACATTCTAACTAACATCCCCTTCATTGATATATTTCGCCATATATAACCGATATATGTACTATCGGCATCTACGTAACGGTCAGAATTGACCTGTTCGTCTATTTGATTGGTCTATAATTGCGACCTGTAGAGCAACTGCAAAATCAGGAATTTTTTTCATCTCATTGGTCCCTAAATATTATGCGATCATCTCCAAAAGAAATAGGTTTCTATTCTAACCTTAGCCCCACCTCCATTCTAAATTTCGTGAAGATCGGACCATAATTACGACCTGTAGAGTGATTACAAATTAACATGGACAGACGGACATACATAGCTAGATCGACTCAGCTCGGCGAGATAGGAAGATTCATATATACTTTCCTATGTGGGAAACCAATATTTCGTGGTGTTACATAATTTTTGGCCCAATCAAACTTATAATACACCCAACACATAGTGTTGTAGGGTATAACTATGAGTGCCCATGACTCAAACCAAAAGTCTCAAGTAATCCAACAAAATCAATTATGCAATTCAACATTTATGTTTCCTTCCTGTAATCCCCTTAAATGTATATAGATTAACTTTTTCTTGGGGTGACTTAAAATTTCAATAAAGATTTAAAATGAATTGTCATTTCTTTCCGATCCTTAGACTGGTGGAAATTCTAATTGAATTATATTTTTCCAAACAGATAATCATTTTAACCAATGCTAACCTCAAACACATCACTCTATACATTTCAATCATCGTTGTATGATTAAATTAACAAAGGTCTAGTTCGGGTGTTGAACTTATCCCATTTTCCATGTTACACACATGTACATATGTCCACATATCTTGCCATGGAACATTACAACACACTTTATATGTCCATAAATTTGCTAGATAAGATTAAAATAGCAAATGACAAGAAGACGTGACTGCTCATGACATGGTGCAAATAAATGGCAAAGGGTCGACTACCGAACCACAAACCGAAAACAGTTGTAACACTCCAATCTCCGCCGATATCCATTCATACAATGGCTAATAGAATGCCTGTTGAAAATCAAGCTGAATAATCATTTCATGTGTTGGGTGCCCTTTTATTTGTTTTGTTTCTTCCTTTTCTGGTTAAGCTCTTTATTTTTAGGAAAAAAAAGGAAATGCAGCTTAAAATTGATTCCTTTCTTTACAGAAAAATAAAAATGAAAACCATTTGCAGTAAATGAATGCTATGATGTATCTCAGAAAGGGCAATGCTACAATAAGATCCCAGACCATTGTAAATTGAAATGTGCCATAATGCTATCCACATTCATCTCTGACCCCCAAACACCTTTGCCCTTAAAGGAGAGCATCCTTTGGTTTGCCACAACCGACAATCATAAACCTGTTGAAAAGGATAAAAGTTTTAGTGGGCCATTGTGCGAATACTCAATGAGAAAACTCATATTTCATTTATTAGGTAAAGGGAAAAATACAGTTGAAAGTTGGTTGGTACAGTGGATTGGAGTGCTTTTTGTAATATCGGAAAAAATTTTAAACAACGTCTTTTAGCATTCATATCTATAGTCGGGGATTAAAAAAAAGGATAAACATAATAATATCAAATCTGCGGATTTTAACAACACACATATCCTGATGAGAGTATTTATGTTTGACTGAAGAGAAACGTTTGTAATAAATCGAAAATTTTGGCCCTAGCCGTCCATGTAAAAAGTCAATATTTCTATCTCGCCGAGCTGGGCCGACCTAGCTATGTGTGTCAGTACGTATGTCCATGTTAATATGAAATATGCGTAATATTCTTTTATCGAATATATCTTTTTCAGAAAATATTGTTTTCAGATCGATGAGGATTGTTCTAATGGAAGAACGTAATAAGTACTACTTTCAAATTTGAATGTATTGCTCCTCTTAGACGATTCGAAAGTAATTCGAAAAAAATATATTTTTATACCCTCAGCTATATGACTACAGATATGGCAAACATGTGCCTCACCGAAATATCCGTATTAGATCCTAGGTCTCTTTTTTGGACCAAACTCGTTTCAGGTCATTTGGAATCGATCTAGCAATGTCCATCCGTCTGATTATCTGTCTGTATATTTACGGACTGATTGCACGATAACTATCGAAGGGAGTATACAATACAAACTTCATTGAAAACTCTTCAAACTTTGTACATCGTATATCACATGGTGAGATGAAAAAACTGCAACCAACTTTAGAATGCTGTCATTTCTAAGCCTCTCGTCCGACAGCTGTTAAAATTATTCCAGTGACAGCTCATTACATTGTTTACAAGCGTACAGACGCATTTAGGTGAGAATTTTTGCAGAAAAAAAGTTTTTCGTGATGGAATCAAGCGCGATAGTGTGATTTCTCTATATTTGGCTGGAAAACCACAAGTGGCTATCGTTAGAGCACTCCAGCATTTAAATTTGAATAAATCTTTTGTGTCTCATACCCTCGCTCGTTACCGTGGTACTGGTAGCGTAGACCGACGTCAAGGAAGTGGACGGAAGAAAACAGCAACATCAGTAGAAATTGTTCGACAAGTAAAGAGGCGACTTGATCGAAACCCCCGTTGCAGTGGCCGAAAAATGGCTCGTGAGCTGAACATATCGGAATATTCCATTCAACAAATATTAAAAAATGAGCTCGGGGTAAAGCCATTGAAATTACAAAAAGTGCAAGAACTTACACCGTAACAGAAAGAATCTAGACTCAAAAGAGCTAAAGAGTTGCTTCGTTTGTGGTGCTGAACTGCCGAATTTGGTTTCCTCCGATGAGAAAACATTCGTTGTCCAGCAGTTTGTAAACAAACAAAATGATCGTGTTTTCTTTCCAAAGAGGTCAGCTGAAAGTGTGCACCTTCGATTGGCCACCAGAACTCAAGCGCCAGCCATGGTGATAGTGTGGGCCGCCATAACAGCCGATGGTCGCTCTTCGCTCGTATTAGTCGACCGTGGCATCAGAATAAATGGCGAATATTATCGCAAAAAGGGAGGGAAAATTGAAGCCTTGGGCACGCAAACATTTTGTCCGCAGATCTTGGACATTCTAACAGGATGGTCACTCTTCGCTCGTATTAGTCGACCGTGGCATCAGAATAAATGGCGAATATTATCGCAAAAAGGGAGGGAGAATTGAAGTCTTGGGCACGCAAACATTTTGTCCGCAGATCTTGGACATTCTAACAGGACTCAGCTCAGCACCATTGCACTCAGCAAGCGCTAACCATGAATGGTTACAAAATGGGGGTACTCGATTCAATTCCAGCGCACAATAGCCACCAAAATCTACGTATACAATCCGTTGGACTCGTGTGTCTAGAGTATTTTAGAAAGCAAGGTTGGCACTAAAAAATACCAAAGTGTCGATCACCTCGACAAACGTTTCGCTGGGAATGGGCCAAAATACCGCTGAGTAACATTCGGGCAGCGTGTGACGGTTTCATTGGCCATTCGAAGGCCACCAATTCGATCAAATCTAAACTTATTCTAAAATTTGATGCTATTTCTGACATTTTTTGCTCATATTCAATACAAATTTAAAAATTATGGCGCTTGACTTTGTTGTAGTTTTTTTTTATCTGACCCCGGATATTCGCTATCTTGGCTATCAGCATCAACTGTAAAGTGACCTTTCAATGCATTTGTGATTTGACCGGGACTAAAAATATTCGCGGTTTAGTGGAAATTTTCGTATTTTTCGACATAAAAGTAATGGTTTTTTTTACCCGCTAAATATTGTCCGATGACTTCCAAATTTGTAGGCTTCTGCTCTGATCTAAACACTAACTTCATGCAAAATTACGATTTGTTCATGATTGTGGCCTATTGAGCAACTGCTAAATCAGGAAATTTTTCTGTTTTTGGTCCATTTCAACTCCAAGTGCAATAGACTTCTATTCTGGCCCTAGCCCCACCTCCATTCTAAATTTCGTGAAGATCGAGCCGTAATTGTCTGTAGAGTGACTACAAATTAACATGGACAGACGGACGGACATTCATAACAAGATCGACTCAGCTCGGCGAGACAGGAAACTCCATATATAGTTTCCTATGTCGGGGACCAATATTTCGAGGTGTTACATAACTTTTAGCCCAATCAAACTTATAATACCCCCAACACATAGTGTTGTATGGGTATATGAAGCCTAAAAATGTATTGTAGATACCCATTGCAGCTACAAGGCCAAGGGAATAAAATTTGCCTCTAAGAAAAGTTTACACTAGAAAAAAAAGTTCTGAAACGTTCTTTAAATTTCCCCCAGATGGATGTTATTAAATTTTCCGCAGCTGTTATCGTTTAATTTTCTTAATTAATTTGTCATGGTCATCACATTTTTTTACTGAATATTCCAGTTTTTTTCCATTTTTATGACAAAAAGTAAAGTGTTATGTTGCAAAGATCTGTTTTTTTAATGAGTTGTGACCTTATGTATACTAAGCAACTACATAAATTTAGCCTTCACCTATATAGTGAATAAAGTTCCGCATGTGTACGACTAAGACCTTCAATTAGCAAAATATGTTCATAAGAACAATACAACAAAATATAAGGCCTTATTTATCAAATATTTATTATTTAAACTTTTAAAACAAATAAACAATTTGTGGCATCGAGAACATAATTTCTTTGCCTTGAAATGTTAATCTCTCGCTAACTATATAAATATCGTAGGAAGCTGATAGTTTTCATTCCAAAATGAATTTTGTGAAATATTTAGTACTTCTGTGCTTCTTAGTAGCAGGAGCTGTTTTGGCAGAGGATATAGCCCCTGCGGAAACACTACCAGCCGAAGCTTCCTCAGCTGACAACAACCCACTAGACACTGCTCCAACCGAAACTACCTCAGAAGACGATTTTCCATCTGGTGACACTATACCTTCGGAAACCTCTACATTGGATGAATCTGATTCATCTACAGTTGCCGCTCCAGTCAAGAAACCCACTAATGCACAGCAAGTTAACAGGAAACCAGCTAACAAGAAGTTTGTTTATCAAAGACCCACTAATAAGAAGCAACCTAAGAGGAAACCAATGAATAAAAAGCCAGCAGCAACCAAAAAAGCATCGGCTCGCGCTACAAAAAAGCAAGTTGGCAAAAATGGCGGTGCTGCAGTTAAAAAATCGAAAACCATAAAAGTTGTTATCAAAACTGGTTAAAATATTATAAATAAGATTAGATTAGTACTTATAGAAGTCGGATCAACCGATGTTTTGTTTATATATTTATATGCCCATTAGAAATAAAAACTAGAAAACTACTTTCTTAATTTTTGTGGAGTACTTTAAGGATATTATTTGTATTGAGCAATCGAAAGGAAGGAACATTATATCAAGGTCTAAAATAAGGCAAGGTTTTGGGAATTCGGTACTTAAAAGTACGGCGTACTAAATATATTACTGTAATAGACAGAATTAGATTTGTTCTTAAATTTAATTTGTATACCTTATAACCTAGAAATATTGGTTCTCGATATAAAATGTTAGGTATGGATCTTCTACCTCGTCGAGCTATGTGTGTCCGTCCATCCGTCTGTCCGTGTTAATTTGTAATCACGCTACAGGACAGAATGATGGCCCGATCCTCACGATATTTTGCATAGAGCTGGAGTTATGGTCAGAATAGAAGTCTATTGCTATCGGAGATGATCACATGTTTGGGAGTTGAAATGGACCGAAACAGACAATTTTCCTGATTTTTTTCAGTCCCTCTACAGGACCCAGTTAAAAATCAAATTCTCCTTTTTCACATTTTCTAAAATTTTCAGATTAAGATTGCTTGGAATTCCAACATTTGTGGTAAAAAGTTTCTTCGGTATTATTTCAGATATACATGTGCGAGCTATTTTGGTTCAAAACCTACCTTATAACGGGACGGTAGCATGTCAAAATATCTTACAATTAATTATTTGCAACAATATTTTGATATAGGTCCCAGACGACAGTCTATACCCTACTTCTTTATTATCAAGGCTGAATTTTTAGAAATTCTTACTAAAGGGTACCAAAAGTACTACAAATTGAATACAATGTATTGGACGGAATGAGCTAGAGTTATGAAATTTGGAATGAGAGTCACTGAGAGAGGATACATATAGTAACGAGTTTTTGGAAATTAGAACTTTAAACTTACGAAAAGTTCAAAAGTGGAACCATTTGGTATTACGTGACGGATAGAGCTAACAACTTGAATTTTGGTATGAGAATCAAGGTTGGAAGATAAATTTGATATATGACAGTGGTTTTGGGAATGTGTACTAAGTGGCACTAAATATCGAAAAGAATGGTTTAGCATGAAGCCGACATTTGGTATTGGGGTTCCTGTTGGTGGTAAGTGGGTTTTTTAAATGTGGATAAAACGCATTTGATCTCTGTTGGTATCTGAAAATGGGATATAGAGGTGGTTTTGGAAATGTGTACCATAATTATTCGAAAAGTTCTCAGTGGTACCACAGGGTTCGATGAAAAAACTGCAAGAAAGTCACACGCAATAATTTTTACATTTTTTTTTTAATTTTATTGAGTGAAAGCAAAAAATGTCGAGATTAGCATCAAATTTTAGAATAAGTTTAGATTTCTTCGAATTAGTCACCTTTGGAACGAATTATGGCCTTAAATTATGGCCCGTCCAATGAAACCGTCACACGCTGTCCGAATGTTGCTCTGCGGTATTTTGGCCCATTCCCGGCGAAGCGCTTGCTTGAGGTGAACCACACTTTGGTATTTTTTAGTGCCAATCTTGCTTTCCAAAATACTCCAGACACAATAGTCCAATGGATTGGTATCCGGAGATTTTGGTGGCCATTGTGTGCTGGAAGAAAAGCGAGGAACCTCATTTTGTAACCATTCTTGGTGGCGCGTGCTAAGTGCGATGGTGCTGAGTCCTGTTGGAATACCCAAGTGCTGCTTTAACACACCCTCCAGAATATTTTCGCGATAATATTCGGCATTTATTCTGATGCCACCGTCGATTAATATGAGCGGAGAGCGACAATCGGCTGATATGGCGGTCCACGCCACCACCATGGCCGGCGCTTGAGTTCTGGTGGCCAACCGAAGGTGCACATTTTCAGCTGACCTATTTGGCAAGTAAACAAGATCATTCTGTTTGTTAACAAACTACTGGACAACGGTTTTTTTTTTCATCGGAGAAAACCAAGCGAAGCTACTCTTTAGCTCTTGTGAGTCTATTTTCCTTCTGTTGCGGTGTAAGTTCTTGCACTTTTTCGAATTTCAATGGCTTTACCCCGAGCTCATTTTTCAATATCTGCCGAATGGAATATTGCGATATGTTTAGCTCACGAGCAATTTTTCGGCCAACGCGACGCGGGTTTCGATCAAGTCGCTTCTTTAGTTTTCGAACCATTTCTGCAGATGTTGCTGTTTTCTTCCGTCCATATCCTTGACGTATCACTGTAACGAGCGATGGTACGAGACACAAAAGATTTATTCACTTTTAAATGCTGGAGTGCTCTAACGATAGCCACTTGTGGTTTTCCAGCCAAATATAAAGAAATCACACTATCACGCTTGAATTCCATCACGAATAACTTGTTTTCTGGAAAATTCTCACAAAAGTGCTTTTGTACGCTTGTAAACGATATAATGAGCTACCACTGAAAAAATTTTAACAGATGTCGGACGAGTGGCTTGGAAATGACAGCAGTCTGAATTTGGTTACAATTTTTTCATCTCACCCTGTAGTGAAGGATATAAGAAGTTCATCCCGGCCGTTATAATAATAAAATTTTAGGCTTTCTATTCAATTACATGGTGTGGCAATATTTAATTGTTTTTCAATAATTACAGGAAACATAAAGCAGAATGTGAAAGAAGTATTTAAAATGGAGACACAAGGGCTAGTTTCCCCTTTTTTAATTGGGAAATATTGGTATTGGCAAAATTTGCACAAAATCGAATAAGTCTTTCCCTTATTGTTAGCCAAATTGTTTTTTTCATTTTTTTATTTTTTATTACTTTCTATATACTTTCCTTTTTGGAAAATTTTGACTCTTTGTTGCGGAAACATCAGATAACGAAACGAAATATCGGGATGTACAGCAACTGTGACTAAAATCATAAAAATACCGAATACAGGGAGTACCTAAGGGTGTAATACAAAGACGTAGACTTGTATAAAAAAGAATCTGGTCACAGGGGTGGTGCCCAGTACGAACTCTAAATAGACAGTTTGGAACAATTGCAGTGGAAATGGAGTTACAAATCATCAGAACATCGCATTTCTAGAGGTAGAGTTATAAGGTTGTATAGTCTTATAACTCTATAACCTTATAACTCTACCTCAAGAAACATTGAATGATATTAACAATTACCTGCTAGGATCATAAACCTTGGCCATTAAGATTATTACAAATCAGTCCAAATGTTTCTATTCTTATGACAAAATATGAATTCTCGAATTTCAAAGGTGTTCTTCAAATGAGTTGTGACCCTGTAAATAACACCTAAATACATTCAGCTTTCACCTATTTAATGAAAAGAAACGCCCCACATTTATGATTAAGACCTTCAATTCGCAAACATATTCAAACAATTGTAAATAATATTTGTTATTTAAACAAATAAATAATAAATAATGTGTAGCATTGTTGAACTACTTTCTATTCTAAGATATAAGTCTCCATAACAATATAAATTTCGTCGGAAGTCAATAGTTGTCATTCCAAAATGAAGTTTGTGAAATATTTAGTATTTGTGTGCTTTTTAGCGGGTGCTGTTTTGGCGGAGGTTAAAACCAACGCGGATATCAGTGCGGCAGATACTGTTCCTACAGAAACTACTTCTGAAGAGGATTATCCATCTGGTAATACCTCTGCCTCGGCTATTGACAAAGAATTTGATCCAACCACTGTTGGCGCTTCAGTTCAACAACAAGCTAAGAGGAAACCAGTTAGCAAGAAGTTCGTTTATAAGAAACCAACTACAGACAAACAGTTGCATAAGAAATCAGCGAAACCAGCAGCACCCAAGAAAACTCCTGTAAGAGGAATAAAAAAGCAACTTGTTTTTGGTACAAAATGAAGACAACAATACCAAAACTATAATTAGGATTTATTAGTACATATAGATACTGGGTCAATCGATTCTTTTTGTTTTTGTTATGCTAAATTATGCCAATAAAAATTAAAAACTAGAAATATAATTCGCTTCATGTTTTTTTTTTTTAAATCAAATTTTAATACATTTAATTTTAACAATTTGACTCCACAAATCTATGTGGTAAGTTCGTAAGACCTTGTAATCTCACTTCTAGCACGAATATTTATTATATCTTGGGAATCTTATCAAGACGGAAGATATGCATATCCTTTTCATGATAGATTTTATTGTTCATAACCTCTAAATATTCTTTGGAAACCCCATTATCGATTCTAAATCGATATGATGATGTCCGTGTGTCTGTCCATCTGCTATAAAACTTGCCATAGTAAAAATATTCGGATGTGTGAAATTTAAAGAGAATCTGATGCTGAAGTTGACCCGTTGTGAGGGAGGTACCAGTAGAAGTGGACCGATATCCACCATCTTCACAACATATTTTGTGTTAACAAAAATATTGGAATGTGTGAAATATGAAAATTTTATGAAAAACGGACTCTTATTTCAAATTGTATAGGAGTTATAACTTTTCGAAATTTTGACTTGGTGGAGTGGGCCAATATTCTTTATTTGCGCACCTGCCCTTTCAGTTGCAAAAAATAAATGCAAATTTAAATGTACAAAGTTTGCTCAAAAACCTTTCCTTTCTATCCTTTCTCCTTTCTATTAAGTAACTTATTTTCTGTGAAAATTGTGAACTTTCGTTGAACTGAGTTGCTCATCTCGGAACTCGGTCTATGTTTGATAGTAATATTACGATGTACCTATTTTGTACCAATTCAGGTACTCCCCTCGAGAGTTATCGTGCGCACCAGACAGACAGACGGACACTCCTTGATCGATTCCAAATGTCCTGAAACGGATCTGGTCCAAAGAGACCTACGGTCGGAGCCGTTATTTCGATGAGACACGTATATGGCTGTAGATATATCAAACAAGTAAGCAAAGGCTATAGTCGGGCGGGGCCGACCATGTAATACCCTACAACACTACTATATGTTCGAAGTCCCTTTATATCCCAATCCATTTTGAAAGATTTCGTTTTTGTAATGATGCCAAAGAGCCCTGCCCAGAGGTTACCCTTAGATTTTTGACCCGGAGAATTTGGCCAATATTTACGCACTTCGTAATGTTGTGAAGTATTCAAAACAATTGCACACGAAAGTTGTGGTCCAATTTATAGCTAATTATAATACAATGGTCATCCAAAATGCTAGACTTCTTCTCTGTCCTCAACTCTCTTCCGATGCGAAATTCCGTGTCGATTAGTTGTCAATTGTGGCCTATAGAACAGCTACAAAATTAAAAAAAATTAACATTTTTTAGCCATATAAACCTCTAAATGCACATCCTAAGAACAAAATTTCGTGAGGATTGGACGATAATTGCGACATACATATAATACATTCAAAACGCAGTGTTGGGGGTGTAAACATTTAGAAAATTTAAAATTCAAAATTGTGAGTCAAATTAAAAAAATCGCATGCGATAAAAAATATGACAAAAATGGAAAAAAATGAAACAAAATATATAACTTTTTTATTGGTATATTATCCCGCCATTTTCGTAAATTGTATCCTTTTCTGGCAAGAGACCATTCTGAATTGATGGGTTCTTGATTTATAAGCAGAATAAATAAGATCAACTATTTTACATATTTTTCTATATATCCAATTTCTTGGCTATTAGTAATGGTCAGAAGTGATCTTTTAATGTAGTTGTGATTTGGCTGGGAATAAAAATATTCGCAGTTTAGTGGAAATTTTCCTATTTTCTAATATAAAAGTTAGGGTCTATTTTACCCGCTAATTATTGTCCGATATCCGCTCAAATTGGTAGGTTTCTGCCCAGTCCCAAACTCTAACTCAATGTAAACTTTCGCGTCGATTGGTTCATAATTGTGGCCTATAGAGCAACTGCAAAATCAGGAAAATTTACCATTTGGTTCATTTCAACCCCTAAATATTGTGCGATCATCTCCAAAAACAATAGGGTTCTATTCTTACCATAACGCCACCTCCAATTTCAATTTCGTGAGGATCGGTTCATAATTGCGACCTGTAGCTTGATTTCAAATTAACATGGACAGACGGACGGATGGACGTACATAGCTAGATCGACTCAGCTCGGCGAGCTAGGAAGACCCATATATACTTTCCTATGTGGGAAACCAATATTTCGAGGTGTTACATAATTTTTGGCCCAATCAAACTAATAATACCCCCAACACATAGTGTTGTAGGGTATAATAAAAAAGTTGTAAGTTCGGTCGGGACGAAACTTGAATAGTTATATGGGGGCTATGTCAAAACGTGAACTTATACAGCCCATTTTTTATAGCAGTCCTGCAGACCCAACACACATCTGAGTAACATTTTTTCACCCAACTTTATTTCGTTCAGAAGTTAGAGTGATTTCCACATATGGATAGACAGAAAGACGGACGGACATCGCTAAATCGACATATAATTTTTGTGCAAGAATATATACACTTTGTGGGGTCCAACATTTATACTTCGAGGAGTTGCAAACGGAATGACAAACTTAATATATTCCCCATAGATGGTTATAAAAAGAAAATCAACATTTTATTGGTTTGTTGATATGTCTTTAAGGTATTTAAAACGGTTTCATTTCACATTAAATCTTGCTGTATATTTATGTATTGTTTTCGTGGGTGCATTTTCGGTTTCTCTTTTATAGAAAAAAAAAATCCATAGGATTTAAAAAAAGAAAGTAAACAGCAAATACGTGGCCTTTTGCAGTAAATTTAACATGCCGTATTTTTCAATGCTTACCTGAAATTTTAATCTTTGAAATCCTCAAAGTAATAAGGAAATGTTTCTCATGTTATTGTTGGCGAAAACACAAAAGAGGTATTATTATTTTTAAAGTAGGTCATGAGAGGCTATAGAATACGTTGAACTGCAAACATAGGTAAAGAAAAGCGAAAATTCGTAAAAAAGTATTTAAAAGAAATGAAACTTATGTTTTCTTTTAACAACAGGTCAGTAGTAAATATAGCTACTTGCAATAGGTCATAATTTGTCGGAACATAATATTGTGAGCTCACATCAGATATAATGGCAGCGATGAGCAAAATGCATTCAACATGCATATTGCGTTGTATTTCAGGATACATAACGAACCAGAGTGTGTTATTAAAAACACATCCATAACTTTTCAATTCAAAACGTGTTAACTACTCAATATATTTTGTAATAAATCATTGCTTTGGGAATAAATGACATCGAATTTTATGGCATTGTATGATTTTTTTTCATATCATTGCCTTAGTTTCCTCTTGCTGTAATACGCACGCCTGGATATGTGAGTTTTTTTTTTTTTTTTGAATAATGAAGAAAAATGAATGAGGTTTACACTGTTGTTATCTGCATTGCTGAATGGAGATTTCGAACAAATGTTGGAATTTACCCCAAGGTACGTTCTATGCAATTTTTTGTTTGACGTAGCATTGGCTGAAAGTAATATCGATTTATCATTAGCAACTAACTGATAAAACACAAAAAAAAAAAACTCATTATAATGGATGTAGTGACGATTAATGGCAGAAAGTAATAAAGTAGTTACTCAGTGAATATTATTACATATTGAATTGCCGAGAAATAAAAACAGCACAATATTATAAAATATACAAGTAAAAAAGATATTAGCTTCGGTCAGAATATTCATTTAATACTCTGGATCAATTGATATCAGTTGAGGTATATTTTTATACCCTACAACACCTCGAAATATTAGTTTTCCATATAGGAAAGTATATATGGATCTTCCTATCTCCCCGAGCTGAGTCGATCTAGTTATGTATGTCCGTCTATCCGTCTGTCCGGCAAAATAGACCCTAACTTTTATGTAAGAAAATAGGAAAATTTCCACTGTGCGAATATTTTTAAACCCAGCCATATCACAAGCACATTAAAAGATCACTTCTGACCATTACAGTGATGCTAATAGCCAAGAAATTGTATTTATAGCAAAATAGGTACAATATATATGTAAAAGAATTGATCTTATTTATTCTGCTTATAAATCAAAAACCGCTGGGCCGACTCACAATTTCCATCAATTTGGAATAGTGTTTTGCCAGAAAAGGATAAAATCTAAGAAAATATACCAATATAAATATATTTTTTATCGCATGCGATTTTTTTATTTCAATTTGACTAACAATTTTGAATTGTAAATTTTCTAAATTTGTACACTCCCCAACACTACGTTTTGATGGTATCATATAGAGGTTCAAATGGACTAAAAAAAATAAATTTTTCTAATATTGTAGTCGCCATATAGGCCACAATTGAAAACTAATCGACACGAAATTTCGCATCAGAAGAGAGTTTAGGACAGGGAAGAAGTCTAGCATTTGGGATGACCATGTGATTATAGTTAGCTGTGAAATAGAGTGAAATTGTTTTGAATTCCTAACAATACGACGGAGTGCATAAATATTGGCAAAAATTCTCCAGGTCAAAAACATAAGGGTAACCTCTAGGCAGGGCTCTTTGACATTATTTCACAAACGAAATCTTTTAAAATGGGCTTGGACTTCAAACATATCGTAGTGTTGTAGGGTAACATATGGTCGGCTCCGCACGACTGTAGCCTTGTTTACTTTACTTACTTACTTACTTGTTTAAAAATGTATCTATTACATATCTATAATTTCCGATGTCCAATATTCCAGGGCTATATGCTTTTTCGTTATTTGGAAATCACTCTAGCTTCCGAACGAATTGAAGTAGATTGATAAAATTTTACTCAAATATATATTATGTCTGCAGGACTTTTTTGGTATGCCATGTAGGTCCCCGTCTTGGTATAGTCCCCATATAACGGTACCTCCCGATATACGGTACTTTTATGATTTTTTCATCGGAATTATTTCAAATTTGGTATTTGAAGTTCGAAATAGATGCTACAGCGTCAAACAGGAAATTGTGTGGGCAGGCCCACGTCTTCGTATAGCCCCCATATAACGGTACCACCCGATATTCGGTATTTTGATGATTTTAGCGAAATTATTCACCGGAATTGTTTCAAATTTGGTATGTGAATTTCGAAATGGATGCTACAGCCTCAAACAGAAAATTGTCTATGCAGGTCCACGTCTTCACATATCCCCCATATAACGATACCTTCCGATATTCGATATTTTGATGATTTTAGCTGCATTATTCACCGATATTTTTTAGTTTCGCATTTCAATATTGTAATGGCTTATGACAAAAGTTACCTATGCAGGTCCACCTCGTCGTATAGACCCTAATGTAATAGCTACATTAGGCATTTTTAAGATTTTAACAGAATATTTAACGGATTTTATTGTTCTTGAGAATTGCCCGAATTCGTTCCAAATGGTGGAGGGTATTCAAAGTTCCGCCTGGCCGAATTTACAACTTTTTTACTCGTTTTATAAAGCATGGAAACTACATATAGAAGCTTTATCTTAATCTATTTCCACAAAATTTGACCGAGGTATTGTTATGTTGTATTTAACCTTTTGTGACCTTTTAATTTTATTCAATAAAAGCAAAAAATGTCGGAAAATTGCTTCAAATTTTAGAATAAGTTTAGATTTGTTCGAATTGGTAACCTTTGGTACCAATTATGGCCTTCAATAAAACCATCACACGCTGCCCAAATGTTGCTCTGTGGTATTTTGGCCCATTCCCGGCGAAGCGCTTGCTTGAGGTGATCGACACTTTGGTATTTTTAGTGCCAACCTTGCTTTCCATAATACTCCAGACACATAGTCCAACGGATTGGTATCGGGAGATTTTGGTGGCCATTGTGCCTGGAATTGAAGCGAGGAACCTCATTTCGTAACCATTCTTGGGTGGCGCGTGCTGAGTACGATGGTGCAGAATCCTGTTGGAATGTCCAAGGTCTGCGGCCAAAATGTTTGCGTGCCCAAGGCTTTAATACACCCTCCAGAATATTTTCGCGATAATATTGCGCATTTATTCTGATTAATTCTGATTAATTTATTATAAATATGAGCTGAGAGCGACCATCAGCTGTTATGGCGGCCCACACCATGGCCGCCGCTTGAGTTCTGGTGGGCAACCGAAGGTGCACATTTTCAGCTGACCTCTTTAGCAAGTTATCACGATCATTTTGTTTGTTTACAAATTGCTGGACAACGAATGTTTTCTTATTGGAGAAAACCAAATTCGGCAGTTCACCACTTTCGGCCAAGTGAAGCAACTCTTTAGCTCTTTTGAATCTATTTTCTTTCTGTAGCGGTGAAGTTCTTGCACTTTTGGGAATTTCAATGGTTTTACCCCGAGCTCATTTATCAATATTTTCCGAATGAAATATTGTGATATGTTCAGCTCACGAGCCATTTTTCGGCCACTTCGACGCAGGTTTCGATCAAGTCGCTTCATTACTTTTCAAGCCATTTCTGCTGATGTTGTTGTTTTCTTCCGTCCACTTCCTTGACGTCGGGCTACGCTACCAGTATCGCGGTAACGAGCGATAGTACGAGACACAAATGATTTATTCACTTTTAAATACTGGAGTACTCTAACGATAGTTAATTGTGGCTTTCCAGCCAAATATAAAGAAATCACACTATACCGCTTGAATTCCGTCACGAATAACTTTTTTTCTGGAAAATTCTGTACGCTGAAAATTTTCAGATTTTTTTTTTTTTTTTTTTTAAATTTTGACTTATGTATATCAATATTTGAATATCTCATAATGAATGATTTTTAAATTGCTAATTTTTTCTTTACTGTTTCCTACCAACCTTGTTGCACAACTTGCAAAATATTATTTACATCATAATAACAATTAAATATGACTTTTAATTTCATTAGACCAATGATGATGTTCCTACACAAAGTAAAATATGATTATGTCGAATATACAATTTATTGAATTTCATTGTATAAAATTTAGAAACTTTTCATGTTGATTAATATTTACAAGGATATGTCGATTCTGCTTTGTGAGTCACATTTACCAGGAGTTTGCATATTTTTGTATTATATTACTTGTTTCAAGTAAAATGGCATAGACAAAAACACATTTGCATTGTCCCAAAATATGATGCTTTAAAACGTATTTATGTTTACCTAAATGTAAATGTATAATTTTTCAAAAAGTTCTTAAAATTGTAAACAAATTTTTTTTATGCAAATTTCAAAGGAACTTCATGTGCATTTATTTGTACACCAAACGACTTAACTTTGTTGGTTGTGGTGTTAGGTAATAACAAGTTGTAATATCCACTCACAATTTTTTTATATTCTATTCACTGGAAAATGCCTTAACAACATATAAAGGTAAAGTAATTACTTTAGCCTAGAATTAGTCCAAATACATACATGTGTGCGAAGTTTTATGTTAAGCGGGAAATTATTTCGAATTTTGTACAGGTTGTGGCAGAGCTACAAACGGAGTGGACACATACATGATTTTTGAATCTGACCAAAATTTGATAAAAACAATGTGATGTGTGAAATTTTAACAAACTTTGATGATCCCTTCGTTTTCCATGACATATTTGATGTTTTCCTAATTTTCCTCTCTTACAGCAGGAACAGGAAGGAGTAGATCCATGTATGTCATCTTCACTACATCTCGTGCTGAAAAAAGTTTCATTATTTGCATAGTTTGGAAGAAATCATATTGAATTTAAAGAGAGTTATGAAAATTCAAAATTCTCACAGTTTATGGAAAAGGTGCAGAAGTGGTGGCCTGAAATATGTTCTACCCTCAAAGAAACCAAAATTCAAAATTTGAGACAAATCGATTGCAAAATATGGGCAGAATCCTTGGAATAACTAAAATCTGAGGTTGTAACCATTCTTAGGTGGCGCGTGCTGAAGTATTTATTCTGATGCCGCGGTCGATATTTAAATGCTGGAGTGCTCTAACGATAGCCACGATTCCACTCTCACATCAGATCTCTGGTTGGGATTGTTGACTTGTTTCACAACTCTAAGATATATAAATATTTGAAACTGTGACTCTTTGCGAGGCAAATACCACAAGGGGTATCAACCCAACGAGATATTGTATTCACACCAGATTTTGTATTGGAAGATATATTGGGATGTGAGAGATTTGAGGAGAATTGGATGCTTATTTCACATTTTAAGAGCGTATCGTTATCAAAATTCTGTGGGGAGGTATCAGAAGGAGTGGACCGATATATTATATTTTTACAACAGATATTGTATTAGCAGAAATATTAAAATGTGTGAAATTTCAAAAGAATCGGATCTTTCTTAGACATTTTATGAGAGCTATAATTATTCAAAATTCTGACCCGTTGTGGGGGAGATGACAGAAGGCGTTGATCGATATATCCCATCTTTACACCCGATCATGTTTTGATAGAAAAATTAGAATTTGCAAAATTTGAAGGGAATCGAATGTTTACTTCGCATTTTATTAAAGTTACAATTATTTTTTGACCCTTTGTGGGGGAGTACATGACAGAGTGAGCCGATACTACCGATTTTCGCACCTGATCTATCACTGATGCAAATATTAGGATTTGCAAATTTGGAGCAAAATCGCATTATTATTTCTCTTTCTTTCTTTCTTTCTTTCAGAAAATATATTTTTGTGGGGTAGGTATTAGAAGGAGTGGGGTAGGTATTAGAAGGAGTGGACCGATATATTCCATCTGAACACTAGACCTTGGCTTGATAAAAAATATTGGGTTGTGTGAAATTTGAAGACAATCGGACTCTTACATCACATTTTATAAAATTTGAAATTATTTAAAATTTTGACCGTTTGTGGGGGAGGTACTTGATGAAGTGGACCGATATTGTCCATCTCCGCACCTTACCTAGCATTGATGCAAATATTGTGATATGCAAAGATGGAGCAAAATCGGATTATCCTTTCCCTTTCTGTGCAGAAAAATATTTTCTTTGAAAATATTGTTATTTTGTGGGGGAGGTACCAGAAGAAATGGTCCGATATTGACCATGTACCAAATTTGGATCAATTGGATACCCCCATCGAAAGTTATCGTGTGCACCAGCCAGCCAGACATACCGACGGAAAGACGGACGGACATCACTAGATCGACTCCAAATGTCCTAAAACGGATTTGGCCCAAAGAGACCTAGGGTCTAAAACCGCTATTTCGATAAGACACGTTTTGGCCGTATCAAATAATATATACCCTCTCTAGCCATATGGCTGAGGTCATAAAAAAACTGATCGCATTTAAGGAGTTATGACCATTTTAAAATATTCAATAATAAATTTTTAAAAAGTGATCGCAAATAATAGCTAAAATCACCGAAAACTTTAAGGAGTTATGGTCATTTTAAAATATTTAATAACTCAATCATAAAAATCTAACCACACGTAGTATTTACGGCTATATTTACTATTTAATATCACAAATTTAACTACTTTATATCCTTAAAATATTCATTAAATATTATTTATTGCAAGTAAATATAGTATTTTCTCATTCACCAATCTCTGTAGTTGAGAATTTTTCAAAACTAAATTTAAACTTGTTTTTCAAACATCCAACATACTCTAACTGACGGACAGACGGAAAATTATAACATGAAAGTGAATTTTTAAACTAACTTATAAAACTG
Organism: Musca domestica; assembly: GCF_030504385.1. Classification (NCBI taxonomy): domain Eukaryota; kingdom Metazoa; phylum Arthropoda; class Insecta; order Diptera; family Muscidae; genus Musca; species Musca domestica. The sequence continues at coordinate 4,589,917 of NW_026712238.1, read as the reverse complement.
GTTATGTTTAACCATAATATTCCATATCAGTCGCACACATTGCGGTTGTATGGGTGTTGTTGTATGGCAGCATCATAGCCGCAAGCCTTTGGATAAATATGTCACAAGGCTTTGTAGAGATGGTCGAGTAAAACGAAAAAGTAATTATGTTCTACATTGATGGCTGTCATTTGCAATGGTCTCTGAGAAGATACACGGTATGCCTGTGGGGTCGGTACGTATGTAGGAAGGTAGGTAGGTATATGTTGTACAGCAAAGTTCTAATATAAATATTGTTGGTTGGCTTTTGATTTGCCTTGCACATACATGCAAACACTAACACACACATACACATCCATACACATGGATTGACCATAGACTAATTTAGGGGTATTGAAAGAAAAGGGGGATAAGCTAACATAACAACAACAGCAGCAGCAGCAGTAAAATTGTGTGTTGAAATGTTTCTCCCCCATCTATAGAGTGTATGTGTATGTGTGTGTGCGTAATGTTAAAAGCAATCAATTGCTTAGAAAATAATAGAAGTTTATTAAAAAGTTGGAAGCTTGTTATTAGTTTTATATATTTTAGGTAATAATGAAATAGAAAAAAAAGTTTTTTTTTTTTAATATTTACCAGCATGTTTTTATTGCAGAATTTCTGTGATATGCATGCTTGCACAATTTACATGAAAACATTTGAAAATAATATTTATTAAAATTTTAGTTTTTAGAAATCCGATGCAGAAGTAATGAAACAATAGGAATTAAAATAGTTTAAAATAAATATAGGTTTTTTGTGTTCTTTGTGAAAGAAAATGTGAAAAGAAAAATGGCTTAAGATGGCTTAAAGAAAACAAAACTAATTTAGAGAACACATGTACTAAGAAATCCAAGCCATAAAAAGATAAATTAAATGAAAAAAACAATTATGCAGGTTTAATAGAAATCTCGAAAACCATTGATTTCGATTCCTGTTTAAATGGAAAACATTAAAAACGATTATTTCGTTTAGTTTAAAATTAAGCAAATATTCTAAAATGGAAACCCCATACGTTCTCTTTTACCGTAAAATGTTAGATATATTTATAAATGTCCGCCTACCTAATGAAATCAATATAGATTCCAACTTATTTTAATGGAAAGCTCTGAAATTTGTCACAATAGTTGGTGTGATGTCTAGAGTAATTGAAATTAAAAGGAGACTTTATCGCCAAGCTATTAATCATTATAGATATACCCTTAAGTTGCGGTACTTTTAAGTAAGGTTGCCCTATATAGGTAGCAGTTTTTTATGCACTCCGCCAAACAATATAGGGTATATTAAATTTGTCATTCCTGAACAGAATAAAATTATTAGGCCCTTAAGGGATATCCGCCTGTCTGTCCGTTAAAATCATGATAGAGTCCACATTTTTTAATGTAGAGCTTTGATATTTGCCACAAAAGCTTATATTATATGCAGGCTAATTGGTGTTGAAAATGAGCTATATTGGTCCAGATTTAGATATAGCACACCGATTTTCGGTATTTTGAAGGTTTCTGCAACACCTCCAAAATCTCCTACCATTTTAGTATACCCCCATATAACTGTACCTTCCAATTTTATGTATTTTGAAGGTTTTGCCACAATTTCCAACCAATTTTTTTCTTCTTGTGAAAAATGTCCTGTACCTCCAGATTTTCGGTATTTTTGAGGCTTTTGCCAAAATTTCCAACCAAATTAGAATAGGTTGCTACACCCTACGCCACATTTTAAAGAAAACGAAATAGACCCATAGTTCTTTTTGATGACCTTCATAGAATTGCGTTTTGAGTCGATGCGTCTGTTCATGTATTTTTGTAAACAAAGTACAGGTCTCATTTATTGTCTAATTGAGATGAAATTTTCCGGAAATGAATTGTTTGGCCCAAGGACGAAGTCTATTGAAATTGATGATAATCGGAACAGATTTGGACATATCTCCCACATACTGTGACATCCGATTTCATAAGTATAGTTCGTCAAATGCGTATTTTTAGCACACGCTGGCAAGTTCAGTCCAAAAGAATGGTTGGCAATATATGTTCGTTCGATTTCAATTATACTATAGAATATATGATGATGATATTATACCCTACACCACAATGTATATTCAGTAGAGCTCCCGTAACAAACAAATTTATTTGAAGTAGATCGTACCACTTATCAACATTTGGCTTTAGAGTAGTCACAATTTGGTTTTAGAGGGAACTAAGGAATGTCGATCTTTTATACCAAATACCATTGCAATAGAGTACATGATATCACTTCGAGAAGGACATATATATATAAAAAAATATATATCGGAGCCGAGGTCCACAAAATGAAAACGTACGTCCCAAAATTCACCCCATTAGTGATGATATTAGCCATTATTTGTACAAAAAAACCTTAAATCGGATTAAGGAAGCTATATCAAAATCTTAGCCGATCTCGATAAAATTAGGCAAAGATATTTCCGAGCTCTAAAAGATTTCTGGTACCAAACATCATTGTTGTAGAATGCATATTACGAATAAGAGGGACTTAAACACCAAATCCGACGAAACATATATATGAGAGCTACAGCTATATCTGAACTTAATTTCTCGGAATTTGATGTACTTGCTTCCAGTTTGAATTCGGTCGAATGTGCCGAAATTCAGGTCATTTGTACTGATATTGGCCATTTGGAACACAATTAACCCGAAATCGGTTGAAGATATATATGGATGTTATATCCAAACCTGAACGATCTTGATAAAATTGGGCAGAGGTATTTCTGTGCTGTACCCGATATCTGGCACCATATATAATTTTTGCCGAATGCATATTACAATGTGAGGGACTAAAACACCAAATCGGATGAAACACATATGGGAGTTATAGTTATATCTGAACCGATTTTCACCAAATTTGATGTATTTACTTCTAGGCTGACTTCGGTCGGATTCAAGACTTTTCACTGATATTAGCCATTTGGTACACAATTAGCCCGAAATCGGTTGAGGACATATGGGAGCTATATCTAAATCTGATCCGATTATAACCAATTTCAATAGGGCTCGTCCTTGGGCCAAAAAAATATTGTTTGGAAAATTTAATCCCAATCGGATTATAAATTCATTTTGTTCACTAGAATACATGGACGAACGGACGGACAAACGAACTGACGTACATAAAATAATTCAGAAAGTGATTCTATGAAGATCCTTAAAAGTAACCATGTGTCTATCTCACTTCCTACTCCATGTTGTGGTGTAGGGTATAAAAACCCAAAAGTCGACAATGTGAGTCACAAAAAACTCCACTCCAACCGTTCCAAATTGCTACAAATTGTGCTATTATCTTACCTGTATCTAGAGCTTTTCTAAATTTGATGATGTTTAGGTAGGCGGTCTTCGACCGGTGCTTGAAATTTACTCCTCTAGATATTTCGAACATCGAACTGTCAGTTCCAGAAATTACATTCGAAATTTTTTAATTTTTTGTAGAAAGTGTCAGAGGAAGATATATCCAATATGATTGGCCCCGCGCAAATGTACAATAGATAAATAAACATGACGGGTTTACCTTAAATTCGGCGTGAAGTACAAACAAACATTATTTAAATTCTCCAGAAGCACATCTTCAAAACTTTCAAAAAATCAGCCGATTGTATTTTTTTAAAGTTTCAAAATTTACATTTTTTCAATTATTTAATTTTTATGTTCACTTTTGAAAACAACAATAAATTTTGTCAATTTTGAAATTTGGTTCATTCGGAGAATTACTTTGGAATGCGTAACATGATTAATTGTTGTATTTTACATTCTGTGTTTTCTTACATAGGTGTGATATATTTTGTGTTAATTTTCCTGTGAATTGTCTTCTTGTCTTCAATTTCTATATTGTCTGTAATCTTTTTTCTTGGGAAGGTGATTGGGCAAAATAATTGCCGAACTATCCAATTGCTATTTACAATTTCCTTAATCTTTGCCTTCAGGATTTCTTTAATTTTCCCATTTTCAAAAATAATGTCCCCTCTATTCCAGGAAAATTAACTTCATTCATAAGCTCTTGACAAGTTGACGCTATTATAAGTTCAATGAAATGTAGGTTGTGTCAACTCTACGAGATAAACAAAACTCCTACACCCCCTAACCACAGTATATACAAAAAATGCTCTCTCTCTCTCTTTTTACAAACATACAATACCCCCTCTCTCCCTTGTTGTTATTCGAAATATCTAATTAGTTTATTACTCCATACCATCTGTCCGCTATGACTTGTTTCTATTTCTGCTAATTGTATTTTTTATGTGTTAATCTAATAATGACAATGTAAATATTGCTTATCATTGATGACGTTGAACAAATAAATAAATACAACTTGAGGTGTTTTTATCGCAAACACACACTGACAAAAAATATAAACAAAAAACCCAACATACCAAATTGACTTGAGAATAATATTTTAATAAGCTTACAAACATAAGCCTAAAGCTTGAGAAAATCTTGAGAATGTATTGAGAAATGTTTGTTTAACAATTATAGAATAATCGAAAAGGAACCCTTATTCATAAGCTTATTCTTGTAATTGCAGAATAAGCTTACGAAAGTAATATTTTATAAAGCTTATTTTTTCAATGGTAAAAAATATTTATTTATTCATTTTTTAATTATTTTACACATTTCATTCATTTATTGCCATCCCAGCTGTCACTGCATCCTGTTGCCTTGATACCTAGATGCTTTCTTTCCCCTTATTTGAGCTTCTGTATCTCCTCCACTTATTCTTCACTTCTGTTGAATTCCTGCAACTTTTTGACGCCTCCATTCTGAAATGAGATTGAAATAATTTATACTACAGATTCCCAGATTTATTATTCATCATTACCTTAGAGTTTCGTCCGGAAATGGGTCCTAAATTCGCGTGATTTTGATTTTAACCAAAGAAAATAATTTTTTGTTGACAATTTTCACAAAAAAAATCAAAACAAATTTGTCAACAAAGGACAGATTTGAGAAAAGTTTGTGCAAAAAAGTGTTTCTCAAGCATTGTTGAAAAATTCTTATGAGAAACTATTTTCATAATATTATTCTCAAGCTGTATTGTATTTTTGGTATGTTGGGAAGTATTCTATAAAAATAAATACACTTCGTGTAACTATTGGACGGTGATGTGTACAAATTGTGATTTGTTGAACATGAATGAAATGTTGAGTTCAATGACAGAAGGGTAACTTTTTTAGGTTTAGTTTAAATAGCGACTTTATTGAGCCAAAGAAATGGCTTAAACTGGCTCATCGACACTATTATTCAATTAAAGGCGGAATACATATACATTTGCAGGATCTGGAACACACTTCTTAAGGTGAAAGTACATAAAAGGCTTTTTTGGTTGGCTTTTTCGTAAGGCAACGAGAGAGTTTTAGGGTGACTTTGTTCGATTTTGGCGTTACGCTCCTTTGTTCCTTTCCGAAAAAAACCAGCCTAGCAAAAAAAAGCGTTTTCTATATTCTCGCCTTTGTTCGAAGAAAATATGAAAGGAAAAATATTTTCTTTAACATTTTTCAGTTGAAATTTATTTCCTTTATGAAAATTGTCATTTTATATGGCCACGGACAAGAATTCGGCTTCTGGAAATGAGGTGTTATTACTATAATGTTCAAAGTTTGGGAATTTTAATATAAATGTCTAAACTAAAGAAGGACGGAAAGGCTACAATCGACCGGGCCGACCATGTGATTCCCTACAACACTTTAATTTATAGTGAAGATTATGTAGTCCTGAAGCCTCTTTCAATAGAATATACGAACTCTTCAAGATCTATAAATCCCCATATCCGCACAGGGCAATCGCGGTTTTTGACGGGACGGAGTTTAGAGTCTAGGGGAAGAGGCTTTTACCTAAAAACAAGTAAAAAAGCTCTGAATTCCCTCCACCATTTGGAAAGAATTTAAAATTTTCAAAAAAAAAAACCGTTAAAAATTCTGTTAAAATTTTAAATATGCCGAATGTAGCTGTTGTATTAGGGTTAGGCAACTTTTGTCATAAGCCATTACAATGTTCAAATCATCAAAATACCGAATATAGGGAGGTACCATCATATGTTGGCTATACCAAAACGTGGACCTGCACAGACTATTTTGTGGCATAGCTGTACTATTCATTACGAGCTTCAAAAATCCAATTTAAAGCAGTTCCGGTGAATGATGTTGCTAAAATTATCAAAATACGGAATATCGGGAGGTACCGCTATATGGGGGCTATACGATGACGTGGACCTGCACAAACAAATTACTGTAATAGGCTGTAGTATCCATTACGAACTTCTAATACCAAATTTGAAACTATTCCGGTAAGTGATGTCGCTAAAATCATCAAAGTACCGAATAACGGGAGGTACAATTATGTGAGGGCTATACCAAAACGTGGACCTATATGGTCCATTTTCAATACCAAAAGTTCAGCAGATATATTATATTCATTTGAGTAAAATTCTATCAACCTACTTTATTTCGTTCGGAAGCTAGAGTGATTTTCACAGGCGGACATTGCTAAATCGATATAGAATTTTATGCTGATCGAGAATATATATACTTTGTAGGGTCTAAAATGTGTATTTCGAGATCGCAGTCGAATGGAAAACTAGAAAATGTTCCCACAAGAGTTGTGATCCATGGATTTTTTCGTCCATTTTGTCCCCTAAATATATTGGACTTATTTCCAAAAACAATAGTCTTTTCTGTTCCGAATCTAACCATAACACTGCATAAAATTGTGTGAGTAGTGGGCTATAACTATGACCTGTGACGTGATTTCAGAATGGCGGAAACACACATATCTTGATTGACTTAGCTCTTCTTAACTTTTTGGAATTGTTTCCTACCCAATTCGAAAATTTGGCTACCCTGACACAAAAATTAAATAAAAATCAAAAAATATTCTGAAAGAAACATAATTTTCCGAATTGTCAAAACAAAGAAATTTAATTTTAAAATCTAGTTTTTTTAAACTTTACTCGCATCATTACGCGAAAAGGCAATTCAACAAGATCTACCAAAAGGAAAATGTGATTTTATTGGAAACAGGGCGAACATTAAAAATGTCAAAATAGGAGGAGCATCACAACATAAACGAAAGCAACAATCCTTAAAAGTACGAAAAAATTACATTAGACAGCTGCCTGAAACATAAGTATGTATAAAAATATTACATTAATAGGGGAGTTGTAAAATTAAGAATGTTGACCCTTTGTGAGAGACGCACCAGAAGGATGCGATATACATATCTTATTTCGAGATTCAATTTTATGTAATTCCGATATGCGAAGTTGAATTAAAATCAAATGTCGATTTCACATTTGAGAAGAGTTATTAATATTCACAATGTTATCTTTTTTGGTGGGTGCTGCTACCAGACGCAGTTGTTCAATACAGGGACGTACGCTGTGGGGGGCCTGGGGTTACTGCTGGTCACATTTTACATAGAAAGGTAAATGTTTTTGCTAGTTGAGGACCCCGAAATAAATTTGAACTGCATTTCTGAATATATTGTGGGTAAAATATTGTATTTTCTAGACGCGATATAAGGCTGATATAAATATTACCAAATTTGGACTTTATAGGACTTTATTTGAGAGATATTTATATATAAGTCCAACAACTTAAGCCATTATGTAATTTTTTTCCTTAAATTTGTAACTTTTGTGGGAAACGTGTTAGGAAGATTTGACCGCTATGTTCCATTTTCACACTTGCTCGAATATAGACAAATAAATTGACATATGAAAAGTTAGGAGAAAATCGGATACTGTTTCACATTTTAAAAGATTTTTCGGAAAATTTGTTAATTTTTTTGGGGGGCTCTAATCGAAGACTAAATACCTTGGTCCTTGGGTCAAATAAATTATTTGTGCAAAATATTATCTCGATCGGGCAATAAATGCTACCTTTGCTTTATTTACAACAATACATGGACGGACGTGCATAAATCGACTCAGAATGTGATTATATGTAACAAACAAATGTTCTCATGTTACAAACAAATGTACGTGGACATAATACCATTACCACTATCTGGTGTAGGGTATAAACATCGCATGCGATAATAAATATGACTAAAATTGAAAAAAATTAACAAAAATATTCACTTTTTTATTGTCATATATTTACACGATTTTCTTATGTTTTATACTTTCCTGGCAAGAGACCATTCCGAATTGATAAGAACTGTAAAGCCGGTCCAGCGATTTTACCGCTAAATATTGGTCGACGACAAATTAGTACTTCTGACAGCCCTAAACCATTACTGTATTAAAAATTCTGTCGATTGGTTTGTAATTAGGGCCTATAGAGCAACAGCAAAATCTTATTTTTTTTTGTTATCGGTCCATTTCAACCCCTAAATACTTTGCGATCATCTCCAAAAATAATAGACTTCTATTTTGACCCTAACCCCACCCCCATTTTAAATTTCGTGAGGATCGAACCATAATTGCGACCTGTAGCGTGATTAAAAAACTATCATGGACGGAGGGAGGAACGGACACAAATAGCTAGATAGTTTCCTATGTCGGGGACCAATATGTCGAGGTGTTACATAATTTTTGGCCGTAAAAAGAATACAGCATTTATATTTAATATTTATTAATATATGCATTACAAACAACATATGTGTATATGTATATTAATCAAGCGGATATATCCTATCTCCCCTCTTGATATTTTTTCTAATTTAGCACAAGCACAGCGAAAGCCATTGATATTCATATTTCTATTGACAAGCATTGTCCCCATTACCAATTAGAATTCCCCCACTCACACACACACACACACACACACACACAAATTCATCCATTTTAATTTAAACAAATAAACGAAATTGTCTCATGCAGCCACAAGAATTGCAATCTAATTGATAAATGGTAGAATGGAGATTTTATCATTGAGAACACTGTAGTATTTCCTTTCCGAAAGAAAATTCGTAAAAACAAAGGCAAAAATATAACATGTTCAGATGACATGGATTTGAAATTTGTTAACAAAAGCGATACATCTGCTTCAAGGTGCGGTGTATGTGTGTGTCAAATAAATGAATGCAATTATTTAACTCGAATTTTCTTAAAATAACTTATTGTGTAAACAAATTAAGAATTTACTGATGATAGAATTAAGCCTTAAAAATTTGTATTGGAAATGACTTTCATATAATGGCAAATTTAAAACAAAAACAAATTCATTTTTAAAATCACAATACAACAAATGATTTTCTAAGATAATTTAATTGAAATTTAAGATTTAAATTTAATTTGTGGTTTTTTAGTTACATAACATATTGTTTTCATCGATTTATAAATGCATCCATAGAAACTCCTTTTTTGATTTAGGATACATTGTAGAAAAACTAAAATTGTTAGTTTGAGTAGATAATTAGATTGAAATAAATGTGCTTATATTTTATCTTGAAATTTTCTTTGTTCCAATAATTGTAGCTAATTAAATTAACTTGGTATTTATTTTACGTCAATTGTTTATCATGTGCAATTGTAACAAAGTGAAGTGACGGAAACAAAGCAATTATAGTCTGTTTGAACAACGAGGTGAAGGGATATAATTGTTATACATTGAGGTGGAATGATTATACTTACACGGTACAATAAAAAGGGAAGGTAGAGCCACCAGCTGATTACGATTTTTTTCTAAGTTTGCCTGACTTCTGTAAATTTTGTGTACGTATTTATTGTTTTGAAAAATGAAAAGAAAAATATTTTCAAAACCAGTTCAACCATGAAATTGAAAAATTGAACAGTTTGGATCATCTTTTTGAGATAAAATCCAGGCATTTCATCCATGTTGAGCTCTATTTAACACATTTTAAAAATGAGAAAAAATATGAAAAAATAAAAACAACTTGTTTTACAAAATTTTGAAAGAGTCTGACAGGAAGCGGGCATAGTTACGGGGCTGTATTTCGGTAATTTTACGAAGCTGTTCTACCTCCCATTTGTATTAAGTACTTATTCTAACAGGCTATGGGAATGTGGATGTCGATTTCTCCCAATAGCTAGCATTGTGTTTAGATTTATTGAAAATTGCATTTATCGGCCCATGTACTACCCATTTTCGTTTTTTTCTTCTACCTCAGTTTCTAACACAATATGATGAAATTTTAACTTCTTCTCACAAAAAAATCTTCCTCTATAGACCCAATATTTGTCATAGCCATCATAAAGCGGTAGCTGCTGATTTTCGACATTCTGATAGCTTTTGTCTCAATTGTAGCGTTTGCACCTTTTAGGTATTGCTTAGATCCTGGACCCAATTTTAAAATATAAACGCGTAGAAAATCCACTCGCATAATTTTCTTAGTGCAGACCTCACATAATTGTAGCACTATTTTATATCACAGAGTATTGCAGAAAAATATTTACATTTTTATAGACTTCTTTTTATGCTGTTGTTCTAGATTTCATTCTTTTCTGCCAAGAGGCCATTTTGAATTGGTGAGAATTGTCAAAAATGACCAGGTGTTTTTGAATTATAAGCGGTTTGACTAACATCTTTTTTTTTGAGATTGTACAGGGTGAAATAAAAAACCTGCAACAAAGTCAAATGCGATAATTTTTATTTTTTTTTTTTTCAAATTTTATTGAATGAATGCAAAAAATGTCGGGGATTAGTTCAGATTTGTTCGAATTGGTCACCTTTGGTTCGAAATATGGCCTCCAAACAGACAATGAAACTGTTACACTCTGCCCGAATGTTGCTCTGCGTTATTTTGGCCCATTCCCGGGGAAGCGCTTGCTTGAGGTGATCGACACTTTGGTATTATTTGGTGCCAACCTTGATTTCCAAAATACTCCAGACGCAATAGTCCAATAGCAACCATTCTTGGTTGACGTGAGCTGAGTGCGATGGTGCTGAGTCCTGTTGGAATGTCCAAGGTCTGCGACCAAAATATCTGCGTGTCTAAGGCTTCAACACACCCTCCAGAATATTTTCGCGATAATATTCGACATTTATTCTGATGCCACGTTCGATTAATACGAGCAGAGAGCGACCATCGGCTGTTATGGCGGCCCACACCATCACCATGGCCGGCGCTTGAGTTCTGGTGGCTTCGGTTGGTGCACATTTTCAGCTGGCCTCTTTGGCAAGTAAGCGCGATCATTTTGTTTGTTTACAAACGAATGTTTTCTCATCGGAGAAAACCAAATTCGACAGTTCACCACTTTCCGCCAAGCGAAGCAATTCTTTAGCTCTTTTGAGTCTATTTTCTTTCTGGTGCGGTGTAAGTTCTCGCACTTTTTCTCGCTTATTTTTTAATATATGTCGAAAGGAAAATTGCAATATGTTCAGCTCACAGCCATTTTTCGGCTACCGCGATGCGGGTTTCGATCAAGTCGGTTCTTTATTTTTCGAGCCATTTCTGCTGATGTTGCTGTTTTCTTCCGTCCACTTCCTTGACGTCAGATTACGCTACCAATATCACGGTAACGAGCGAAACACAAAGATTTATTCACATTTAAATGCTAAAGTTCTCTAACGATATCCACTTGTGGTTTTCTATCACGAATAACTTATTTTTGGAAAATTCTCACAAAAGTGTTGGAATAATTTTAACAGCTCTCGGACAAGTGGCTTAGAAATGACAGCAGTTTGAAGTTGGTTGTAGTTTTTTCATCTCACCCTTTGTTTAGATGTACCAAGTCTAAATGGAATCGGATGATAATTTCGCGTTTTATGAACTTCAAGGTTATTAAAAAAGTTGATCCTTTGTGGGGAGGTACAAGAGGGATTGGATTGGACCGATATATATATATATTGTGATGTGTGCAATTTGAAGACAATCGGACTCTTACATCAATTTTTATAAGTGTTATAATTTTTCAAAATTTTGACCCTTTGTGGCGGGAGGTACTTGATGTAGTGGACCGATATTGTCTATTTTCGCACTTGACCTAGTACTGATGCAAATATTTGGATTTGCAAAGTTGGAGCAAAATCGAATTATCCTTTTTCTTTCTGTGCGGAAAACATTTTTTTTTGAAAATTTCGACATATTGTGGGGGAGGTACCAGAAGGAGTAGGCCGATATTGCTCATCTCCGAACTCTATCTAAGTTTGACAAAAACATTACGATGTACCAAGTTTGGACCAAATCGGATACTCCCTTCGAGAGTTGTCGTGCCTCGCCAGCCAGACAGGCAGACAGACGGATATTCAATTCATGGATATTCAAAATGTTTGACACCTTGTGGGGGAGGTACCAGAAGTAGTGATCCCCTATATTTCATCTTCACACCAGACCTTGGGTTAATTTTATACGTGTTATAATTATTCAAAATGTTACCCTTTGTGGGGAAGGTTCTTGATGGAGTGGAACGATTATTCTTTATCTTTCTCTGCAGTAAAATATTTTGTTGAAAATATCGAGATTTTCTTGGGGACGTACCAGAAGGATTGGACCGATATTCGATCTAATTTTGACAATATTATTACGATGTACCAAATTTGGACCAAAACGTATACTCCCTTCGTGCACACAAACCAGACATACGGTCGGATAGACGGACATCGCTAAATCGACGCCACACGTCCTGAAAGAGATTTGGTCCAAAGATACCTAGGGTCCTTAACTGTTATTTCGATTAGACACGTTTGGGGAACACATGAAATGTGCACTATTATTATTTTCATCTATTCCTTTCAAAATAATAGTTTTTACCCTTATCTTACAATCCACCTTAGTAAATTTAAATCTGTTATCGCATACATAGAATGTGTTTGAAATGTGTATATCGCACACACACACACACGTCCTAAAACACAAAGTGCAATAAACAATTTAATTACAAACACAAACGTTGGGTTCAAACAATGAAATCAAAGAATGACAAACACAGACACAAGTAAACACACTTACATCCGCATACAACTTAAGTATTTATAAATCTGCAAATGCATTTGCTGCAATAAAAATGCCTTAAGGCTTAACTCATCTTTAATCGAGTTATGGCGAACTCTTGTCTGATGACGCCAGGTGCAAAATTGTTGAATAGCCAAATGAAAGCCTTTCCCTTCTTTCTCTCTCTCCACATGCGAAGAAGCATTTGTATTACTAATGATTTACCATTCATAAGTCTTGGCTAACGATTCTCTATTCAAATGCAGATATGCGTTCCAAAATTGAATTTTCATTTGTTTGTTGTCTCTCTCTCTCTTTCTCGGTTTCGTTGCAGCATGCTGGGCGGTGTAGCTGGTCGACATATGTCGAATCGACGTCGTGGATCATCACCCATGGTCCGTCTAAGTGGCAGCATGCTAAATGCTGGCAGCTTAGATGGCAGCATAGGTGGTGAGGGCAGCGGCAATGCAGGAGGCCCCAATGCCCAGTATATACCGAAAATACCGCCGAGGCGCCGACGTGCCGTAACAACAGGCGACCACAAGAGTTGTGCTCTTATACAAACTAGACTGAAATTGGGTGATATAATGTAAGTAGACATATTGATTGACGTAATTATTATTTGTATTGTAATTTATTTAATTTAAGAATAATTTGCAAATGATGTGGTAGTCTGTAAGGGTATTAATATATCTTCAACGCACATTGAGTGATTGTCATGTATATTAATCAAATTAATTAACAATTACTAATTTATTGGCCACTGCACATTGAACATTGGCGTAGATGAGTTTCTCTACAGAAGCTCTAGTAGGCAAGTGTTTTCGTTGAGAGATTTTGGCTAGAGATGACATTTATTTAAATATTTTTTTACACCCTCCATGATCCCGATCTTTAAATATTCTTCTTAGAACCCATAGAGCATATATTTTCATGATGATCATACAATTCTAAGTCGATTTAACGATGTCCGTCTGTTTCTCTGTCCGTCTCTACCTGTCTGTCTGTTGTAACTACGATACAGCATACATTATTTGACGTAGAGCTTTAAAATTTGGCACAATAATTGGCATTGTGGTTAGGGAAGTTGGGTTTGAAAATTAAATGTATTGGTCCACGTTTCGGTAAAGCCGCCATATAACGGTACCTCCCGATATTCAGTATTTTTATGATTTTTGTTACATTTTTTGACGGATTTGTCTAAAAAATGATATTTGCAGTTCGTAATGATTTCTAGCTCTGATGGCGGAACATTTTATATATAGGTTCATATTACGATACCTCCTGATGTTCGGTATTTTGGTGATTTTTACCTAATTTTTTCACGAATTTGCCTAAAAAATTTGTATTTGTTTTTCATAATGGCGAAGGATATTAAAACTTCGGCCCGATCGAACTTTAAGTTTCTTTATTTGTTTTTTTTTTAGTTCTGATTAGAAAATTGAATGTCAAGCTAGACATGTTGATCTATATATTCGCCCTCGCGTCTATGAAAATGAATAAGATCCGAAACAGACAAAAGTTGGTAGAAAAACTTTTAGGTTAATGTAGTGTGCGTCTGTTTTTGGGTTGAAATATATCCCCCATATAATGGTTCAGCCACTTTAAGGTTTAAACTATATGTTCCAAATGGTACCTAATTTTCTGGCATTGTTCTCATATTTGGTGATTTAAGATATATATTGAATTATGCGGTTCTAAATGATCGTCGTTTAAAAATATTTGTGAAAAAGTTTAACCTTAAAAATGGAGGAGGTTCTAAAAAGTTTGAAGGAGTGGGCCAATATTGCCCTCTTCGTATCTGACATAAGACTGGTACGATGTATTGAAAATGTCAAAGCTAAAATATTGTACGCACATGTCAAAAGGCACGTCAAGTTAGAAAATGGGCCATGCCGGTCCATGTTTCAATATAGCCCCCATATAAGGGTACTTTCCAAATATTCGGTATTTTGTTGAGCTTAGCTATACTTTTTACCTTAATTGTTTTTTCCGGATTTTTTTTCGCATATTTCGGTAGATGTTTTCGTATAGTCCCTAAATAACAGTACCTCCAGATATTTGGAACTTTGATTATTTTAGCGGCATTACACACTGGAATTGTTCCTAATTTCGTATTTGAAGTTTGGAATCGTTAATACAGCCTATGGCAAAAAAATACTTATGAAGGACCGCGACTTCGTATAGGCTCCATTTAATAATTTCATTTGAGAGGAATTTTTCTACGGATTTTTTGAAAATTTTTAAAATTATTTTATTTTGAAATTTATCGAAAAGGAAATTTTTTGCTCCATATGTAAATCCCAGAAAACAACAGTGGCCACAATATCATATTTCGGAATTTTAGATCCCAATACCAAATATAGTAACATTAAGTACGCATAAATTATCCAATCCCCAAAAATTATCCAGAATTAGTTCCAATTGCTCATCATATTGCTATAAGTAATATTACCGAAAACACTCTTCTATTTTAATACCCTCCACCGTAATAGTATGGAGGGTATATAAAGTTCGTCATTCCGAAATAATAATTGTAGACGTCAGTCTTTTGTCAGCAGGCAGGTCAAGTTCGAAGATGGGCTATATCGGTTCATGATATCGTGTAGCCCCCATATAAAGGTACCTCTCCTCCCGATATTTGGTATTTTGATGGTTTTAGCCACATTTTTCAATTGAATTCTGAGTACTTTACTCCCTGGATGAGTATTGTCTATGCAGGTTCACGATATCGTATAGCCCCTTTAGGGACATTATTCACTGGAGTTGTTTCAAATTTCTTTGCAGCCTGTGACAGAAAATTGTCTATGAAGGTCCAGGTCTTCGTATAGCCACGATATAACGGTACCTCCCTAAATTCGGTATTTTGTTGATTTTAGCTGCATAATTCACCGGATTTTTTTTCAAGTTTCCATATCCCAAAATATCGGCTATATCCGGTATTTTTAAGATTAAGATATTTTTTCGAAAATTTTCAAATTCTGTCCAAATGGGGAGTGTATTCAAAGTTATGCCCGGTCGAACTTACTGCTTTTTTCTTGGGGTTTCTACTTTCATAATCTACAGCATTTTTTCTGTTACTATTATTTTATGTTGGAGAATGCAATACAAAACCAACAACTACCCGAAAATATAGTTTAAATATGAAGTGGGTAATTTCCTTGATGTCAAAAAGTTTTTACCAAATACCTCGGGTATTTACCCACTGTCCACCTCTATTCATGAACTATCCTCCGCCAAGAATAGTATTTTCACTTGTATCCCCATATAAAACCATTTCATGTTCTCTGACTTTTGAATTGTGCTACATGTTTTTTAATTATTTATTTAATTACCTAGGGGATCCCATCCTTTCAACCGTTTCTCGTTTTATGCCTCAGCATCTTTTGAGTTTATGTCTGTCAGTTAAAATGGATAATCTTACTTTAATTGCCTGTAATTCGTTACCGGCAAACATAATTGGCCTGTTTATGTTGGTTGGTCTACAATGTTTCAGCGTATATGCTGGCAACTTAATATGAATGTGCGATTGTGTGTGTGTTTGTGTTTCGGAAATGCACTTTAAAAGTAACAAACAAACTTGTAGTAGTTACCTGTAAGGGGTATGTATGTCTGGTGCATGCCATGCCTTCAAAATGGAGAGGGAATTATGAAATTCTCATGTTTTGTATATGTATACTCTCCATGAATGGTTTATCTCGTTCGTTGAATAAAACATGCAAAAAAATGTAAATCAGGCTTGCATCGAAAAAAGAAATTGTTTACAGGGTCAATTGATATTTATATAATAACCTATTATATAGTCTAGTGAGGCTTGAAAACCACATGGTGACTCGAATATGAATCTCTGATTACCAAATTATAGGCTTTTACTAAAATATAGGTTATTACCAGAGAATATTGACAAGAAGAGGCGTGAAATTTGATTTGACAAGCAGTTTGACATTTTAAGCAAAATTTACCAACCTAAAAGTCACCATGTAGATCATTCTACCGTCTTTATGCATTTGAAAGGTATAATTTGAAATAGGGCATTCCACATATGGAGTTCTCTTTTAATACCTTTTACTAGTCAACTTTTGTAAAATAGTAGAATAGTTGCAAGCTTCTTATTGGCTGACTAGTCGATTTTGAAACATTTTTATATCCTCCACCATAGTATATATTAAGTTCATCATTTCGTTTGTAACACCTTGAAATATTTAGACCCCACAAAGTATATATATGTATTCTTGATCAATATAAAATTCTATGTCGATTTAGCAATGTCCGTCCATCCGTCCGTCTGTGGAAATCACTCTATCTTCCTCACGAAATGAAATAGGTTGATAAAATTTAACTCAAATGTATATTAGTCTGCAGGAATTTTGGCATTGAAAATGGGCCATATAGGTCCACGTTTTGGTATAGCCCCCATATAATGACCCAATTATCGGTATTTTGGTGATTTAAGCGATATTATTCACCGAAATCGTCTCAAATTTGGTGTATGAAGTTTGTAATAGATATTACAGCCTATAGCAGAAAATTGTTTGTGCAGCTCCACGTCTTTGTATAGCCCTCATATAACGGTACCTCCCGATATTTGGCATTTTTATGATTTTAGCGACATTATTCACCGGAATTGTATCAAAATTCGTATTTGTGCAGGTCCACGTTTTGATATAGCCCCCATATAATAGTACCTCCCTATATCCGGTATTTTGATGATTTTGCGACATTATTCACCCGATATTTTTAAGTTTCGCATTTGAATATTGTAATGGTTTAAGACAAAAGAAAGAAGAATTTTTTATAGATAGAATTTCTTCCATTTCTCACAGCTATATCTCTTCTATGACTAATAACTTTATTCTTCCTAGGATGAAGAAAAAAATTGACCAAAGTAGCCAAACCAACATATGATGTATGTACAGTAGTCCCAAACCAAACAGTGGGACATTTATGTTCAACTGTCTCTATCTCTACTTCATTTTCACATCAATTGACTAGCTCCCACCTCTAGCTAATCCATCAGCCAGTTCATTCCCAACTAGAATCAGGAATGGTAAGTGAATGGTTCTAGTAGTGTTTTTTAAGTCTTCCACTTCAAGAAAAAATAGTCGATTTTTTAAGAATATTTTTAAGAACTTTCTGGTAAAAAAAGTAGTTATGTGATGTTATGAAAAAAATTTCATTTTGAGGTAAAACCTAAGAATGCTTTCTAAATTGCTCCTTGTCTACAATGGAAGAGCGTAAATACAGCTCTTTAATAATTTTTTCCTCAATAGAAACGAAATAAAGAACTGACCCAGTATTACGATACGAATACGATTTCGGAAAATTCGCTATTTCATATTAGTTTTTATACTCTACACCACATAGTTGTAAGGGTGTTATGTCTTTGCGCATTTGTTTTAAACATAGAGAAGGAAGCGAGATAGACCCAAAGTTACTTTAGAGGATCTACATTGAATCACTTTCTGAGTTGATTTATGCATGTCAGTCCGTCTGTCCGTCCATCTGTGCATGTATTATTGTGAACAAAATGTAGGTCGAATTTATTATCCGATTGAGATGAAATTTTCCAAACAACATTTGTTTGGTCCAAGGACGAACCCTATTGAAATTGGAGATAATTGGTAAAAAAAATAGATATAGCTCCCATATATCTTCGTCCGATTTGCCTTTTATTGTGCACCAAACGTGTAATATCAGCCAAATTATTATGGAATTTTGCACATACAACCAAATTAGGCCTGAAAATAAGTATGCCAAATTTGATCGAAATCGGTTCAGATATAGCTATAGCCCCCATATATATTGTTCATCCGATTTGTTATTTTTGTCCTCCGCTGCCGTATTATGCGCTCTGTAATAACAATATTTGGGGAAATATATCAAATGCAGCTCAGAAATACATTTGCTAAATTTTATCGAGATCGGTTCAGATTTGGATATAGCTCCCATATATAACTTAGTCCGATTTACCTTTTATTGAGCACCAAACGTCTAATATTTGCCCAAATGGGATGTAATTTGGCACATACGACCGAATTGAGTCTAGAAGGTAGTATGTCAAATTTGGTGAAGATCGGTTCACCAAACAAAGATATTCAGGGAAATATATCAAATAGAGCTCAGAAATATATTTGCCAAATTTTATCGAGATCGGTTCAGATTTGGATATAGCTCCCATATATAGCTTTATCCGATTTCAAATTAATTGTGCACCAAATGGGCAATACAATTCCGAATTTAAAAGATACAAATGCTTCGGCATATTTAGTCCTTTGAACTTTAAATTATAATTATAATCACAGTGTGTATGATTGAATTCTCCCATAAAAACTTTTAATTGTTATGTGGAGCTCTACTTAATTAGCAAAGTGGTGTAGGGTATCATAAAGTCGGCACCGCCCGACTTTAAGACTTTCTTTACTGGTTTCTTTCTGTTGCGGTTGAATTTCAATGGGTTTACCTCGAGCTCATTTTTCAATATTTGCCGAATGGAATATTGCGATATATTTAGCTCACGAGCCATTTTTCGGCTACTGCGACGCGGGTTTCGATCAAGTCGCTTATTTTTTTTCGAACCATTTTTCTGATGTTACTGTTTTCTTCAGTCCATTTCCTTGGCGTCAGGCTACGCTACTAGTATCACGGTAACGAGCGATGGTACGAGATACAAAAGATTTATTCACATTTAAATGCTGGAGTGCTCTAACGATAGCCACTTTTGGTTTTCCAGCCAAATATAAAGAAATCACACTATCACGCTTGTATTCCATCACGAATAACTTTTTTCTGAAACTTTCTCAGGGGTAAGGTTAGGGTCAAAACCGAAGGATTCAACTTTCGTGTGGCATGGTTTTAAATGTCTATCAGCACGCCAGAGAACGTATATATAGGACAATTTCGACCGGTCAATAAACCATAAATCGTGTAAATTTTGCACAAATCGTTTGTTTGGCCCAAGGACGAGCCCTATTGCAATTGGAGATAATTGGTCAACATTTAGTCCTTTGCCCGATTTGCTTGTTGTGCACCAAAGCCGTAATATGCACTTCGTAACAACAATACTCGGATAAATATATGTAATACATCTCCGAAATACTTCAGGAAAATTTTACAGGAATCGGTTCAGCTTTGGATATAGCTCCCATATATATGTTTACTCGATTTCAAGTTTATTGGTCACCAAACGGTAAATATAAACTCGAGTTGAATGGATTTTCGTACATACTAACGAATATAACATAGAAGAAAGTGTATGAAGTTTGGTGAAAATATGTTAAGATACAGCTATAGGTACCATATATCTTTCATCCGATTTCGTATTTTACTCAATCACACCTTTAAAATATTCTCCATAACAACGGTATATATGGTTTTAAATGTCTATCAGCACGCCAGAGAACGTATATATAGGACAATTTCGACCGGTCAATAAACCATAAATCGTGTAAATTTTGCACAAATCGTTTGTTTGGCCCAAGGACGAGCCCTATTGCAATTGGAGATAATCGGTCAACATTTAGTCCTTTGCCCGATTTGCTTGTTGTGCACCAAAGCCGTAATATGCACTTCGTAACAACAATACTCGGATAAATATATGTAATACATCTCCGAAATACTTCAGGAAAATTTTACAGGAATCGGTTCAGCTTTGGATATAGCTCCCATATATATGTTTACTCGATTTCAAGTTTATTGGTCACCAAACGGTAAATATAAACTCGAGTTGAATGGATTTTCGTACATACTAACGAATATAACATAGAAGAAAGTGTATGAAGTTTGGTGAAAATATGTTAAGATACAGCTATAGGTACCATATATCTTTCATCCGATTTCGTATTTTACTCAATCACACCTTTAAAATATTCTCCATAACAACGGTATATAGTTCCAACTATCAGATACCGCATAGAAATAAATCTGCTAATTGTATATATATAATATTTGGTATGCTTTAATTCTCATAAATTCCCCATAAAAACGTTTAGTTGTTATATGTAGGTCTACTATACATGCAAAGTGGTGTATGGTATCATAGAGTCGGCCCAGGACGGATGCTTTCGAAATTGCTTTCTGTCAACAACGGGAGAGCGTATATATAGTTCTTTATAAATCGTTTTCTTTATAGAAACGAAAATAAAGATTTGGCCCAGTATCACGATACGAAAATGATTTCGAAAAATTCGCAATTCCAAATGAGTTTTTAATTATTTAATAACAAAAAATTTTCAAAACATATACGGAATGATGTTTTTATTTCGAATTAGTATCATCGAAGTGAAACAGACCGCTAACTGTGCATGCATATGATTTTCGAATGCAGTTATCAGGAGTAAAATAAGACTTGTTGCTTTTATTGTTCAACAACAAGCTTTCATAATATTTGGAACATAAAGCTTATGAAAATATTTAGCCTGGACACAAACCATGGCGATGGATAATAATAAGAACCACATGAACAACAACAAAACTTATGGATAATAACAAAATATTAAAATTAAACCCAATGCTTTGATTTCATAGGTATTTCATTGAAAATTAATCCAAAATTTCAAAACGAATATCACATTGCATTTTCTGCATTTCCTTATTATCCCTGTTGATACTCTTTCCTTTGCCGCTGCTGCCGAAGCTTTCATTTTGACATTTACAAAATAAAAAGCCCCCGTTCTTGTTTTTTGTTTTTGTTTTTTTTTTTTCGGATATCACAACTGTTTTTCCTACATCTGCATACAAACAAACCGGAGCTAACAACTTTTTCGTGTACGTGTGAATGAAGAGGGGGTTGTTTTTCACCGACACATTAACACACAGCGCCACGAACGTCGTGTCGGTCGGTGGCGATGAAACGACTATAGGCCTCGATGAATGAATAAAGCAAGACGACCATAGCGCACCCCATGTGTTTTGGCTGGAACATGTGGCAGAACATAGATTTATCCCATTTGCACAAAGTGAATTAAAATTCTAAACCACCGAGGAGTAGCATGCCGTCATTTCTTTTCTTTTTGACATTTCTAAGCTCAAACATGCACCACTACATCGATGTTCGGTTACGAATTTGTAATGCTTACACTGTCGGTGTAGGTCTGTGCGGTGTGTGTATTGGTGCATGTGTGATTTGTGCAGACCGAACGAATGAAGCTGAAGGAAGAAAAACCAGCTACAAATACACGACATGTATGAGTGTGTGTGTCTGTGTGCGTGCGTGCTTGTATGGCTGAGACTGTGTCAAAGCGTAAGCGTGTGTATGTGTGTGTGCAGTGCAAAGTTTTGAGAGATTCGTTGAAATTTTTTCCCCAAATGGTTAGACAAAAATCGCTGGTAGCTCTGTGAAAAATTAAAAAATATTTGGTAAAACTTGGTGAAAATCAAAAGAATTTATGAGAAAAAGTTTTCCAAAACACTAACGGACTGAATGCAAATGAAATTGAAACGTTAAACATGAATTTGAGTGGAAAAAATGTGAAATGAAAATTGTGCCCCAGTAAACGTAATCAATTTTGGCCAAGACGAAAGAAAGAAAGAAAAATTTAAAGAAAAAATCATTGTTTTGAGCAAAACGAGAAATGCAATCAAATCGCACGAAATCCTTGCAACATCTTGCGAAAATTCTTAGTGGAAAATGTGAAAAACTTTGGTTTTTCATTTAATTTTATAGAAAATTCAATACACATGTATGCAGGTTTTTGGGTCAGGGGGCTGGTGCTGGCACTAGATTTGGTGCCTGTGCTGGTGCTATTGCTGCTGCTGCTGCTGATACAAGTGAATCTCAAAGAAAAAGTGACGAAGAGCGGGTGTGCGCGGTCTAATACGAGGTTGAGGGAAATTCCTTATACCTACATGAATTTAAACGAGCAAAAGAAAAAACCGTCTAAATACTAAACGCATTGCAGGAAATATTTATTTTGAAAAAAAGAAAAATTAAAATCTAAAAACATTGAAAAAAAGATGAAGTTTCATAAAAATATCCAAAAGTGAAAAAGTTCCTTCAAACGAAAAAAAAAAAAAAAGAAAATCGTGCCAACCAGCCAACCAAAAAGGCATAGAAAAAGTATAACAAACCCGTAACCTAATTTGAGGCAAACGAAAAAAGAAATTGTTCATCTCTCTCTCCACTCTCGCTGCATGATATAGTGCTCTCATTCCGGCCCTGCTGCTGCTGCTGAAAACAGCCGAAAAGGGCAAACGATAAAATCGAAAAACAGGAGGAACAAAAGAAAGGAAAAATGTGTTATTGTGGCAAAAGATTACAACCAATCGCAAATTATTTACAACTCAAAATAAAATAATTATCAATAATAGGAAAAAGTTATAAACAATAATTTTGTGATTTTCCCATTCAACTGTCCACTTAATGAAATGAGATTTTTGTCTCTTGATGTTTGATGAAAAAGTAGTTAACTATGTAAATAGGTTATTTGGTAATCCCAAATGTCTTCTGCAAAGCCAACAAAATTGAGCACATTTTCCAGTTTCCTTAGACAAACGTCCATAAAGAAATGTCAAATTCTCATTTGAAGCATTTAAAAAAATAATTTAAAATAGGATGTGCATTAAATGTGAATAGGAGTAATGAAAATGAAATGTGTATATTTCCATTTAGTTTTCCATTAAAATAAATTTTGGAAAAATAAAAATTGTCCCAAAAGTACTAGGCAACTGACAGACTAAAGCTCGTTCATAATTATTGCCGGGTTTATTCTAAATTTTAAATTGTGAGAATTTTTTTTTTTAATTTTTTTTCTTTGGATGCTTTTTTTCAAAACGTGAATCCAAATAAATAATTTTCCGCAATGAACTCTATTTTATTGATATTCACAGTTATAGCCACCAATTCTTTGAAAGATTGCCAATAAATGCTCCTAAGCTAGTTGCTAGTTCCTTATAAAGTGCGATTTCAAAACAAATAAAAACTAATTTTAAATTTGAGACAATTTGGAAGAATATAGGGAAAACCCCAAAAAATGTAACTGAACTTAACAATTATATATTTGAGGTTTAATTGATGCAATTTCATATAAATGTCATTTAGATATGTATAGGAATCTTGGACTCAGATTCCAGCATAGACAACAGACTTCTTGTAAAAAAAACGTTGAAAAACACATGCCTGGGCATAAATTCTTGTTCTAGGGAAATGTGAAATTAAACATTTTTGCTCTGTTCCAAAACCTACAACAATTATTCTATTTTTGCATATTTTCGATATCATATTCTTGTAGATCTGGAAAAGATCATTTATAACATTTTATAAAGAAAATATTTTAAATTTCATATTTTCTTAAGTCAAAAATTCATCTCCTGGGCTGATAAAATATGTATTACATTGAAAAATATGTACCATGAAATACTTGCAACATGACTGAGAGACGTAAAAATTCGGTGCATGTTCGCTTCTTAGTGGAACAGTAACTAGAGACACATATATATTTTTTTAATTTTGATTTATTATGCCGCAGGAACTGCCACTATATCGAAAATTTTAGTTCCTACCCATTGATTTTGGTGTCAGTTATAGGTAGTTATTCAAAATTATGTTGGTTGGGCTGTAAACAGAAATGGTAGGCTAGATATGTCAATTTGTATAGAAGACCCATGAACGAAATTGATTAAATATACTGTTCTCCTCATATACAACTTTTTCTGATGCCATGCAACAATATTATAACTGCAAAAATTCAGTAGATTAAGAAAATAGAAAAAACAGAAGAGACGTGTAATAGCATTCTGAAAGATTACATAGAACAGTATCCCAAATATTGGGGGTATGTTCTCACATTTTCTACATGTTTGGAAATGTTTGTGTTAAAATTCATTGGAATTCCTACATTTTAGGCATATAGCTAAAATATAGCTATAGACTAACTTTAAGCGATATCGCAGTAAATAATATTATTCTATAAATTTACTTCCTATAAAATTCTACTATAGCTTTCAGAAGAGATCAAAAGTCTAAATCTTATCTGAACACCAGGAATTCCCTTATATGTATATTAAAATACATTTCAGTGTTAAACCGCATTCTAGCGATTGTTCGCAAAGTACTCCTACATACTGTCATTTTAGAAGAAAAACATCAAAGACATTTTTTCCTGTCGGAATGTTTTCCACCCCCAAAGAAACCAAAAATACCAATTTTTAGTCCAATGGATAGGAAAAGATACTCGAAATAAATAAAAACAGGAGATATCTTTACATCAGGACTACACCAAAACGTAGAATAATTTGGAACATTTTTTGCGAGGTGGGTTTTTACAAAACTTAAACGCTGAAATATCAAATAAACTTGTAATTAAGTTCGGGTGCACCTCCCTCCACTATTCTTGAAGTAAGGATGTGGGCTATAGAAAAACTTTGACCCATATAGATTTTGATCTGCCACGGTAGTAAAACCTTTACCAAACACCGAATTTTAAGTAATTACCTTAGAAAATGTTGCTAAAATCGTCAAAATACCGAATATTGGGAAGTACCTTTATATGGGGCTATCGGAAAACGTGGATCAATATAGAAAATATTCCGCCACAGGGTGTAGAATTTTAAGTAGTTCTTTTAGAAAATTTGGCTAAAATGGTCAAAATGACGAATATCGGGAAGTACCGTTATATAAGGCTATCAGAAGGAGGGACATCGTCAAAATGCCGAATGTCAGGAGGTAAATTTGTATGTGGGCTATACGAAAACGTGGAACTGTATGGACAATGTTCTGCCAAAGGCAATAGAACCCATTATGAAATCTAAATTCCAGATTTTAAACTATTGCGTCAGAAACTGTGGTTAAAATCAACATAATAACGAATAGGGGGCTAGGGGGACAATATTCTGCAACGATGAGAAAATTATCAAAATAGTGAATAGCGGGAGTTGTACGAGAACATGCACCTATATAGACAATATTCTGTTACAAGAATAGAACCCGTTAAGACCTCTACACACCAGATTTTAAACTATTGCATTAGAAATCGAGCTAGATCTGTATACCTTGTTGGCTTAAAAATGATAATTTCAATGAGCTACAAACGGAAAGACAAATTGAGTATGCCCCTCGACCTATGTGTAGTGCTTTTCAAGTTGGCCTACAGAGCGAGTAAAAAATCAGATGAACTTTAATTTTTTGGTCCATGTGAACCCCTAAATCTCCATGACAATCGACTTCAATTCTGATCCTAAACCTACCCCTATGGGTAGGAGGAGGATCGGACGATAATTTCAGGAGGATCGGACGATAATTGCGACCTATATATAATACTCTCAT
This sequence comes from Musca domestica, assembly GCF_030504385.1. NCBI lineage: Eukaryota > Metazoa > Arthropoda > Insecta > Diptera > Muscidae > Musca > Musca domestica. The sequence continues at coordinate 4,563,787 of NW_026712238.1, read as the reverse complement.
AAAATAATGTTGCTGGGTGTAGAACAACTTTAGAAAATTTAAAATTCAAAATTGTAACTCAAACTTGAAAACATTGAAAAATATTAACAAAATATATTCACTTTTTTATTGGCATATTTTTAAGCGATTTTTTTTTGTACTTTTCTGGTAAGAAACTGTTCCGAATTGATGATAATTCTGAAAATCAGTCCAGCGGTTCTTTTCTTACAAACAAAATAACTAAGATTTATTTTTTTTGCATATATATTGTACCTATTTCGCTGTACATCCCATAACTTGGCCATCAGCATAACCTTTTAATGTATTTGTGATTTGGCCGGGTTAAGAAATATTCGCGGCTTAGCGGACATTTTCGTACTTATTGACATAAAAGTAATGGTTTACTTTACCCTCTAAGTATTGTCCGAGGGCCGTCTTAATTGGTAGACTTCTGCCCAGCACTGAAATCTAAGTCCATAATTCGCATCGATTGGGTCGTAATTGTGACAATTTTTCTTTTTTTTTGGTCCATTTCAACCCCTACATATTTTGCGATCATCTCCAAAAACCATAGGCTTCTTTCAGACCCGATCTCCACTACCATTTTAAATTTCCTGAGGATCGTGCCACAATTGCGACCCCTAGTGTGGTTACAAGTTAACATAATTAGACGGACGGATTGACATACATAGATCGATTCAGCTCGGCGAGATGGGAGGATCCATATAGTTTCTAATGGCGGGGACCAATATTTCGAGGTGTAACATAATTTTTGGCCCAATCAAACTTATAATACCCCCAACACATAGTGTTGTAGGCTATTGGATATGATTTAAGCTATACAAGGCATGAGAATCCAAAACTCTGTTGAGGTTTTGATCTGACCGAATGATAGGAAATACTTTCAAGATTTTTTGCAGATTTGATTCATTTCTTTGTTTTTGTTTTTTTTTTTCAGGAATGTGGGTTCCCGACGTTTTGTTGTTTTTACTTTTTCTACCATTCACAATACCATTTACTGACAATAAATTTTGTAGAATATTTTCTAAAGAGCGTTTTTGGCGATAATTTAAAAAATGACTGGGCCGAAATAATCCCTGTCAATATTGTAACTAAAATCAACCGATTACAAGGAATCTAAATCCGAATATTTTACAGGAAGGAACGAGCCATCTCTTCCAGAGTTACCTTTCTTCTATTTATAGCTGTACTTTAATAATTTTCTTTTTTTAAGAAATTATATTTTTTGTTGCATAGTGTTATCCTTAAACACAATTTTTTTTCAAGATAGTCGGTCTGTAATATTGATATGTGCCTCCCCAAAAATTCTTAATGTTAGACATTTTGCTTGCATCTTAAATTTTGTTTGTAGGTTTCCATTGAAATGATTTTGGCAGTCTGGCTAGTTGAGTATTTAATGTATGCCCAGTTATTTCTTAAAGGCTATAAATTTTCTTGTTTTTATATGTTACTTTGTGATGTAAACTTTCACAAAGTCAATACTTCTGTCTTCTATATTCGCCTCTACTTTCATAATCTGCTGAATTTTTCATGTAAATATGTTTTGTGTTGTACAGTGTTACAGTTTGTTTCTTCTTATACTAAAACCTCTTCTAAACGATATATGAGAACTAGTCAAATTTCTATGATAAAAATCTGAGCTTTGCCCTTACCAGGAATCTAAGTGTCCCATAAGACATCTCTGCCACCGACTATCTGAAGAAAGTTGCATTAATTATTATTATGTATTATTAATAACAATAAAAATAATACGTCAGGCTTCCGAGGTCGATAGTTTATCCTCCAAACTTCCATCTACTTTGCCTTCTAAGTCCAATCATTTATTCCTTCATCTCTTCAATACGATTGCTTGGGATAAATGAAAAGCATTAAACTGGGAAAACTCGGTCAAGTATTTCTTTCTTACGTGGCACATATTTGTGAGTGAATTGGAAAATATTTCATAAAAGTTAAATCTCCAATTTCTCAATACATTTTTTTTTTAATTTTAGACATTGCCTTTTGTGACAATATAAATTTTCAATAAAATTCGGTTGATTTCAAATCCAGTTTTTCCTCTTCTTCTGAAACATGGAGAGCAAACGAGAGAAAGCCCTGTGTCTGACACAAATAAATTCCCTAGTACACCAGAAAACGTGTACTCATTGTCGGTATTTTTTGCTGTTATGTGTCTTTCGTCTGTAATATCCATGTCAACACTTACACTTTGCTCTCTTCGCTTTTGTGATTTTCTTTTTGCTTTGTTTTTTGCTGCTATCAGTCATTTATCTTTACTCAAAGACCAAACAAAACATTCGAAATTTCTCTCTGATAGCAAAATATATTGGCTCATATTAACCATGTGGTGGAATACACAGGGAAAAAACTATCCCCAAAATGTTTCGTTAAGTCGTTTGCCTTTTTGTGAATTACTTCAGTCTTGCTCAGGCAAACATGCACACAGGCACTCCAAAATTTCCTTTGACAGAGGAAAACAATAAACATTCATGCTCTCTCTGCCTTTATCTCTCACAACATTCTATGTGGGCTCTCCCAATGAAACAGACACAGCCGAAGAGATTGAGAAAGCAAGAGAGAAAGTGAGAACATTTTCCGAAATTACCGTTGCCTTTCTTCCTGCTGTTATTTCGGATTTTCGTGTGTGCTTTTCATTTTCCCTTTTCATTATCGCACTTTCTTCTATATCTGGTGTACGTAAGTCTTGACAGGTCGTTGTATCCCCAACACAGCTGATTTTAATTGTTCATTGAGTGTGCAAGTGTGTGTGTGTGCCTGTGCATGAGACCAATATACCCACAAACACACAACACTAATTTGAATAGCACCGTTCTCTGACGAGTCTCGTGTGCGTTGTGCACTGCTGTTATTTATTCAAAACAATATACCCCCTCAAACAACAGCCCTATGGGCTTTCAAGTGATATTTTGGCCTGTGTTCTGTGTGTTTATTTTTTGTTTTTCCAAAAATGAAAAAAAAGAGGAAAATTGCGTCCATCATTTCAATGTTTTTTTATGCATTTTTCATTATGCTTTGTTGTTGTTGTTTATATTACAGTATCGGCGGCATTCGTCAATTGTTTACGTTTGATTTGTTTACCCCAGCGTTCAATTATACATGGAATCGTATGAGTTGTTCATAGGCATACACGGCGAATGAATACGATTTTGGAAATTTTTCTTCTATTTTTTTTTTTAATTTCATTATAGTTTCGGAACTTTTTTCCGTTAATTTTGTGTGCTTTGAGTGCAATGGCCGATTAAAGTTCATTCAGTTTGTGTATGAATATTCCCTAAAATGTATATTTTCTTTGTTGCAATAACAATACCTTCATATGTTAGTATTTCCAATCCTATAAATGAAATAATTGTAGGCGATTTATACTGGTTAAATATATACAACTGGGAAATCGACATGATTTAAAAGGAACTGTCATATATTTCGGAATGTTAGAAATAAATCTTAAGTTAGACAAGTAAAAAAGCAGCTGAGTTCAACAGGCCGAACTTTTTATAAAGATTTAAAAAAAAAAACCGTCGAAAACCCCCTTAAATGAAAACCTTTATATGGGGGCTATACGAAGACGATAAGTAATTTTTTGTCATAGGCTGTAGTAAAGACTCCGAACTTCAAATACGAAATTCGAAACAATTTCAGTGAATAATGTCGTTAATGTCATCAAAATACCGAATGAAGAGAGATATTGTTGTATGGGGGCTACACAAAGACGCGGACCTGCATAGACAATTGTTCGTTATAATGCAACTCCAGTGAATAATGTGACGGAGATCCTGAAAATACCGGATATTTCGGGGTAATTTTATATGGGTACTATACTAAAACATAGATCTATATAGACAGTTCTTATCCAGGGGTTAAATTACTAAGAGATAACTTCTTGTGTGGATTTTCTGACTATTCCATTGAAAAATGTGGCTAAATTTTAGACAATGACAATACCGATATCGTGGGCCTATATAGACAATTCTCTTTCAGAGGACTCAGGGCGAACTTCAGATATTCAATATCTTAAATATAATAAATAATGCATAAAGTTCGCACTTTATATTAATTTAATTTTATTAGATATTCCTAATCAATAAAAAATCGTTTTTTATATTAACAATTATAGTTCACACAGTCCTTGGAAAATATTCTTAACATTCCATCATTATAATTCAAAAAGTCATTGGAGAATATGGAGAGAATATAGAAACTTCGAACAAAAAATACATATTTTTTCAAAATTCCCGATTATAATTCAGAAAGTAATTCAAAAATACCTTGGAAAATATTCTCGCAAATTCGAATTTATAATTTACATAGTACTTGAAATATATTCTAAGAATTCTACGATTATAGTTCAGAAAGTTCCAGGAAAATATTTAAAAAAAGTCAAACATTCGAAATTGTCCTTAAAAAATCAGATTATAGCTTTGGCTCTTCTTGGAAAATATTCTAAAAAATCAATGATTACACAGCTTAAAACTTTAAATTATTAATTATTTTTAAAATTAAGTTCGCATTTATAATTCTCTTGGTCTTTTAAAAAATAGCCCAGATAGATCACGGAAAACATTTGTTGAACCTTTGATAAAAATAATGAACAACTGTCTATAGTTTTCCCATGGAAAAATATTCTTCACAAATCAACGCACAGATTGTCTGTCTCTGTTAGTCCTTAAATTTTTTTTTAATTTCTTTAAATTTTCTCTTAAATCCTCACTTCTCTCTTGATCCTTAAAAAAAATCATAGAAAAAAATTATGTCCGTACCTGACAAAAAAATTGGAAGAATAAACGTTTACAGCTCTATGGATGCTGTAAAATAATATTCTCGTCTAGGTTCATAACTATTTTGATCCTTATTAATATCTTTAAATATATTTTGAGAAAAGCCTTGTTTATTATTGACAAATATTCTAAAATAATGAGAGATTAAAGCCCGGTTCTTGATTAAAAAATAAAAAATCCTAAAATCGAAATCTGTTATTGTTGCTCCTTGAAGAATTAGTCTATAAAAATTTGAAAATGTTCTATAAAATTTATCATTTATAGCTCACTTGAAGAGAGCTATAAATGAAAAATTCACATAAAAATTCACGACTCAACTCTGTTCATCAAAAAAGTTATATAGAACCTCTATATATTAATCCTAAATGCATATCCCCATATAAATATTTTAACGATATTGCCGATCTATCAATAGCCCCGTTAAAGAAAGCGCCAGAATACAATACTGCAATATAAATTAGTCCGCTATAGGACATATATACAATATCTACTTTGACATATGTATTTTACTTAAAATAATATATGTATTATAGTTTCCTATCACAGTCGTCATACCTATTAGTCAAATACATTTTATACATAATTATCATTTAATGAATGAAATATTATTGTATAAGAAAAATTTTATAATTCGAAATTATAAAATATAACCAGTTATACATAGGTATTTTTCTTCGAATATCTTAGTCGACACGGTTTGGGCAATCATAAGCAGGGAGTTTTTAAACTGAACGTCGAAGCTACTTTAAAACATACATATACACTAACAGCAATTTATCAATTTTATTAAGTTATCTGCCAGCCGTTGGGGGCGAGAAATTCTACCCCCTTCAAATCATCTTTCTTTTAAAATAAAAATTTGATTTTCTGTCGTTTTTTGTCCTGGTGACGTTGTTTAGTACTCTCGTATTTGGTAGATAACAAACATTTATTATTGTCCCTAATTCATGGGATGCGTGTGTAAACTACATTTGTAAACTTTTGTATTTGTTTTTAAAGTTCAGTTATTCCACCAATCATTCTATAACCGTTGTCATATTGAATGGGGGTGGTGGTCAAAATGTTACCTTTGCCCCCAACCAAACACACATGTTAGATGTGTGACGGCTTCACTTGTCAATGACGAATTTGTAAATTTAATTATACATTTGTATTTATGGATTATTGTTTTTCAATATGTTAGCAATTTGTCACAGCGTGTTCAAAGCAGTGTTTTTACAACGGCCTTCTTGCTTGCTTCAAATGATTGAAAATAATCGCATAATTATTCTGTAAAAAAATGGGACACTGATTTGTTATTAGATTAAAATATAATTATAAATTGCTGTAAGGCTAGAATCTGTAAATTTAACATATGGGTTAATACTGATACGAGACAGGGGATTAGGTGGTGTTATTAGAAATGCACACTAAAAATGAAATGAAAAAAAAAAGAAAAATATTTGGCCTTAAATTTGAAACGTGCAATTTCAGAAATTTGATATATTGACTACTGTACTGCTAGAACTAGAATAAGAAAATTTGATATAAATCTTTTGATATTAATCATTGATGATTTGTGTAATGCTATTCAATCATGTTGAAAATTATCGACGTTCAGAAATTTTACCTTCACATATGTCTGTCCTTCACAATATATTTCGACTTGCGTTATTCAATGTTGACACCTTTTGGGGAAGAATCCGAAAGAGTCGACCATATTTTCCATTTAACATCTGGCCTAAGTCTGATATAAATATTTTGACGCGCCAGATTAAAACTACTGTGCATATAAAGGGTCAAACGCCACAATTTTTACACTTTGTTTATGAAAGCAAAAAAATGTCCAAAATAGCATCAAATTTTAGAATAAGTTTAGATTTGTTCGAATTGGTCACCTTTGCAGGAATTATGGGCTTCAAACGGCCAATGAAACCGTCACACGTTGCCCGAATGTTTCCCTGCGGTATTTTGGTTCATTCCCGGCGAAACGCTTGCTTGAGGTGATCGACACTTTGGTATTTTTTAGTGCCAATCTTGCTTTTCAAAATACTCCAGACACAATAGTCCAACGGATTGGTATCCGGAGATTTTAGTGTCCATTGTGCGCTGGAAATGAAGCGAGAAACCTCATTTTGTATCCATCCCGTTACGGTATAAGTTCTGGAATGGAATGGCTTTACCCCGAGCTCATTTTTCAATATTTGCCAAATGGAATATTCCGATATGTTCAGCTAACGAGTCATTTTTCTGCCACTGCGACGCGGGTTTCGATCAAGTCGCTTCTTTACTTTTCGAACCATTTCTGCTAATGTTGCTGTTTTCTTCCGTCCACTTCCTTGACGTCGGGCTACGCTACCAGTATCACAGTAACGAGCGATGGTACGATACACAAATAATTTATTCACATATAAATGCAAGAGTGTTCTAACGATAACCACTTGTAGTTTTCCAGCCAAATACAGAGAAATAACACTCAAATCACGCTTGAATTCCATCAGAAATAACTTTTTTTTCTGGAAAATTCTCGCCAAAATGCTGTTGTAGGCTTGTAAACAATATAATGAGCTGTCACTGGAATAATTTCAACAGCTGTCGGGCGACTGGCTTAGAAATGACAGCAGTCTGAATTTTGGTTGCAGTTTTTTTATCTCACCCTGTATTTTGCGAATTTAAATTTAAAAAATCATGCATTTTTACAAATAGTTCCAACAGCACTTAGATGCGAAGGAGTTAAGCTATAATTTTTTAAATTGCCATGGAGCACTATTCAATCTGAATAGTGAACTGACTGACTGAGAATCAACGCCCAGACGAAACGGCTGAAGCTAGAATTTTAAATTTTGCACGAGGATCAGTCTTGATGAGTAGGCGTACTAAAAGGGTGAATAAAGTGAATAAAGATATACTGAAAAATGAATAATTTCAATTGGATATACGAAATGAGCTGGAATTCCAAAATGAATAAGAGTTAATGATGGAGTGGAGAGGACAGATCCATTCCGTATTATTTGAACTGATAGAGCTAAAATTTTTTGGTATGAGAATCAAGGTTGGAAACTACATTTGATATATGAAGGAGGCTTTGGATATGTGTACTAGGTGTGCGTACTGAACTAAATGGTACTATATTTGCATCGATTTGGTTTAGGGTGAACGGATAAAGCTGGAATTTTGAAATTTGCTTTTGGGTCCCTGTTGGGGTTAGGTGGTTTAGAAAGTCCATGAAAAGTACTAAATAGTACTATATTTGCTTTTGGTGCTTGAAATCTGAAATTTGGTATTAGGGTCGCTGTTCAGTATTAGCCTGGGCATATGCGAGAGGTTTTAGAAATGTGTACAATAATTGTACGGAAAGTACTGAGTGCTTCTATATTTGGTAATGGAGAAAGAATAGTGATACAATTCTGAAAATTGATATCTAGATTACTGATGGTAGCCTCTTTGAGATTTGGCAGGGGTTTGGATATGCATCCTATTTTTACTAAAAGTACTAAATGGTACTACATTTGGTATAGGTTGAAGGGATAGAGCTGGAATCCTCAAATGTTGATATTGAGGTATCTGGGATTGATATATGAGAATCAAGGTTGGAAAGTAATATAAAGGTGATTTTGGAAATGTGCGAACAGTAGAAAGTGGTACTAAAAATGGAATAGCTTAGTTTATGGTGGACAGATGAAGCTGGAAATTTTGATATTTTGTATGAAGTCCTTGTTGGTGGTAGGTTTGTGATGAGGAGATGGTTTTGGAAATGTATACTACAAGTGCACGAAAAGCACTAAATAGTACAATTTGGTGTTGGGTAAATAGATAGTGTTTGAAATCAGAAATTCAGTATTAGGGTTGCTGTTCATGTTTAGCCTGGGCATATGGAGGTGGTTTCGGACATGCGTACGAAAAGTATTTAGTGGTTCTAAATTTGGTAAAGTGGGGAAGCGATAAAAAAAATACTGAATATTGATATCTAGATTACTGATGATAACCATGTTTTAGATTTTGCGGTGGTTTGAAAATGCATCCTGTATTTGTACGAAAAGTACTAAATGATACAAAATTTGGCATTGGGTGAAGGGATAGACCTGGAATCACGAAATTTGATACTGATACTAGTCACTGTTGTTTTGAACATGCATACTAAATGTTACTGAAATTCTGCATAGGGCTGAAATTCCGAAATTTGATATTGAGGTCGCTATTGGTATCTAGGAATTAGATATGGACACATTGAACTAGTTTAGGACAAAAAATAGAACATCATTCTTTCAAAGCAATAGGTTAGAACCACGGTACAATAAAAAGGTAAGGTAGAGATACCAGCTGATTATAATTTTTTTCTAAGTGTGCCCGTCTTCTGCCAATTTTGTGTATGTATTTATTGTTTTGAAAAATGAAAACAAAACGTTTTCAAAACCAATGATTGGAAGACACATACATTGCGGCTCGCGCATTAAAGATATCAACCAGTTTAGCCATAAAATTGAAAGATTGAACAGTTTGGATAATATTTTTTAGAGAAAATCCAGGCATTTCGTTAATTTATCTAATTTTAAAAATGAGGAAAAATATGAACCATTTTCTTCCGTTTTCACTCGAATAAGGGCTAACATGTTGTGCTCGTTTTTGAGTGCGAAAACAGTATACCTCTGTAGTATTTCTTTGTATGAGTATTTCCTAAAACCGCGACAGCAAACGATCAAAAACAAATTAGCATTGTCGCTAATCTGCACCAACAAAGCATATGATGCAGCAATATCAAAACCGATTTTCTGTTATACATACCCGTACACACAAATCAGCAAATATAACATTTTTTCCACTCGAATTCACTTTTAGTGCAAATTCTCTATTTATTTCAAGTGATTCGGCCCGGTAATATTACATATTTGAGAAATGGTACTGCAAAAATTTAAGGTTTTTAAAATTTAAGGCTTAGCTAGTTTATTTATATTATATAGTTCTGTCATTTCCAATCACTCTTTAAAGTGACAAACGGGTTTAATGCCACTGTGGCAACAATGTTTCCCAAATAAGAAAAGCATCTATTTTTCTGTGACCTTAGAAATATTTTTATATGGTGTTCATGCATTGATTTTTTCGGAAAATGTCAAATCGTTATACTCCCACACCAAATATATGGAGAATATTCAACCCTCTTTGAGCTATAAATAACTCTTTCTGTTTTTTTACAATTTGGCATAGCTATGTATGTTGTGCTATATTCTGTCATACATGCAGTTAAATTATTTGACAATAACCCCTAATTATTGCATGACGCCATACCATGTCATAGATAGTCAGTTTGCCACTCACTCGCTCAGTCGGACCCAAGAAGAGATGGTTAATATTCATACAAGTGTTTGAATTTGAGACAGTAAAAAGATGTGTCCCAACATACATATACATACATAAGTCGGTTTATATATTTAACACACTGCCTTTGAACATACTCGTTTGTTAATATGTATGTATGTATGTCCGTTTTGAACATGCATAATATAGGTATTACATTGTGGGCTTGTTAGCTGGCGCTTGTCATACAACAAACTTAACTTGTTGCCTTAACCCATTACAATAACCACAACAATAACGACAACAACAGTGAGAACAACAAAGCAAAAAATTATTCACCCTGTTGGTATGTTTATTATTAGCTCACCCCACCCCCACCATCTCGGCTCAAATTTGTTATACAAAATATTCATTATTTTGTTGTAACCATGAAGGTGGAAAGTGAAATGCTTTCTTTGTTGCAACTAAAAATAGATATCAGAAGTGTGCTACATTGTTGCTTTCATGCCACCTATGCCTTGGCGAAGATGTTTCCAACATATCCCTTCAATGTTCAATACAAATAAGGCACATCCATTCCAATCACCTAGACATCGACTACCAGTTGCACATGGCCCATAAAAACATTTAAAAACATTGGCCGAAATGTTTTCAAATGAAAATAGCTATGACCGGCCTTTGATGTAAGCCTTTAGTTATTTAAGAGGTAAATCTTTTAAAAATTGCAATCTATTGCTACTAATCTTTAGACTTTATTGCGCTCTTGTTCAAAATTTATTTGTTGATTTTATTAATACATAAAAATAGACCGCAACATATTCCGGGCCATTAAATATTCTCCGAATTTGCTTATCCAAAAAGTTGAAAAGAAAGCTCTTTAACAAGTTGCGGTATTAATGAGTATTTAATCGCACATCATGCCATGCATTTATGGGGTTTTTTATATCTTATTATAAAATGATCTAAGAAATACACTGTGCAACAGTTTTTGGTCAAAGAAAATTTGACAAAATTTAGAGAAATACTAGCGAGAGTATAGTTCAAATATATTTCAATTATTTACTCAAAGACAGGAATAGCTCAAACAACTTTTTTTGTGCGAATCTTAATCTATCTTTCTCTCAACTTAAGAAGTAACATATTTTTAGTTATTTTAAAATGGGGTTTTCTCAAAATTGAATTTTGTGAGATGTGGCGCTCTTTGTGTAAATGAATCTTCCAGAAATTGTACACCTTCTTGATGTGTCAGTTTCAATATAGAATACATTTGTTGGCCTATACGAACTATGATTTGGGCGGTTTTATACCTTGCATTTCATTGGCTGAAACCCGTTCTGGGACACATAACATTGCTGTGTACTGATATGGCTTCGATAAAGATTTTATTAAAAAAATATTTCTTGGAACAATTGATATACCGGACCGAGTTTCACCAAATCGTAAAATTCGTTTGAATATAAACAAGTTAAAAAGCAGTAAGTTCGGCCGGGCCGAACTTTTAATACCCTCCACCATTTGCAACGAATTTGGAAATTTTTAAAAAATTAAAATCCTTAAAAAATTCTGTTAAAATTTTAAAAATACCGAATATAGCCGTTATTTTGGGGTCTATAAGACGTGGACATACATAGGCATTGTTTGTCATAAGCCATTACCATATTCAAATTCGAAACTTGAAATAAACGGTGAATAATGTAGCTAAAATCATCAAAATATCGTATATAAGGAGGTGCCGTTAAATTGGAGCTGTGCGAAGACCTGGACCAGCATAAACAATTTTCTGTCATAGGCTGTAGCATCTATTACGAACTTCAAATACCACATCTCAATCAATTTCGGTGGGTATTGTACCTAAAATCGTCAAAATATCGAATATAGGGAGGTACTGATATATGGGGCCTATACGAAGACCTGGACCCGCACAGACAATTTTCTGTCACAGACTATAGTTCCCATAACGAACTTCAAATACCAATTTTGAAACAACTCCGGTGAATAATGTCGCTAAAATCATCAAAATACCGAATATAGGGAGGTACCGTTATATGGGGGCTATATGAAGGCGTGGACCTGCACAGACAATTTTCTGTCTTAGGGTGTAGTATCCATTTTGAACTTCAAATACCAAATTTGAAACAATTCCCGTGAATAATGTCGCTAAAATCATCAAAATACCGAATATCGGGAGGTACCGTTATATGGGGGCTATATGAAAACGTGGACCTACATGGCCCATTTTCGAACTTAACCTGCCTACTGGAAAAATAAACAAGTGTGCAAAATTTTAGCCATCTATCTCAATTCATTCGAAAGATAGCGTGATTACAACAGACAGACTGACAGACGGACAGACGGACAGACAGACAGACAGACAGACGGACATCGCTAAATCGACTTAGAATTTTACGCTGATCAAGAATATATATACTTTGTTGGGTCTGAGATGAGTATTTCGAGGAGTTACAAACGGAATGAAAAGTTAATATACCCTCCATAGTATGGTGGAGGGTATAAAAATCTAATCAATTTGGTCTGATATTACATATATGGTGAGCAATAACAGTACCATCGTATGAAGATGTATATCGAATCTATATAAAAACCTGAATCGATCTATATAATACTTGGCAGAGTTATTTTTGAGCAGTATCTTTTGCTCTGTATAAAATATCATTGTTGTGGAGCCCATATTACGCATGTGAGTGACTTTAACACACCCATTTTCACCAAAATTTGAAGCACTTGCCTTTAGGCTGAATTCAGTAGAAATTGCCTAGATTCAGTCGATTTGGACTGTTATTAGGCATTTGGTGCACAATGAACCTAATATCTGTTAAGATATATATGGAAGCTATATCTTAATCTAATCCATAGAGCTCCATAAGTTACCTGGTACCAAAGATCACTGTTGTAAAGGGCATATTACGCATGTGAGAGACTTAAAATCCCATATCGGATAAAACAAATATAAGTGAGTTATAGCTATATATGAACCGATTTTCATCAACATTTTAAATCGGATAAAGACATAAATGGGAGCTATATCCAACTCTGAACCGATTTTGACAACATTTTAAACACATATTTCTGAGGTGTATCTGATATCCAGTACCAGAGATTATTGTTGCACTTGCTTGTACTTGTTTCTACGATTCAGCCGGAATTGCCAATATTCACTCAATTTGGAGCCAATCTCGATAAAATTTGACAGAGGTAATTTAGAGCTCCATAAGCTATCTGGTACCAAAGAGTTGAGTTACTTACTTGAATTACTTGTTTCTAGGATGAATTCAGTCGAAATTGCCAAAATTCAGTCTATTTAGGTTGATATTAGTCATTTGGTGCACAAAAAATGTGAAATTGGTCGAATGTATATTTGGGAGCTATATCAAAATCTGAACCGATCTTAATAAAATTTGAAATAGGTATTGTTGGGCTGCATCTTATATCTGGTACCAAGTATCATTCTTGTGGAATGCATATATTACGAGTGTGAGGGACTTAGACACCAAATCGGATGAAACATATATATATGGGAGCTATAGCTATATCTGTACCGATTTTCACCAAATTTGATGTACTTGCTTGTGGAATGAGTTCGATCGAATGTGCAAAATTCATGTAATTTGGACTCATACAGGGTTGCCCATATTCGACGGACCTTTGGGCCCATTCCAATCGACGAGGCTTGTCCGCAGGCAACATTCTTTGTACGGGAACAAATGCAAATCAATGCGAATAATCCGTTGTAAAGTGGACCGAGCCATGCCCAACGGCTGAGAACGGCGATTTTGGGATGTTCTTGGGGCCCTCTCAACACTGGCTCGTACGGCAGCGATATTCTCGTCCGATCGCCTTGGTCGACTTTTATATGGCCTCTTCGGATTAGAAAGAGCCTTACCAGTCGAAAATTTTTCGTATAAACGCTTAATAGTGTTTTAGAAGGCGTACTTCTCACATTTTTTTTTTTTCACAATTGACTTCTTCTGTTGAATGTAAATTTCAACTATTTCAGAGCTGTCGCGTGGCGTGTATTGGTTCATGGTAGAAATCTGCTTGGACTGACGCTTCAAACGCGGTATGTCATTAAGCGATGTGACAACTCTGTCAAAAATTATGACGTTGCCAGATGGGTCCGTCGAATATGGGCAACCCTGTATTGGCCATTTTATACACAATTAACCGATTGTCACCAATTTCAATTAGGGCAAACAAATATTATTTGAAAATTTCATCTCAATCGGATAACAATTGCGACCTACATTTTGTTCACGAAATACATGAACAGATAAATTGGCATGCATAAATGCACAAAGATTTAATACCCTTACCAATTTGTGGTGTAGGGTATGAAAACTGTTGGAAAATGAATAAAACCTTTATTTTTATAAACCAAACTTTGACTTTTGGAAAGCAATGCTTCTGTCTGATCTTCACTCCATAATTGACAATTCAGTTTTTCACCTACCCATTGGGCCAAAAATGAGCTTTGTCGCACCGTAAACTTGATAAAAAAGCAAAAAATGTACATGAGCTGTTTAAGCCGGTGTTGTCAAAAAGAGAATAGCTAAATATCCGCTAATCACTGAATTGAGGATATATATTAAGTATTTTGAAAACCCGAAATTTCAAATGCTCTCTCAATCAGCTGGAAATTGTGACTAAAATTACCGGGAATCTGGAAAGTATAAAAATACCCAAGACTAATATAAACTTATTATAGAACATAATGGCTAAAGAGGATATCGCAATTCAATTTTATTCAAATGCCAAAATATGGAACTACACCCACTTCCGTATTGTCATGCAGGAACAGGTCGTTAGTGTGAAGATGGGAATTGAAGGTACCCTCTTTCTGGAACTT